>NC_136814.1:52503263-52943349 GCF_951394365.1 Tetrao urogallus | reverse complement strand
TGCAACAGAAAACCAAATACTATAGGGTTAGGATTTTTTTGAACCTTTCAGTAGTTGAATTCATAACTCCAAACCATTCACAGACTCATGCCAAAATCATCCAGAGTTTAATCTGATGAAAGGATTCCCTTTGTATTCATGGTTAACCTGAGAGGTTTGTCACTGGAATTTCCAGAATTGTCGAAGTGTCTGAGAAGAAAAAATCTTCCTGGACTTGATGCAATTTGTCTACTCCATACTGGAAAAGTAGTCTCTTTACCTCTGTGGAAAACTGGAAGCAATTCCAAACAAAAACGCCAGCCAGTAACTCTCTCCCTCACTAAAAATCTACCCCCCAAACAAGGATATTTTCATCAGTATCTGGCATGGAGAATGGACAGCATCCAACCTGAGACTAAGCTATTACATATTTATCATTTATTGTGTCGGAAAAATGTGTACTAGCTATTTATGGTTTAATACATAGCATGAGTAACCATGCTAAACAACATCTTCTTGCATAACTAAGTGAAAATTTGAGGTGAAAAGGCTATTAAAATGGCTCACGTTAAACTGTGAAACAGGAGACACTATCTTGCGTATGCATGAAGACTGATAGTTTTCTTAGTTGTACATTAAAAGGTAATTACATTACATTTACATTAAAAGGTAAAATAACAGAAACTGCCAACCTGTTATCTGTTAACAGGCACAGTTAGAGATGCTGGTGGGAAAGAAGACAGAAGAGTAGAAGCAGCTTGAAATGACCTTTCTATGTGGGAATACTTGATAGTCTCAAAATGGGAAGATGTTACTGCAAAAAGGAGGAAGAAACCGTCTGGTGTAGTTTTGCCACGTAAGACTGTGAAATAATTGCATTTCATGACTTAGGTAATGCAAATCAGCTAGTTGTTCTACTTGGTTACAAAAGCTCTCCTCTCCCTCTAGTAAAATACCGTTGTTGACATTGATTGATGTTTGCAAGTGAGGGCCAACAGTGTCTTTTAAATTCCTGGGCAATAGGCTGAACTTGGATTTTACTCAGATGAGACCAACCTCTTTTTTGCTAGATCCAGGGAGAGAAGTTATACAACATGGCCAGCCTTCCTTTACCTGGTAGTTCATGGGTATGGCAGGGTGCTGAGGGGATATGTCCTAAGGACATAAGGCACATTTGGCAGCAGGGAAGCTATGTGAACTTGAGTCTTGAAGGGAACACAGACACAGTCTTACCTGTGTTTGAAAATCTAGCCCATGGAAGATTTGAGAATCTGTCATTCCTTCTCTCACGTAGATTCTTCTCTCTCAACAGACACTGTGCCCTCAGAGACCTTCTCATACTCCTATTTGCTCAGTAGTGCAGATCAGATGGAACGCCTGAGCCATGCTACTGCTTGTTCTGAATTTCTACTCTGCTGCCTGGAATGTAGAAACAGATGGAAAGGACAGATGCAGAACTTTGTACCTGTAAAACATCTATGGAAAATTTTTCTGGAAACTAGAGCCCTCTCCAACGAAGGCATTAGAGTACCTGTGACAAAGTGAATGGGCATGTCCTCGTTTGTCAGGAGTTAAAACAGTTTTCAGTCAGCTAGAGGCTTACCAGCCACTAGCTGTTAGGATTCTAATTTCCCCTCAGGAAAATACCTGCTGGTGTATCAAGGGTAATTGCTAGCAGTCAGCTGTATCCCCAGAGGGTGCGTATATAAAATCATCAGGAAAAGAGTGAACCGGTAGGAGACAGCAGGGGGCTGTGTGTATGTATCTTGGGTGTTTATCTTAATAAAGTATCTTAGTGCAATGTGGTCTTTTGTTTCAGTTTTTAACCCTGGTTGTGACTCATCCATAGTTTTCTGCTGAAGCTTGAATTTTACAGGCTTCTTTTCTTATCTGAGGCCACCACTTGCAACACTGGCTTGTTCCTCACAAGTATTCTCCAAAACAAGGCAGATAATTATAGCTTCCTGAATGATTTGGTGACACTATGTGGTTTTTGCCTCTAGGATACTTGAAATAGCATTTCCAAATTCCCTTCATTGTGTTATTCTTTGCCAATCTTTCCTCTCACAAAAGAAGTAAATCTCTTTGCAACCTCTAAGTCCCAGTTAAACTATTCATGAAGTAAGTGTGTAAAATAATGCTTATTGTTTTTACCCTTTAAAATTTTAAATAAAATTTAGAACAATATAAAAAATGAATAATGAGGCAAAAGAAATTTGGAGGCACTCCTGCAGTCAGTTTAAGGATTTTCCCCCTTTCTTGCCCAGGCAGGGGTCTCTTCCGAATATTGCAGCCCATCAGTGTCAGCCTGTCAGCTAAAGTATTCATTACCTCTGTCCTTCCTTTAGTAATAATGTTTCCAAAAGTACAGTAAAGCCAGACATGAAGTGTAGGTCACCATCTTACCTGAACCTTGTTGTTTTGTTTAGATGTCTGCACAAACCCCCAAGCTTTACAGCCATGCTACTTGATCTTTTTCCTTTCCTCCCAAAACCCTCCTCCAGACAGCAAGTTATCACATTTGGCCACAGCCTCACCAGGATGCTCTCCCTCGTCTCTTACCTTTCACTCCTTCTTCCTGCCCAGCATTTGCTGCAGGTGTGCTTGAGTAGAACCCACTCCTTCTTTGCTAATGAGAGACCATCCATTTATCAAAAAATGAAGTGAACTTCTCTTTTTTGGGAGGCTTAGGTTAGACACTTCAGATATGAACTCAACACCTGCGCAGGCCTCGGAAATATCTAGTGAAATCTGTCATGATCAGGTCATGAACTAACACTGACTGGAGTGCTTTCTGAACAAAACCCAATGTCAAATAAACACTAGATTAATAGTATTCATGAGCCATTTGATAATAAGTCACAGCTAGGGAAAAAAAGGATAATTTGATGGTTAAACTATTCAAAGTGCGGGTGCTTCTCCAAAATAGTATTTCAGCAGAAAGTGAGATAGGCTTCAGAAGTAAACCATCCTTATTTTCTTTCCTCTTTCTTTCTTGCATTCAAGAGGCAAGAGAGAAAAATCTCAAACTGCTGTGGTTATCTTATGACTAGTGAGGTCTTGTATGAATCACTTGTATGAAACAGTTTATAAAGAAATCTTCAGCTTTTGCATGAACATTGCAAATGTGTCATCTGCTTTGTTTTGATTTCCTAAACACAGCAAATAATAGGGTTAAATTCTAAAAGTGTGCTCATTTTTGAAGTTTTAAAAATGGAGAACTAAATCTCTTATGATGCAGACTTTTCAGCAGATAATATTTTCCCCTTTGCTTTGTATACTCTTCCTAGAACACTTTGTAGAATACTTGGAAGAGGCCCAGGAAGACACGTGATTTGCCTCAGATTGACTAGCTCATTTCCAAAACACTATTTTGAAACTCTTTACTCATTGTCTTGCTACTGTTCATCAGTGGCTGGGACTTACTGATGAGAAGGGATGAATTCTCTCTAAAACAGAGCAGACTTTTGTAAAAATGGCCCAGTCCTCTCTGAAAAACAGATGCCAGAAGCAGTTGTGGGACATTGCGTTTCAGCTCTAGAGACTTCTATTTCTAAGAATAAAGTAAAGGGCTCATTATTTATCTAAACAAGGCCTTTATGCTGCAGTTCAGTGACTGCTGGACAGCCGTGTGGTCTGTCTTGTGTAATGCCCTTACCCCCTCCTTTCCCAATTTGAAGAAGAGACTTTTACTAGCTCAGAACATGCTTGCACAGCTCACTGTCTATTGTGCTCCTTCACTCTGTCTATTATGGTCCGTTAGATAAACATGGTGTTGAGCAGCCATTCAGCTGCTGATATATACAGCAGAGCCGATAGCATGCTCTATATTTAGAAGAGAAGTGGTGCATTGTGGACTATGTGGGATATGTTTATGTACATGTGTGTCCTTTTTCCTCAACAACAGAGTGCTTCCATCACAAGGCTCCCCTCTCAGAGGAAAGAGGCGGTTTTCGAAATGATAGTCTTTTATCTTTTGTGATGGATACTTTCTCATGCTGCTTCCCAAAATATTGCCTTGTATTTCTGTGTCAGAGTAAATGAAGGGAGACACAGACCCCTAATCTTTCCTGTCTCCTATAGGAAATTGTAATTTAAATACGCAAGGAAGGATGCTGCTGGCTAAAGTTGTCTTTTCCATCTACTACTGAGTGCCCAACTTTCTCTGTATGGAAGGCAGATGAGCCGAGCAATTGAATAAATTGCGTTTTAGAAAAGCACCCAATTATACTTCTCAAAAATGTTTTAAGCACTTCAGAGCCAATATTTGAGAACTGGTCTTGGGTCTTATCTATTTAGGGAGGCAGATAACTTTTCTGCGCTCTGTGTTGACATCCAGATATTCGCACAGCCCAACACAAAAGTTTCTCTTGTTCTTCTGAAAATGTCATCCAAGTCACACAGTGCTCTGAAAACTGTGTTCTAGGAGGGTTGATCCAAGATCAGTGAATATGAACTTGCATGGAGCACAGAGACCAGGGAAGGCAACTGGTCATACAAAGCACAAGATGATTATACAAAACACCAAACTGACCTCTGAGATTATCCTTAACTTATGAGCAAGTGGATGTTATTTTCATTCTCAGGATTTTGCTTTGGGCCTAGGGTAATAGGCACTATGTGGAAGGAGTTCAGCATTACCTATTGCAGGCAAATCTGTTATAGAACAGATGTCATGATCAGACCATCACTGCAGAAACAATGACGGTGACCAGACTGAGAAGATCATGACCTGTTTCTTGCTGCATGCTGGATAAACTGCACACAGAGCACATATTAAGAGGTATAAAAGTTCTAGTGATTCTTCTGAGGCTTCACAAGGAATGATCAGGTTCTTCCTAAATCAAATAAAGCAAGTGGTAATGCTCAAGTGCTAGATATTAAAATAATGTGTCCATTAAGATGTACCTTGCTTTAATATCCAAATACTTATTTTCACAGAATCACAGAATCACAGAATTGTAGGGGTTGGAAAGGACCTCCAGAGATCATCAAGTCCAACCCCCCTGCCAAAGCAGGTTCCCTACACCAGGTCGCACAGGTAGGCATCCAGGCAGGTCTTGAATATCTCCAGAGAAAGAGACTCCACAACTTCCCTGGGCAGCCTGTTCCAGTGCTCCGTCACCTCACTGTAAAGGAGTTCTTGTGCACATCTGTGTGGAACTTCCTATGCTGCAGTTTCTGGCTGTTTCCCCTTGTCCTGTCTCTGCACACTGCTGAAAAGAGTCTGGCCTTGCCACTCTGCCCCCCACACCTTAGATACTTATAAACCTGGATCAGGTCCCCTCTCAGTCTTCTTTTCTCAAGGTTAAACAGACCCAGTTCACTCAGCCTTTCTTCATAGGGGAGATGCTCCAGGTCCTTCACCATCTTCGTGGCCCTCCGCTGGACTCTTTCCAAGAGATCCCTGTCTTTTTTGTACTGGGGAGCCCAGAACTGGATGCAGTACTCCAGATGAGGCCTTACCAGGGCAGAGTAGAGGGGGAGGATCACCTCCCTCAACCTGCTGGCCACGCTCTTTTTAATTCTTTTTAACACCCCAGAATGCCGTTGGCCTTTTTGGCCACAAGGGCACACTGCTGGCTCATGGCCAACCTGTCGTCCACCAGGACACCCAGGTCCCTCTCCGCAGAGCTCCCCTCCAGCAGTTCATCCCCCAACCTGTATTGGTGCATGCAATTATTCCTCCCTAGATGCAAGACTCCACACTTGCTTTTGTTAAACCTCATCCTGTTTCTTACTGCCCAGCTCTCCAGCCTGTCCAGGTCTCACTGGATGGCAGCACAGCCTTCAGGTGTGTCAGCCAATCCTCCCAACTTCGTATCATCAGCAAACTTGCTGAGAGTGGACACTATCCCCTCATCAAGGACAAGACTGGACCCAGCACCAACCCCTGAGGAACACCACTAGTTACAGGTCTCCAACTGGACTCTGCACCACCAATGATGACCCTCTGTGCTCTGCCAGTCAGCCAGTTCTCAACATACCTCACTGACCACCCATCTATCCCACACTTCCTCAGCTTTGTTACAGCTTTTGCTACAACGCAAAAAACAACTGAAAAGTGATGATTCCTGAAAATGGAATGGCTTCAGTGACTGCTGTACTCTTAAAACCTTTTTATTTTCAACTTCATAATGGTATTATTAATGAAAAACAAAATAATTCAGTGAAATTTCCAAAAAATTCAATTTTATTTTTTCCAGGAAATCATGCAAAAGAGCTTAAATTGTCTTGGTAACACATGGTTATGATATTTTTACTAGCATTCTAATGTAAGATATAACAATACCAAAGAATTTATAGAAAAGAAAAAATATTAATAATGTCAGTAGTTTGTCAAGAACAATTTAGCCTACATCTAGCAATAAAACCCAAATACTTTGATAATATTGAGCACTTCTAATTTTTATTTTTATTTATTTATTTTTTTTACCGATTTTGCTTTTCCATTTTCCCCTTGAAACATTCTGAAATCTGGAAAACTGCTCCTTGAAGATTTCTGGAATAAGCTTTTCTTCCTGAATTGTCCTATTGCAAGATTCCTTTTGTAGTATTATGAAGAATCATATTAATAGCAAGCCTTCATTTCCAGTAAAAGTTTTGGACAACATTCTAAAATTAGTGTATTCTGTTTGTGCTTATTTCCTGATATGTATACTTATTCTCTTCTTTTCATTTGCTTTGCTTTCAGTGTCAAATTATGTGATAGTTTTTTCCAGAAAAAGATTAATTCAAGAAGAATAATAAGAAAAAAAATAAAAAAAAAAAATAAAAAAACAAATACATAAACAGCAAAACATAGTCCATGATCTGAGTTGCACAGCAGTTACACAGCTGTTTCCTGCTTATTCCTTTCAGATAGTAACTCCAGAGAATGCAAGGTATGCAATAGAAATCATTATCAGAAATGATCTCATAGAATTTCCCTCTCTGTTTCATCTTTGCTTGGAAGTTTGTGCAAGTGAGCAAAGAGAGTACAAATAAAATTTATGTTTCTTCTTAAAAAGAGTGATCTATGAATGTACGTATGCATGTCTATATATTACCTGTCTTCGTTACATATACTTTTTGCTACATAGCCACCACAGTGAATCTGGTTTAAAACTCATTTTCATCTCAGTGCCTATTTTTCATGTAAAAATTGTGTGGATTATAGTGCAGGTGTGTGAATTAGGTGCCCTTCTGATTCAGAAACCTACTAAGGGACAGTAGTTGCTATGAGGGAACAGAACTATGAGGGACAGAAGTTTCTTGCAATGTCTAATGCTTATCTCAGCTTATCTCAGGTTGTGTTGATAAATAAAAATAAAAACAAATGCATAAGTGCAGAGAGACTCAGGCTGCCAGCTCTGCTTTCTTCCCTGCTTACAAAGTGTATGTTGAAACCTCTGTTTCCTATGGCCCACAGTGTGACAATAGCTAGGCATTCTGAAATGCAGGGGTCTGTTTTAGGGATAGCCTTTTTATTACCCTTCTTGTTGGGTAATATGGTTCACTGTGGAATGCTGTAGACTGGCTGTGCCAGGGAGGCTGATCAGTCTCTGCAAGCATGTGTAATACAGGTCATCTTTGGTCCAGGTTACAGATGTTACTAGAGTTTTCCCACCAAGCTACAAAGAATTTAAAGACAGAACTGGAGAAAGGAGAAAAAGATGAGAGAAGGACAGGAAATATGAGCAAAGAGGGTATTCTAATCTAAGCATTGAAATCTTACTTGCTTCTGCAATTAGCCTTACAGCCCATGCGAAATTTATGTTATTTCTGGTAATTTTAGCCACATTATTTTAATTAGGAGAACCTACTTCCGCATTCCATCAGGTCATCAAAATATCTTCAATTAGGCATTTCTTTTGCTCTTATTCCCTGATTTCCATCCAATCAGATTATTCTTTTATCTCTTCTATAGCAAGAAATGCTTTGTGTAAAATCCTCTTCCCAAATGCAGTTAATATCAACAGTTTTCTATTGATCCAATCCAATCTGGCCTTGAACACCTCTAGGGATGAGGCATCCACAGCCTCTCTGGTCAGCCTATTTCAGCATCTCACCAGTAAAGAACTCAAGTTCTTTACTGTGAAAGAAACACAGTTCAAACTGTGAAAGAAACAAAGTTCTTTACTGTGTCTTTAAGTTCTTTACTATGTACTTGCTATGAGAACACAGTAAAGAACTTACATGTACAATCAAATAGTATAACTCTTATTTTCTGAAATGATTTGAGTGAAGAAGTGTTCAACTCAATATGCAACTATATTCAGAGTATAACAGGATATTGTTCAGATACAGGTAGGTCAGTAAAACAGTCAGTAAATATGATTCAGACATCAATGTGAGATTTCTTCAGATCTTTAAATGGTGGTTTTGGAAATAGTTTCAAATTTGTTTTTATTTTCACATGATTTGCATGCTAACACCTACTGTTTTTATACAACATATTTTCCTTAGCGCTGTCTGGAGCTGTAAAAATTAACGCTATTCATTAAATGGAATGGAGCAGAGTGTGAGGTGACAAAATACAAGCCAAGAAAATATCTAATGCTTTATAAGCTCGTGGAAAGTTTTGTTGGTATTTGGCTTCCCAACATTCACTTCTCAGTTTCCAGTACTCAAATGTGCATATGTTTTCTCCATACTCTTCTCTTTGATCAAGTCAAATGAAGATCAGTAGCAGGAAGGAAATATTTCTCTTTAATACTGCAAATCATGTATGATCACAATGGAACGCTGACCAGAACTAATATGTGATTGTCTGGAAAGGTCAGCAATAATGTTAGCAATATTAAAGTCCTGGGCTATTTCAGTGATAAATGCAGTACACTGTTGATTAAATCCATACACAAAATGATGAATTGTTTTTATGATAATTACATCTATGCCAGATAAAGTTCTGGCTTACTCTACTTATCTCCTTTGTCCTTTTCCTGGTCTAAACATCTCCTGTATGCCACTGGAATCTCTATGGCCAAATGCTTGATGATGGTTACCTTGCTCATAATTAGTATTTTCAAGCAGTTTAACTGCTCTATTTTGTACAATTATCTACAGAGGACAGGAGAGAACTTTGGAGATATTTGGAAGAAAATGTTGCATATTTAGAATGACCACTGAAACATATTCCTCATGACAATAAGTTAAGATTCTCAAATGCATAGATTCATCTCCAGTGCATTTCTCATTATGTGAATGGCACCATTTTGACTGTGTCAAATAACAGTGTACTTTGGTGTGGAGCAAACCTTGGTTCAAATTAAAGTTCAGGATTTAGTCTCAAGGGAGTTTTTCTTGACTAAGACTTCAAGATCTGATTAACAGAAGCCAAACATTACTCAATAAATTGTCATTTTTCATAAAATAATGTATTTGACAGATTAGTTACTCTGATATTCAATCAGGTTTTTAGGCTGTTCATCAAATGCACTACTTGACATAGAAAACATTTGTCAAAGAAACAATAGTTGATAAATTTTCCCAGTATAATTTCATGTCTTCATTTGGCTTATAGTTTTGCCTTGTGAAGATCCCTTTCATTCCTTATTTTCCCTTCCTCCTCCAAGCGACAAAAGGAATGAATATTTTCCTTGTCATCACCTCAGTGTTTGTTTGTGAAGTTTGGAAGTAGAAATAAGAAACAAGGGCAAAGATCAGAACATTTTATCTTACAGTGCAGCAGCTTCTTCTGAAAACACCTCCATGTTAAAAAGTTTATTTATGATTTTAAGAACCACCGGAAATGCTGGTGGAAATGGGGAATCAGTGTAACTTCATTAAAATTTGTGGTAATATATATCATGGTGTTGTGATGGGCTCACATATTCAAAATAGGTTTACTACAAGCAAGAGGCTTAGGGAAATAAGCAAGTCTGATTTGCCTGTTGGGGTGGAGCAGGTAAAGACTGGATTGGATATCACCAGCAGTTCAAAGGAAGCCTGACACAGGCTAAGGAAAGCAAGCTTACCTTACAAAACAAATCCCTGTCCATGAGCTCAATTGGCTCCTGCTTCCTTGGAGGTCTGAAATATTCTTTGTAACTTCAGAAGGCTGAATTTTGTGGGGAGGTGTTCTGGGTCTGTTTGTGTGTGGGGAAGTAATTGTGATGGGGATGGTGGTAAAAACTTCCTGTGGAGCTTTGCTATTTCCTCTTTCCTGCTTTGCAAAAGAAAAAGCCCTCCAAACAACAAAACCCAAACGAACAAACGTGGAAGTTCCTACATCCTATGTCCTACTGTCTTACTGTCCCTATTATACTTAGTTTTCTATCACGGGATTGACAAATTTTGTTATTAAAGTATATCTTTGTCTTCTAGAGCACATGCGAAGAAGATATATTGTCTTGTCCACTGGGAGTCCTAATATTCATGACAGTAGAAACTGTCAAGGATACTTTATCCAAAAACTTTGCCTAAAAGTTCACAGTTGCCTCTCTGGACAGATTGTCCAACACTAGCCATTTCTACTGAAATCTGACATGTCATCTTGTATCACAGGGGGATAGTATGCTTCTGTGCCTTTAAAGCTTTCTTCTTGAGGAGTGTCCAGCCTTCCTTGGACCCCTTTACACTTCAGGACTGTATCCCAAGGGACCCTCCCTTCCTATGTCCTGAACAGTTCAAACTCTGCCCACCAGATGTCCAAGGTAGTAGTTTTCTTGGCCCCATTCCTGACTTCACCAAGAATCAAGAACTCTGTCATTTAGTGGTCACTCTGTCCAAGGTGATCTTTCTCTGTTTGTGAACAGCAGGTCTAACAGGGTACTTCCCATATTAGGCTCCCTTACCAGCTGTGACAGGAAGCTATCTTCTGTTATACACTCTAGAATCCTCCTAGACTGGAGAGAAATGCTGTTTGAATTCAGTCCTTCATCCATTCATACATGAAAGCATCTCAGTGGCCAGTCAACACACATGTACTGAGAAGCATCAGTACAACATAGCTCTCAGCCAGACAAGCTACATAATCATTCCTGTTCAGCAGGAGGAATAAGAAGAGCAGTAAATGAAAGATGATGGTTTAAGATCGTTGAAAGGGTTGTAATTATTAAAAGAGAGCATCAGGGCATACGGAGTTCAGACTTCATTGTGAAAGGAACAATATATTTGTAAATAAGCAAAAAGTTATATGTTGTGCATCATCCTTTTTATTGTGTCTGCTTTTGCATGCAGCCCTCACACAGAAATAGCTGTTTAGAGCATGTATTTAAATTACAGTGATCAGATCCTGCCACACTGCTACACTCTGTAAGTCAAAACTACGCTCATGTTTTAGTTTTCAGCAGAAACACTAAACATTGTGTATGTAGTTGCATAAATTCCTTCTTTTCAACTAAGGATATAAGCGGTAATATCTTTTCCTTAGAGTTTCTTTCTGCAAAGCTACAAGTACTGATTTTAATCATGGTGTCAAATCTGTAAGTCTCATGTAATGGTGACTACTATATTAGAATAACTCTCAATCATTTTTGACAGTTATTAATTCCAATCTTGACTTCACATGCTTCCCACTATTAAATGTCTTATCTTACATGTTTTACTAGTTTTATTTGTCTAATTGAGTCTCTAGATGGAGAAACTTAATAGCATAATTAAGGTTGGAAAAAACTACTAAGATCATCTAGCTCAACGATCAACCCATCATCTCCATGCCCCAGTAAACCATGTCACTCAGTGCCACATCCTCATGTTTTTTGAACACCTCCAGGGACAGTGACTTCGCCATCTTCCTGGGCAGCCCATTCCAGGGACAAACCTTATAGCAGGTTTTGGCTATCAAGCAGCAGTCAGAGATTTACTATGGTTGTATTTACCCTCATAAATGGCCCAGAAAGTTACTTACTCATGGTAACAGTCTCATAAGGCATACTTTCAACATCCTGTGGGATATGCCTGCAGTTAACTCGGGTTTTTCCATAGTCTTGTAGGAAGGCTCCTAAGATAAATTTTATACAGTTAGTGCTTTGGGTATTAGGAGGACTATCCTGGACGTGGCTAGAAGGGCTATCAGCTTATTTGGGGATCTCAGGCTCCATCTAAGCAACAAATGGTGTCAACAGGATGACACTGAATAGGAAGATTTCTGAGAATCATTTCACACAAAAAGTCTCATTGTGTAAGTGGAAGCATTAGGAATCCCTAACCTTGTGTGTGGAACAGAGGCAACCTAAACTATCCAGAGTGTTAGAGAATCATTGAATGGCTGGTGTTAGAAGAGAACTTCAAGATCATGTAGTTCAAGCAACAGGATCCGACCTGATAATCCTTTTAATTACTGCATAATAATCAAGGTGCACATGGCTGATATTTGCTGCATCAGAAGACTGGCTTCTGGATATGGACTTCTTTAGATATAGACTTCCTTAGAGACTTTAGAACTCTGAACCTCTGAAATAGGTGAGATTCATACTGTTTTGATCACCAAAAATTAGGCATACAAACTTATACCATGCAGTCAACAAAATTGTGGTCCATGCTTGCAGCATGTAATTCACCTTGTGCTTCTCAGATTTCTGCTCGGACATGGGTTACTTACACTATGTCAAATCTAGCTTACGACAGAAAGAAGTATCTGTTTAGTTTAAGCTGGATTGTAAAATTTCTGAAAAAGTGGATGATGCTCTCTTTCACAGCTTGTGCTAGTCTGTAAAATGACCATGACCAGTCATAGTGATGAAACTTATTTTATTCACGATCTGAAGGAATCTGCATAAGTATAAGTTCGATACTGGTACTGTGTGTAGTGACTGAGGCAAATGATGCACTCTCATCAGGAAAAGTAACCTAAAAGTTACAGGAAAATTAACCTAAAAGAAACTTCATACATTAGGGACCATCTGGTGGATACTGTATCAATGTTTTGAACTACAGTTCAGTTTTGTATTATGTTCCTGAGATAAAACATATGATTGGTAATTATTCAGGAGGGGAAGCGTGTATACAGACAGCCCTTATTTCATTAAATGAATTCCTACCTGTAATGAACTCTCATTGAGGTTTTTTTGTAGACTTGTAGATCCCTTAGACTAAAAAATGTATGTATTTTGTGTGTAAACTCCATATATGGAGTGGAGTGACTTCACTTATGGTGGCTCCCACATCCAAACTGCAGGATCCCTCTATTGAGAAACCATGATATGAGGTAGTCTCAAACGAACAAAGTGGGACTAGTGCAAATGAGTGACTTGCAGTTCCCAGTTTCAGCTGGGATGAAATTTTTTGAGTGTGTGGTATGATGGTATATTTTGGTACTTGGAAAAAAACAATGTTGATATCACACAGATGATCATAGTTACTGCTAAGCAGTATTGTACAGAGCCAAGGCCATTTGCAGTAAAGGGTCTGAGGAGCTGGGAGGGAACAGAATTATGACAGCCACCTGAAACTGCCCACAATATGTCTCATACCATATGTCATCAAGTGGAAGGAATTTTGAAGGGAGCGTGATGAGCAATTGCTTGTGCATCACTTGTTCTATACTTTTATGCATATATATATATATATGTCATAATTATTATCCCAGGACCAGGACCCAGATGTTGGAGAAACTGTAGAACCTATTGTAGGAGTTGGAGTTATTTCATCCCACTTGAAACTACTACAAGCATAGAAGAGTCAGTCTTTCAGCCAAGCTTTCAGGGCCTAATTACACTGTTAGAAAATTAAGGTTTCCTCACTTTAAAGAAGATATCATTTTCTGGTTTGTGACAAACAGATTAATTGCTTGATTCTGGTAATAGTTAATGATGAAAGATCATTCTTTGAATAACTTTGTCATGATTTTTAGGATGTCTCTTTTTCTTGTCTGAAAAGAACTTGTGTTAAGAACTTTCCTTACATATCACAATGTTTCCTGCTAGAGTTAAGGTAAGCTTGCTGTATCAGATTGTGTATTTTTTTTATTTGTTTGAGGTTTCTTGCTTGGTCTTGCTCTACCTTGCTCCAGACTGCTTTGGAGCCTATGTGGAAGCTTCTGAAGGGAATGGCAGATCATTTCCCAGAGTTCATTGCTAGATCTCTGCTGACAGAGCCAGCAATTCTTGTATGAATCCCAAAATTACCCAGCTGTCAAAAGTATAGCCATGGAATGTACATACTCAAGTGTGGTTTGTGCCAGCTGTTGAGTACTGAAGTTCTAACTTCTTACGGGATCAGGATCTAACTGGATCAGGAATCCATGTTCAGAAGAGAATGAGCTGGAGTGAGCAGGAAAGAATGGAAATACACCAAATTGGAAGCTCTGAGATCATGTATAGAGCAGGCTGGTGGCATCTTGTCTTTTGAAGATGTAGAATAGTAGCGTCAGGACTTGATCAAATGATAAAATCCAGGAAAATTTTGGCATGGTCCCACTGTTACCGAAAAAATCTAACTGTATTCTGACTGCAGATAGTCAGAAAGTCTGTGTAAATTATATACAGTTTCAATCAGAGCAGAGTTGTATATCACACTGCCACATCAGTAAGCTGGAGACCTCAATACAGATTTATGATGCCATCAAAGCACAGTCTTAGTTTTACTAACTGCTCTGTCTTTTTAATGGCACTTAAGGACTTTACTGCACTGGGCATTTCATTGTGTTTAGACACGGTTTTAAACAACAGAGCTAACATGATGCTGCCAATTACATTCAGTGCAGAGAAATAGAATTCTATTTTTTCCGCACATAGTAGGCAGGATTCTATTTTGGCCTTACAGAGTTTAAAAATGCCTATAGGCTATTGAGCTGAAGAAAGCTTCTTCCACGTTTACTGATATCCAGTTTACATCAGGTCAACTAACTTAATTTGTGAATAATTTTATTTAAGCAAGCTAAAAATTTTGTAAAGGAGCAAACCTTTAGAGATTCATTCCAGCCTGGACTCCCATGGAGAGCAGTGATCTGAGAGGAGAAGACAAGGACAAAAAAGAAAAACACAGGTATATCCAATCTAAAATGAAAACTGTTGCATCATCAACAGTTTGATTTTAACCTTTCTTTTAAAATAGTTGAACTTGTTTAAAAACTAATTATGTGATTTGCTTGACTTTTAAAGCATAAGATAATTTCAGATTTAAAGGATGAAAATAAAATCTAAAAACCGTGAAAAGGAGAGAGGAAATTTAGCTGCTGTCCCAAAAATTCAAGGAAGTGATATGCCCTCCAAGAGACCAACTAAACTTTCTTTATGTGCCATCAATAATTTATTAGAAATCCTGATAATCACTAACAAACATTTTCCATTAGATGACAGAGGATTACAGAATGCACTTATCTGTGGTGCTATTCTCCCTCTTATCCCATGCTCCCTTCCCAAAATACTGTTACTATCATGAAATTATTGTATATAGAAGAGAGTTCTAGAAGCCAAGAAATTCATGGGATTGTATTTGGCATGCTAGTGTAGTTCTTGTGTTTGCTAAAATCAGATGGGGGGAAACGTACGTTACCTACTTTAAATAGAGCAGAAACATCCTAAATTCAACAACAACAACAAAAAATTATTAGGTACAGATGATTATGTCAAAGATAGCTTTGGCTTTATTCAGTGGTAAATCTGCTGCCACCAGCTATGTGTTTTGTCCGTCTTTTTCTCAGTAGCCAGTTTTGGGCAGTGGATCAACTGAATGCCTTAAATTCTCTATTGAACCTTGGCAGTGTTATGGAAGA
The DNA here is from genome assembly GCF_951394365.1 of Tetrao urogallus. Taxonomy (NCBI): domain Eukaryota; kingdom Metazoa; phylum Chordata; class Aves; order Galliformes; family Phasianidae; genus Tetrao; species Tetrao urogallus. The sequence continues at coordinate 52,927,730 of NC_136814.1, read as the reverse complement.
AGTCTGCAGCCAATTCATGGGTCCCTGGTATAGTTCCAGCAGCTTAACAGATGGATCGCCAGTAAGTCTCTTCTCTATTTCTCTGTTAACTACTCATTGAGCCAGCATGTGTATAGGCCCAACCATGCCCCTGGAGGTACTGGTGAGAGTCTCTGATCTTGGGAAGATATCACATTGGCTAGTGGAAGTCTGAGGGCAGAAATGTTTTCTGCAAGAATCCATCCTTGAGCGCAGAACATGGAGTGGCAGCCATATGTGCTGTTGCGCTGGTGAATATGTCTGCAGTGCATTCTTATACAATCTAATAGGCCAGTGGCATACTGAATGTTAATGTGGGAGAACAGGGAGTGAAAGACAAGGAAATGCCGTGAAATAAGTTGAAGAATCAATGACAGAAAAAGATTTCTTGTTATCTTGCTGCGAAACTGAATCAAAATACAAGCTACATTCTCCACTCCCATTACATACAACTCTTTATTTTCAGAATGTACTGCAGAAAACATTGTTAAATGCAAGGACATGCAGCCCTGTGAATTGCTTAGTGTATTTAGATCCCAGTCAGAACTAGAATTATGTTTTCTTTCTATTGTTTATTGCCACCATTACCACCATTGAAACAAATATACCCCTGGAGTACCAGGGTATATACATAAATATTGGGCTCATAACATAAATACATAAATATTTTGGGGCTCTACTACAACTATAATCTTTTCTTAACTCTGAAATATCAACAGAGCCTACAAAGCACTCTTTTAAAGGCTGCCTTTGATGAAAAGAAGGATATTTTATATGATACTCAGATACATGTAAATATTTGTCACAACCTGAATGCAATGGCACAACAGTTCTGTAAGATGCAACTTTAATGATGAAATAAACTACAGTGTAACTAATACAGATTTAATCATTGTCTCCTATATACTCTGGTATTTTTTTGTAGCTCAGGAAGATCTTTCCTCTCTTATAAGTAGAGTTATCTCTGAAAAGTAGTTGTTCAGTTAGCTCATACCTACCATAAACTAAATATTTTTCAAAATAAACCTAAAGAATCTATACTGAATTTCACTTACAAAAATGGGATGCAGAGCATCATCAAAAGGTAGACATGTAAAACCAGAAAGAGGTCAAACTGAACACTTGCAAATGAACATGCTTGAAAATTAAATCCTTATATACATTGAATATTTTTGCTATGTTTGCCATCAGTTGAGAGGAGGAAGAAGAAATAACAAAATAGCTCAGAATGTACATTTCATTTTCTTCATTAAAAATTTGCACTTTATTGCTGACTGTTCACACTTTCCCTGAGATTATTTTGGAGAGAGGAATAGTAAACAAAAACTGATATAAAAAATAGCCAGAGAACTGACATTTATGCATAAGCTAACACTGGGTGTATACTTTGACAGAATCACAAAATGTCAGGAATTGGAAGTGACCTGAAAAGTTCATCTAGTCCAATCACCCTGGTGGAGCAGGAACACCTAGGCCAGATCACACAGGAATGAGTACAGGCAGATTTTGAATGTCTCCAGAGAAGCAGACCACAGAACCTCTCTGGGCAGCCTGTTCCAGTGTTCTGTCACCCTTTGAATACATCTTTTTTTCTCATATTTATGCGGAACCTCCTATGCTGCCACTTGCACCTATTGCCCCTTGTCCTATCATTGGATGTCACTGAGAAGAGCCTGGCTTAATCCTCCTGACACCTTTTATGTATCTATAAACATTAATGAGGTTTCAATGCTTTTGAACAGTTATGATCAATTTCTTTAGTTGTAGTGTACAGCACATTTTAGAATCATAGAATCATAGAATCGTAGAATCACCAAGGTTGGAAGAGACCTAAAAGATCATCCAGTTCAACCGTTCACCTATTACCAACAGCTCCCACTAAACCATGTCCCTCAACACAACATCCAGCCTTTCCTTGAACACCCCCAGGGTCGGTGACTCCACCACCTCCCTGGGCAGTCCATTCCAGTGCCTGACCACCCTTTCTGAAAAGTAACACTTCCTAATGTCCATTACCCACTGTTCATTCAAGATGAGTGCTATTATTGCTGATTCTATGTGTGACCACAGTAATCTCACTTTATTCTTCATATTTTGTTATGTTTATTAGAAAAATTAGTAGTAATTCATGCCTAAATTTTGATTCATTGAAATGGTGAGTCATAAAACATGGTTTAGGGACTAATTGCTGATTAACTGTATTAAAATTTTTAGTCAGAGAATCCCCTCTAGAAGTACAAAGAATATATTAACCAAGAAAATTGTCACTCATGTTTTAGACAGAAATTTAGAAATGATTCTCTTGCATGTATACTAGCAATTGAAAACCTACTTTCAGAAATGCTCATTTTAAACTTTTTTAGAGTGTAGTTTTGTTTAGTTCTCTAAATCTCATGGCTCTAATTATTTACAACATAAACTATGTGGATAAAATAGACCATATCTTAGTGAAAATGATTTCAGTAAATGAAATTTTTTGTTCCAGAATATATACTCACTCACTAGATCTTAAATCATCTTAAATCATTTGTTTCTTTCTTTATATGAGATATCCTTAGCAATAGCTATCAACATTTTATCAGTACTGAAAAATTTCTGTTAAAACAGAAAGGGAAACTATTATTATGTTTCAGAGAAACAGAGATATTTTGAAACACATGATTTGACCAACCATGAAGTATTATAAATTTATTTTTTTTAAAATAAACTGCAACCATTCCAAAGTGAGAAATAGATTGTAACTAATGAGTCATTCTCTTTTTCTGAATATTGAAATAAAATGTTGACATGTTCAGAACATTTCTAACATTTTTCTAGTTAAAGGATTTACAAAAACTGGCCTGTTCCTGGAAACAATCCTGGCTTCAGCCTATCAGGTTTTAGCAGAGAGGTGAGTTATGGAAAAACTCTTCAGTAATTTTTATTTTCAGTAGTATTTCATTAGCATTTATTTCACAGTTTTTATATTTCTTAGATAAGTGAGAATGAACTTTACAAACACGTGAGTGTTAATTATAGTATGTTAAGTTAAGCAACTGAAAGTTCTTGTTTCCACTTTGACTGATACCAAAATAGCCTGTCTTAAGATATTTTGACACATCTCCTTAAAACCCTCTGCTGAATCAGGAAGACGAAAAATAAATGTGTGAAAATAGACAGCAGAAGATATTTTCTAAAGATCTTAGAAGCTTTTAATAAGTGTATTATTCTAGCCAGTCATTACGGTCAGTGGGGTTGCCTTAGTTCAATCACATTACGTCACACTCTATGAGTATTGACTTAGCATTGCCATGTTTGCACTTTTCGATCTATCTCCTGTAGATGACATAACATATGCACACAAGCATACATACCTCTGTAAAACAGAATAACGCACAGTAAGAAAACAATGTGCTCAGACTTCAGAATCAGTCATTGTCTGTTCTTCCTGGTGGTCAATCCTGCCATATGCATCTCAGTGAACCATTTGGATAAGGATGAACTGTGCAGTAAGTCTGTACTGCAATATTTTCTTGGATCCTGATCCTCGCATCATCATGGCATTTGGCCAGAATGACTGTACCATATTAGGCCACCATAGTCAAGTTTCATTTTCAAGGAAAACAGTAATACAGCGGAGAAGCAGAACACAGCATGATTAGGTGTCCTGATGTCCAGAAGGGATCATGGTATGACTGGAGAGTACACTTGGACTTGTGTGTCTCTGAGAATTGTTCCCAGATTCCTTACCTGAACAGAACAATATTAATAAGCATCATCTAGATCCTTAAAGAAAGTCTTAAATTATTTTAAAGGGAATCACTTGAAATTTGGGTTAAGAGCCAGTACATATGCCCAAGCACAAAAGGAGTGCTATCAAATTTCTTCTTTCATTTATGCCTTGTGAAATTGTTTTCTGCACTGCTGTGATATAGTGCCTTACATTATTCTCTCAAAGGAATCATCTCTTACGTTTTTTCCCCTTTGGTCTATTTGGCTTCCTGCTTTAATCTAATTCTCACCGCTCAGAGGAATCATCAGACCTGGCTGAGATTTGTATCTTTTTGGAGAGCTCATCAATAGTTTACATAATGCTATGACAGGGCTAGGGTTCACACAGCTGGAGAGGTACTCGGCAAGAGTCCTGAGTTAAGCAGAAAAAGGCTTCTTGAGAATCTCAACTTTGTTTAAATTTTTTTTTTTTTTTTTTTTTTTTTCCTGAAGAAGAAGCCAAAACAACATAAAAGTGATATGTACAGGTTTGCTGGCAGCTGGTGTGCTGCGACTGATAATGCTTGTGTTAATTATGCTCTCACTATTACCACGTGATCTACCCATCTGCTTTTTAAAGCCAGCTGTTTTCCTTTATCTTCCTGTTGAACTACCAGTTATTCAGGACAGTGATCATCTTTTTGTGGAGATCAAAGAGAAAAGATACTGCAGTGAAATATTTTTATGGAGGTTACATTGTCATGACTCAACTAATCAAGCTAAAATGCCTGTAAAACGCAAGTTCAGTCAGAGTATATTTTCCAGCTTATCTTTAAATGTTAATTAAGATTGGACCAAGAATGTGTTTAGAAAATTAAATTTTTGAATTTCACCCTTCCTGGAACTCAGAAATTGTACATAGGAATTGTCAGATATCTAATAGTGCAAGTTTTAATACAACTCTTTGCCACACAATTCCTACAAATGCAGTTTATCCAGTTTTCTTCTCTCTAGTTTCTGACTGATGGCTTAAGTCACATAATATTCTTGCTGTTCTTTATTGGGTAACTCATACCTTTTAGACTAGAAAACAGTGAACACTAAGTATTTTTCTTCAATTGGAACATGGACATTCACATGGACATTATTCAGACTGCCATGCACATGCAAAGAAAAAGTCATGTTCATGTAAAATAATAAAAAGGAGGCATGATCACAGTTAAAAACAACAATAAATGCAGAGAAAACAATGCATTTGTGATCTGCTGCTTTGCAGTATTTGTTCAGTATTTTTCCAGTCTTTAAGCAAATACAAAAACCCAAAACGGAGTAGAATAAAAAAACTTGTTCTTATGATACTAGAATTCCTTTTCTGGCCTTTAACTAACAAGTACATTCCTATTCTCTCCCTTAAAAGAACAACCTCCCCCATCCCTTTGCTGCTTATGGTCACATTCTGTATTTTCCCAATCTCAGAAAATATTTTCCTTTAACAAACAAAAGGTCCCAACCAATCAAGCAACAAAAACAACAAAAAACCCAACCCCTTAGTTAATGAAACATAAAATCATAGACAGCAGAGCTGTCACTCATCAGATCAGGCTGCTCAGGTCCCCATCCAACCTGACCTTGAGTGTCTCCATCTACAACCTCTCTAGGTAACATGTTCCAGTGCATCACCAACCACTGAATAAATAATTTCTTCTTAACATCTAACCTAAATCTTTGCTCTTTTACTTCAAAGCTATTCCCCCTTGTCCTGTCACTATTAGATCATGTAAAATGTTGGTCCCCATCCTGCTTGTAAGATCTGTTCAAATATTGTAAGGCTGCAATGAAGTCTCCCTGGAGCCTTTTCTTTTCCTCTGGACCTGCTCCAACAGCTCTGCATTTTTCCTGTGCTAGCGCCTCTGACCTGGATGCAGATGTGGGGCAACACAGAAGGGCAGAGCCCAAGGGGACAATCACATCCTTCTCCTTACTAACCACCCCTCTTTTGATGCAGTCCAGGACACTGTTGCCCTTGTGGGCTGCAAGTGCGTATTGCAGACTCACTTTTCACCTATCATGACCCCAAAGTCCTTCTTAGTAGGGCTGATCTCAATGAATTCTTCTTTGAGCCTGTACTCTATCTGGGGTTACTTTGATCCAAGTGCAACAACTTGAACTTGGCCTCATTAAACTTCATTAAATTCTCATGTCCCCACTTTTCAAGCCTATCCAGGCCCCTCTAGATGATGTCGCTTCCTTCTATTGTATCAGCTGCATCACTCAGCTTGGTGTCATCAAACTTGGCATTAAAATGAAACTTATTTAAGATTTTATCCCTATATGAAAAAAAAGCATACAAAATATTCAGAATTATCTTACTGTGGCCCTGTGGAAATTTTATTACAAAGAACATTCAAATTACTTTTAGCTTTCTTCATTTCACTTAATTTTGTGAATTACTTTGCAGTGATTACTTTTCCCATAAACATTCTTTCACCAAATAGTTTCTAAAAAGCAGACTTTGAAAGAGAATAATGTTTCATATTCGAAACTGGGAGTTTTTGCAGGATAAGCTTGCTTACATTGTGCAAACCATTAGTCTTTTCCTTCTATCATATGTGGAAAAACTTAAGGGAAACTAATTTGAACATGTAAGGACAGTTGATATATTGGCATGTTAGAAACAGAAATTTACAGTTACCAATATTCATAGAATCATCGAAATGTTTGGGTTGGAAGGGACCTTTAAGATCATCTAATTCCAGCCTCCTGCAATAGGCAGAGACACCTCCCAGTAGATCAGGTTTCTCAAATTACATTCAGCCTGGCCTAGAGCACCTCCATGGTGAGGGCATCCACAACCTCTCTGGGCAACTTGATCCAGTGTCTCACCACTCTCATAGTAAAGAATTTATTCCTAATATCTACCCTAAATCTACCATCTTCCAGTTTAAAACCATTTCCCCTCATATTGTCACTGCATGTCCTTTTAAAAAAACCCTCTCCAGCTTTCCTTTAGGCCCCCTTCATGTAGTGAATAGTTGCTGTAAGGTCCACACAGAGTCTTCTCTTCTCTAGGCTGAAGAGAACAACTCTCAGACTATCCCTGTAAAGGGGGTGCTTCGGCCCTTTGAGCATCTGTGTGGCCTGCCTCTGGATCCAATCCAACATGTCCTTCTTGTGTTGAGGGTCCCAACTGGATGCAGTATTCCAGGCGAGGTCTCGTGTGAGCAGAGTAGTGGTGCAGAATCACCTCCCTCATCCTGCAGGTCATGCTTCTTTTGATTCAACTCAGGATACAGTTGGCCTTCTGGGCTGCAGGAGCACATTACCGGCTTTACCAGCTTATGTAGTCTTTCATCAAGTGACATCCCCAAATCCTTCTCCTGAAGGCTGCTCTCAAGCTGCTCTCTGTCCAGCCTATATTTGTGCTCAAGATTGCTCCAACCTGGATGCAGGACCTTGCACTTGGCTTTGTTGAACTTCATGAGGTTGTCATAGGCCCACCTTTCAAGCCTGTCCAGGTCCCTCTGGGTAACATGCCTTCCCTTTAGCGTGTCAGCTGCACCACTCAGCTTGATGTCATCGATTTTGCATATAATTGAGTCTTGAAGTTTAAAAAACCATTTTGAGTTTTTATGGTGCTTTTTTTTTTCATGATATTTCAAGGCAATATTCACAAATTTGAAAAAAATGCTGTAATTCTTAGTTCAGTCAATTTTTTCTAGCTTCTGTGAATTAATTTTGATTAACAAGATAATTTTTATAATTGGAAACATCATGAGTACACATGTTAATCAGAATTTTGGAAATATGTATTTTTTAAATAGAAGAAATTTTAAACAATAAGAAGTAAACTTTTAGAAAAATCTGTAGCTTTGAACATGAATTCTTTTTATTTATTTATTTATTGCCAGTTTGATATTTCTATACAATCACATAATTTGCCTGAGTTACAGTTTATTTTCTAGCATAAGGAAAATCCTATATACCTGACATACTGCAGATTGGATTTAAAACTAAGAAGAAAAATATATTCAAGGCTACGAATGAAACCATTCTCAAGGGAAAGCTGGAGTCCTTTATTTGAAGATCTGGCTCCTATTGCTCTTTCTTACGGTGTTTGAGGGGGATATTGGAGGGATTTATGAAGAGTGAGTGATTCCTCGTATTAGCAGTTTGCTATACATAATTTCAGCTTGGAGGCTGAGATAAAGCTGAAGATCATCCTTGTCATTCTATCCCTAATGTGTCTAGTAACAGATATGGCACTTTCATGCAGTTCAGACTTTTCTCTTAAACTTTACTCTGACTGTGTCTGGATCTCAGTTTCCCATAAATCAGATACTAATCAAGAATAATAGAGATTTCTATATGTTTCTACTATTCGTATTTTTTTCTTCAAATTTCCGGCCTCCTGTTTATAAGAAAAATCATTACATGTCATATCAAATTTTCTTGAATAAAGAATCCTTTTTTTTTTTTTTTTTTTTTTTAATAAATTCACTTGTCACTTCCTATCTTTATTTTTTTCAGTTATAGATAATCTTGATTTCCTTTTAATTCTTCCTGGATATAAACATTAAATTGAAGAGACTGATAACTGGACTGCTCTTTGTACTTCTAACATCTGAGACAAAATGGACAGTTTAAACATGTATCAAAGCAATTAACCTTCTTAGCATGTGCTTATGAGCATGCAAAGTGAAGCAACACTCTGGTGACATCATTGTCAGGTCATCCTACAAGAATAATGAAATCATATAGAGAGGTGCGCCCTGAGGCATACTCTGTTGCCATAATTAGGTTGAAGGCTCCCTTGGATATGATGCCTTATTGCAAGAACATTTGCAGGAACTAATTGTGGTATGCTTTTGCATCAGTATTGGTGTACAGCATCATTTATGGTTCAAAAATAGCTGTAATTGTGTGCAATGATTGAGTCATTTCCTGAATTTAGTATCCTAAGCAGAGTATGAATTAAATGACTAACACACTCTTGACTTTGTCATCTTTTTTGTCTCTGGCTGGATTTTTAAGAAGATCTCTCTGTGCTTTTGCATTTTTAAACTAAATTATTTTGGTATATTTTAGCATCGCCGAGAGTGACAGGTTAGTAATAATAATTGTTCCCAGACAGAACACATGCAGGTGCTGCAGGATCTTCATTTTTAGAAATCTTGCAGCTCTGCCAATGCATTTCTGATCAGTACCACCTCTGCTGTGCCAGGGACTGGAGGTTTATTCAGAACAGTAGGTGCACTGAGATTTTGAAATGGAGAAATGGTCAGTAGGGGACAAGGCTGAGGACATCATTCCTGTTTCATTTACAGCTGAAGTTGGAAACAAATGCACTCTCCTGGAGTAGTTTCATTCTTACATTATATCAGTCTACACCTCAGGAGACCATAGCTATGTTTCCTCTGTTTTTTTTTTTTTGCCTGTGGTTCTATGCTATTCATAGAGGCAATTTCTTTTAAATGTGAACCTGCACCATTGTCTTTTTAGCTGGCAGATCTTGAGAAAAAGGATGAAATGACAGTTGTTTGCAGACTTGTAAAAGCAAAATAAACAACAAGCGCTGTTTTGTAAAATAGTGCTAAAGATCTAGAATTCTGCTGCCACTCAGAGAATGCGGAATATTAATTATGAATCATCAATATTTTTGGTGCCATCATTATCAAACACACACACACACAAACAACCTGCACTACTTGCATTCATATCAAAACGTTTTATTTCATTTATTTGGACTGCATTTCTATCCTGTACCAGTTAATCGCTAGCCCTATTTCAACTCAGAATCTGAATGTTATTTACCATCTGTCTCCAAGGGATGCACTTGCCAAGTCCCTTAATTTGCTATAATTGGCAGGTTTTCAGTGTACATAATTTATATTAAAAAAAAAAAAAAGCAACAAAAAAAAACCCCAACAAGCTGCAATCCTGAAAAAAAAAAAAAAAAAAAAAAAGATTAATTAAACCATTTCTTAGGGGCTCCTAGAAGTGTTCCAAAAGGATGACTTTAAGGCCACAAGGTCTGCTCTGTGTATGTGCTGTCACAGCTGATCACATTAAAAATGTATGTTGGGTTGGTCCCCAGTGCTTCTGTGCTGGTCAGAAGGATGTCACTGGCACCTGGGTAACATCACATATAAACAGTGAATTAAGCATCTTGCATTTGCATTTGTGCCTTTTGTTCACACACTGGAAACTCTGAGGCTGCAGTATAATTTATGGATACCTCCATGTAGGCAATTCTGTAGCTTATAGGATAGGAAATGCAATGGAAAAAAACAAAATCCCAAGCAGATGTACAGAATTCTAAATAGACCTACTGCAAGACCACAAATGGGCTGAAAGACATCATACATGTGGTTTGTAAACATGATTTTTACCTTCCTTTCTCTTAGATTCTTGCTTCTGACAGCACCTGGTTAATGAGTATGTGGCACAGTGATGTAATGTCCTGTGTAGGCAGCAGTCAATCTATGGGATGTCAGCTATTCTCCTGAGTTGCCCATGTCAGGAATCCTGAATACAACGTCTCCTCTGTCGCACTTCTTCCACTGTCCTTACAGTTGGCAGAGAAAGGGAACAAGAAGACAGAGAGGGGGATTGGGATGATTCTTTGTATTTGGATTGGGAAGAGAAGGAAAGGAAATTATGGATATGGATATGCACTTGCTTGTTTTGCCAGATCTAAGATGATATCTAAGTGATATGCAAGACAATTACAAGCCTCAAAATTTGCTGGTGTGTGATCATATGAACTTCTTGTGTGTGTCAGTCACTGTGTATTTGTTTGTGTAAGCAATCCAAGGAATTAATAGAGTCATGTGAAAACAAAACTGGATAGATCGTTCCTATCCCAGTTCCATTATAATCTGACATGTACACTTTCAGACTTAGATGAGACATTTTTTTCTTGTGTTGCTCGTTTTCCAGTGGCCAGAGCTGCTGTTTTCAAACTCAAGCAACAGTACTTGTTAAAACCAACTCTTCTGAGGTACAACAGAAATGCAGCTGAAGTTGAACTTTCAATTCTACTCTGAATTCATGAAATTTCAGTCTTCATTTTTAAAAGAAAGCATCTTCCCTGTGGTGTCATGAGGTGGACATCTCTTACAGTATTTAGAATGGAAAAACTCAGACTCTGGAACTGGACATAGCCTGTTCTGATATTAATGATTTAGGACGTTTCTCTAGAGGAAGTAGACAATTGTGGATTATCTCATTGTTTCCATTGTTGGAGTGTTCAAGAGATTAGCTGAAGTGTCTATTCTTTGAAATCACCACTTCAGAGAAAAACACATCTTCAAATCTCTTCTCCAGTAAAATTCTAGAAAATTTCCTTCCAGAGCTACTTTCTATGTAAATGAACTGTTTTCTAGGGCAACAGAAAAGCACTCCGATGAACACAATAGTGGACGTGATACAAATTCCTAAGTGTATTATAACAGACAGAACAATAATATGAAATGCTGTGAAACAGCACATCTGAGGAAATTCACAGCCTGCACTGTTTTCATCAGAGCTAGGAGAATGAAGCTTGTTGAGACTGGTAGAGAAAGTCAGACAAGATATCACACCATGGAGCAGCAAAGATCTTTGAGAAGATAGTGAGAACAGAGGAATCATCAGTTCTCCAGACCTAAGCTGGAGACTCAACTTAGTAAGACTTCTGTAATGCCATGGAATTTTATCACTTCCCTTAGGTGAAAAAGTTTACTAAACACAACTTTTTCCTTGTCTTAATGTCTGGAAAGTAAAGTGGGCTGTGACTGATAGTTTATCTCTTCTACTAGAAACGGGACTAGTTATTCAAATGCTCTAGAATATTCTATGCTCTCCTGCAGTCCTGCAACTGAAACACACTAATTCAGAGCCAAGCTCATTAGTAATTGACCTACATCAGGGATGTTATACTTTTTCAAAAAAAATATTTCATTCATGGATTAGGGTGTACATTGCCTGTCCAATTTCTAATGTAAAACTCAGAAAGTTAGTGGTGTCTTCAAGCATCTATACAAGACTTGGGTGACTAAATTTTGAAATGATACATTAAATATACAATCAAGAGCACATAGTCCCTTCTGTCTGTTTGTGGACTAAATGCAACTGAAGTTAATGAGTATCTTTATGCAATACTGAAGTCACAGATAAATGTGATCAAAAAGAAAGACTGAACTGCACAAAATGGATGTGTGAAATCAGAAATGATCATCTAGTTTTTTTCTACATGTTTTATTAAGTTTCTGTATTACAGATAATGCTTTAAGGCAATGTGCTTAAAATACTGATGTCACAATGATCTTCTATTTTTCCTTCCCTCATTTGTTCCTTTCAAGGGTTTCAATTTTAGCAATTACCTTGTAAATTCATTTCTAGTTGCAGACTCTCTTCCCAGGATACCAGAAGAAGCTCCTACTTTCCTGTGTTTTTTTGTAAGTAAGATGCACAAAGATTGGTCTGCTGTAGGTAATTGCTCTGGGTGTCTGAATCATTGACTGCTCAGAGGATTTTGACAGGTATGAGAGATGATGACCACAGTTATTTTGCTCGAACTGCTGTAAGAATGAGTGAGACTTATGGTTATCTTACATAAACCTTGCACCTTAGAGAGACTGTCCCATACATTTGATGGCAGTTCTAGATCCCATATTCTTCTTGACTGATGACAAAGTCCATTTCACAAATCTGTCATGAGACTGAAAGCACCTGAGGGCAGAGCATTTCAGGGAATTTCATTACAACTTCTGGTACATCTGTATATGTATGTATATGTCTACCTACCTACCGATCTAATCTCCTCAAGCTATTTTTGTTGTTTTTAAGTGAACACTTAACTTGTCATTAAAAAAATTTTTATCTAGGCTTTCTTACAAGCCTGAAAGTGTACACCAGTCCTAGACAGTGAATAATAAGAACACAAAGCAATTTTGTTCAGGTTGTATTAATTCACAGTCATGTGATTGCTTTCCCGTGGATCTAACAAATGATTTGGAATTTTCTGTTATTTACAAAACACAGATCTTCACAAATTATTTTCCCAAAATGTAGAGATTAAGTTTGATAAATATAGTCTATTTCCTTTCTCATTTTTATACATCTAAAATACCATAAAATTGGTGTATGAATAGAACTAATTGTTTTCAGCCATACTAAAAAGGCACGGTTACAATGTAACATCTCATAATGATCTTTTGAAGGCAGGACCAACTTTAACATTCTCTGCCTTGGCTTATGAAGTATAGACACCATAAACTGAAGTGGGACATGCCGGAAAAAGGCCTTTTCTCTTTTAAATCTTCAAATATTTCACCCAAAACACCATTTTTGTTTTTCAAAGGGATTTTCATAACATGGCATTCATCAAAACAGCTTCAGTCAATGGTAGCCAATAAGGCATAGAAGGATATAGAAATATTTACAGAGAAAACCTATGCAAAGGCTACAGAGTTCAGGTAAAATCCAGAAAGTATAAAGATGAATTAAGACAATAAAAGGGGAAAAGAAGAGAAGAAGGGAGAGCAAATGTAATAATCCCATTCCTACATTTTAAGCATATAATTCACATCTGCCTCATCAGTAGGACTTCTTAATGCACAAACTTTTATTGTGATGCCGAGGTCACATTTAAATAATAATGCCAGCCTTCTGCATAAAGGTCTTCTGAAAATATGGCTTGCCAAGTTCTTTAAAACTCTGAACTTTACTGATTTGATCTAAGGGAGGCTCTGGGAAAATCTGGTCTTTAATGTAGGCATAGTGACATTTGTGCACAGGTCAATCTAAGGGTAAAATTTCAGTACTCTATGTTTACAGGGTTGGTAGCCTTAAAGATTTGTCCCTTGCACTATGATGCCTTTATTTGGTTGCTTGATTCATGCAGCTCTCAGTGGCCATTTTGAAGAATGGCTGCAAGGTCATGGGAGTCTTTGCTGACTCAGCAAAAACTTGTTTCATTGCAAAAGGCTGCTTTTATTTTGTTTTTGTTTTCCAGCATGTACGCTTGGAATGCTGTTGTGATTGTTTCAGTGTTTACAAGATATTTCCTTCAGCGATAGTTCATTTCTGCCAAAAGGAAAGTTAAAAAAAAAAAAAAAAAAAAGCCATTAATGAGCTGACAGTGCTTTTAATACTGCTTCAAAAGGAGAGGGAATGCTCGTGTGCCAAACAAATGTTTGGAACAGTCTCAGATAGCAACATTTGTTCTTCAAAGGAATGATCCACAATAGGACACTTCAGCATCTAGAAGTATTCAGATGAGGCACTGTTCAGATGGTCAGCCTGTTTCCAAGAGAAATAGCATTTTTGTTAACATAGCAAAAAGCTATGCTCTACCTAATATAAACATAGGGAAAGTCTCTCAGCTCAAGGTTTAGGAGTCCCTGCAGGAAAAAGTTACAGAGCTTTAGGCAGAAGTGTGAATGTGGGAGTAGTACATGTCTTGGCTCATCAAGAAGGGGGATGCTCTTGACAGCAGAGGCACATTCTTGATGTTTGTCAAACTTTCTGACACATTTTTACCCATTTTGAGACAGTGACAAAAATGTTGCAAGCATTTTTATAAAATGTTAATCTCATTTTCTGACCAGAACCTTATGAGAAAATGACAGCAAAAGTTAAAAATTGGAATTTCTTACTTCCACAGACACTATGCTGTCTGAAATAATTCCCAAAAGAATAAGTATGAGATATGAAATAACAAATAAACCTCACCAGAATGCTTCTAAAATAGTATTTCTCTTTTATTCTTAATTATTGATCTTTTTTTTTTTCCCCAAGAAATTCCAACTCAAAAATGGAATCTTATTCTATTTTGGGGATGATTCAAGGACACACTTGTTCTTTTCCACTTTTCACATAATTAGGCTAAAAGTCAAGCAATATCATTACATCATTGGAAGACTTGAACTCTTGAAATTTTGTCTGAATTGTTTTTATTTGTGTACTCTGCACAAAGATTTACATTTTAGGTAATCTGACTTTTTGTTGCAGAAGACCTTAGCAATAAGAACCATTAACTTTCAATTAATTTGACACTCCCAGCAAATTCAGATAACTGTTTACATACAGAGCATGTTTGCAAGGGAATAATTCTGCACAATGTAGTAAAAAACTTGTACCTTTCCACCTGGGAGAAGCATCAGAATATGTTTCTGTGTCCTCAGGACAGATTTGCTATTCCATCCAGACAACAAATGTGAATGTCCTTACAGATATTAAGGTAAATTTTGTTCAATTTACTCTACAGATCATCCTTTGGACCCAATTCTCAACTAGTGTTAATTGATGTAGCTCTGAATTTAATTAAACGATGGAAGCTCTCACTGCCTGGGAATCTGTCCTGTAGACTACCTTTGGAAAATGCTTATACTCAGCTTGATCTATCCATGATTGCAATTTACAATTTAAGTGAAGGTAAATTGTGGCTATTTGGTGATTAATACCCTGTTCTCATGCCAAGCCAAGGTAAGATGTGCTGACTTAATTTATCACTAACCAGCAGTTGCTATCTAACTGTAATTATAAGAAAATGCACATCACTTTGACCTTTAAGCAACTGTGTGGGGACATCATCCCATAAAACTTCCCTTGAATTTCTCTTAAAGCTAGCACCTCCTCTGAAGAGACTTTTGCAAGTTCTGTGCAAAAATGAAAATGTCAGAAAAGAGGGCACTGCAGTTTTGAATGTAGTTTACGAGACTAAAGCTGAGGAAGGGCATTTCAGAAGGATCAAAGACAGAAGAAAGGCAAGGTTTTTACTAGACAAAAAGATCAATATGAATTATGTTGTTATTATAGTGAAGAAAGGTGCGTTTTGGTGGTAGAAATGTGTAAACTGGTGTCAAGTAAGATGCACGTGGGTCAGTCATAAATGTATCTAGTTTTGAGTCCCAGAAACACTGAAGAGAAAAGGCTCTGGATGCAGTCAATTCCATCATTAACTTCACCTCTTTTAGAAAAGACAAGGAACTGGACTGCTCTGAACCTTTTATGGCCTCCTGTTCCGAGTACTATTCGCAGCAGTGTGATTTTCCACTACTCCAAATGAAGCTTTTCAGCCATCCATCCTTAGCACTCCTTTCAAGGGAGTATGGGCACCCTACTGCACTTATGTGTGGCGCCATGTTTAAGAGTCATTCAAATGAAAATTAATGACTGCTCAGATATTACGCTTTATGGTAAAAATAATCTGTACATGTTTTTGATATTCTAGTAACAAGAAAGATCATCTAAGAAAACAAAAGCTGCTTGTTTCAGCTCTGAGAGAGCAAAGAGGTGAGACTTGGTCCATGCCTGTCTATTACCAAAGGCAGCAAAATTATCATTTTTTTCAAATTCCCTCCAGCAGCAGTAGCCAAGCCAAGTTGGTTCTAGCCAGCTCTTGTTTGTAAAATGCAATTCTGTGGAAATGAGCTGGTGACAACTTGAAGAAAAGAGTCTAAACATTCCGAAAACAATTCCAAACATGACTAAATGCAAGAAGGAAACTTCTAATAACTGCCTCATGGGAAACATGAGCCTTACATACAAAAGAAAACATCATTTATTTTCTAAAAAAGGATATGTACATAATGACTTTCTTCTTTTAATTTTCTTTCAGAATATATCTGTAGGTAAGTGTATGTATCTGTATCTATTATCTGTATAAGTTGTCTCTTCAAATGACTTACATTTCAGACAGGAGCAAGCAGTTTTGTCATTGCTGGAAAAAGCATTAATTGATGTTGTAGCCAACACCTGAATGTGACCACAAGATTAAAGCTGGGTGTATGATCATGTATCTGCCTGGAGATCTTTATGCTACATTTTTTGGAAAACTATCGGGATTTTTGGATCACAAAACAATTTACTTCTCCCTATACAAAGTATTTCACTTGAGTTGTCAAACTGAAGCATTCAGAATCATAGTGTGTTTTCACACACCTATGCAACGGCCCCCAAAATCTTGAGGTTTTAAGAATGACATATTTTGATATATGCTGCTCAGTTTTTGAATCAAGTAGTTTCATACTTTTCTCTGTAGCCATGAGGACTTAAGTACCGACTAAATAAAAATAATCACACAGTTCCAAAAAAGAGTTTTACATATATGCAAGCATATATATATACATATATAAAATTTCCCTGTTTATGACACTTCCAACAGCGCAGTAAAAATGTCAAAACCATGCAAGTAATGCATAAGAATGTTGCAGTATGTGTCTTAAAAAAGTAGAACCAAGATAGTTTGCCATCTCTGAGTGAATCCACTTCATTCCAAAGCCACTTAACATTCTCCTGACCTTCTGATCTTTTTTCCTCACCCTTTTGTTGTTTGTCAACCTAAGCTGCATAAATTTCTTGTGTTCCGGATGTGCTAAGCTAAAATATCTCTAATACAAATAATTTTATTTCATTCTAAAACACTATGAGAGGATCACAGTAGTGCTGAGGACACTGTAGTTTAAAGACATAATTTCTTAGGATGTGAATGTTTGCTTTGGGACCTCAGGATCACAGTATCCTGCAGGCATCCTGATTTTATGTCCCAAGCCTCTTGGTAATCAGAAATGAGTGCAATTTTTTTCAAAATCCCGTCTTTTCTTGCCTCTTGAGCAAAGAAAATGCCAAAGAATTTGGCTGGAAAAATTTTAGCCAGTGGTGTAATCCAGAGAAAATTTGCCAGGAAATCACTGCTGTCTGAATGTGAGTGCTTGCATTAGCCAACTTAGATCAGAGAAGCTCAGGCTGTAAAACAGCTTGCCAGAGGTTGAGTTCTAAGTGTTACCTGGTCACAGATAAGCAGAGCACTAACACTCAAGTCCTGTTATTCCAGTGGTAATCACAAGCAGTATAAAAGTGCTTTTATAGTGGAAACCTAAGACTCATTCCAGGTGTCCAAATACCATTTATTAACGATCACATTTTAAGGAAGTTCTTGCACAAAAGAATTTCTAAGAGAGCATGTGGCGACTCATTAAACAGAAATTCAGGCTTCATTCTTCTTTGTATAGCTTTCCCAGTGCTCATCTTTAATATTTAGGAGTTCTCCAGAGTAATGGGAATTGAGGGGGAGGGATGCATATTTCTGAGAACACTGACAACCTATTTCATTTACCATAAGTGATTTTTTTTTTCCCCAAGAGAATTATGCTAGATGAATCTGATAACTGTTCAGTAACTGTGAGCACAGAACTCGATTTCTAGAGTGGTAATTACTTTTGGGGTATTTTGCAGCTGACAATAATGTAATGCTGTGGGTAAGTATTCTGTGTCTTTTACATTCATGCTATCTTCTTGCAGATACACACTTGCAAATTTTTTATGGATTCAGAAAAAGTAGAAACAAATTTGGATGTTC
Organism: Tetrao urogallus; assembly: GCF_951394365.1. Classification (NCBI taxonomy): domain Eukaryota; kingdom Metazoa; phylum Chordata; class Aves; order Galliformes; family Phasianidae; genus Tetrao; species Tetrao urogallus. The sequence continues at coordinate 52,909,678 of NC_136814.1, read as the reverse complement.
TAAAACAGAGAGAAACAAAATCAACAAATAAATCTTGGGAAATCAAAGCTCTGTTGCTAGACTCTTTGGAGCAGAGACTGAGTTGGTCTTTATAGGTTCTACAATCTGAAAGGAATAATAATTCTTAGCGTTTAATCATTTGGCATCCCAGTTCTATCATCTTCGCCATGGTATCCAACTGTAAACTCATTAAGAGCCTCTCCTCAGCATTCTGAAATTACCACTTAGCACCAAGAGTGATATTATTTCTTGCAGCATTATGTTACAAATCTATTTAACTTCCAAATACTTATGCTCACTGTATTTGTAAGCACATGGATTAAGGAGAGCTTTACCAGACTGTGTGAATGTGTTTTGCTTTGTTTTGTTTCAACGAGGGACTCTTTGGAAGGTTGATATAAGAAATTGTCACTTGTCTGACTGGAGAGATGAGGTATAAATGCTTCCTGCAGATGAATGTGAGTGTTCAGCTTAGCAGCACTCCAATATAAGCTGATTGTTCTACAGTTTGAAATTTGCTATAGCGGTAGGTACTTCTACTCACATTCCTGCCTCTTATTCAGGAGAAACAAATCCTTGACCAGCTAGTTAAATGAGTCTCACAGATTCAGTGTTAATGCACATCATGATGCAAAGTGAGAGGGAATTTCTTCAGGAGAGCCAAGTTGGCATAAAGGCTGAAAACACTCAGGCAGCCCTTGGAGGTAATTGCTGTTATCCATTTGACCACCAAACTGCAGTAAGTGCTTGCTTAAGTGCTTGACTGCTGTTGAACCTTGAACTTTCAAGGACATTCCAAGTAGCAGATAAATGTGAGCGCAGACACCCATTTTTCATTGGAGGGGAATATGTCACCAAAGGGTTAATGCTATCTGCTGGAGAATTGGCAGCAGTTGAATGCTCACTGCTTCAGCCCTGGGGCCTTTCTTTTGGTTAGGAAAACAAGACTAGGACTCTTTAAGAAGAGGAAAAAAGGCTGAAAAACATGTTTATTTTGCCAGTGTAGCAAAAATAACTGGCTATCTGTTTACACCATTTGGGAAACTTTCATGGATGGTAACTCCAAACGTCTTGACTGGATGGCTAAGTGTTCAGAACAGTACTGCAGAGCCAGAAGTGGCTGTTCTGCTGCAGGCACCTGACAAGAGATGGTCCTGCAAGGCTTGCAGACAGACCTGTCTATATAATATCTCTGATTGAGAGTGACTTCATGGAGAGCAATCCTTTTTTACTCTCCTTCTTCAGACTAATATTTTCACCAAGCCCTTTCCAAGGACTCTCTGTATACATAGGGTACTGGGCAAACACCAGTGAGTTTGGACCCTTGACTTTGGAAAGGTGTAGGCTCGTGATGCTAATGGCAGTGCTTGTTACACATGAAATTAATCACGTATGTAAGTTTTTCGCAGAGCCAAGGCTACGGTGAACTGTCAGCCAGTATAAAGCAGAAGAGGGGCAGATTTTACTGTTGCTGTTGATACCTGATATCATCTCCTCTGGAAGCATTCAAGGGTATTTTTGGTTCAAGATTAAGGAGTCATAAGATAAATTATTAACCGACTGAATCCTTCTTATTTTATGTATATGAGCAAACTGCACTACTAGAACAATATTCTGCACTCAGGGCTGTCAGTGGATATTCACACATTGTTCTTAATGTGTTGTGTCTTTCCTAAAGCAAAATTAGTTTAGATGTTTTAAACATGAACCTGATTTTACATCTTCATTTGAAGCCCAAAAACCCAGTATTGACAGGATGTGAATTTTCTTTCTACAATGAAGCTGCAGGCCTGGATTTTCAGTCTTCACCTATGCTATTGTATAAAGTATGTCATTATACTTGTCTAAAAAATGTTAATAAAAGATCCTTCCTTGGTTTGAGCCTGTGCAGACTGCTTGCAACAGAACTAATGTTGCCACTGAGTCTCATGCAATGTTTTTGGGATCTGGCTAAGATTATCTGAAGAGCTGTTAATTTTGAATTTGTTTAGTTTAAAAAGAAAGAAATGCAAATATAGAGGAGACAATGCCTTAAAGCAGAGTAGGATGCCAGGTTATTCATATAAGAAAAACTTGTCTTCCTGTCTCCACTTCCAGCTGGATCTCAGCACAGAAAATTGCCAGACAGTTGAAAAATGGTTGAAATCTTTGCTAAGACTAACTCCCACCCCAGCTCCTGAATTCCTTTTGATAGTGCTGCGCAGCTTCCTAGATAATGAAGCAAAAGAATTCTGAATGCTCCTGGATGACCTGCACTGCACAAGGGAAGGACTGGCTAATTTTATCAAGTGATGCTTTTCTTGCTCTTATCTTAGAACACATAGTGTCTCGTTTTCCCACCTACATTTGTTATGGTGATCCGTGGTTTCCTCTCACCTCCTCCACCCTTCCCTCCCCCTCCCCATTGACACCAAAGCCAAAGGGAGAAGGAACCTTTAAGAAGTGGTGCAATTATTAACTAATTTTGATCTCGGGAAGGAGGGCAACCAAAGTATTTCCTGTTTCCTATAATTAAAAACTCAAGGCTCTGTTCTGCTGCACACACACAAGTTGTTTATTTTTAATGTGCTCTCAATGAAATAAAATCCTGTTCTTTATTTCTATATCTTAGGCCAAATTCATAATTGGTGTAAACAGCTGCTACTCAACTGACAAGTAGTAAAATGGGGACAGAGGAAAAATAAGGTTGTAAGGTTTCATCTGCTTACAGCAAAAATGCATTTGTTCTATTTGTTCTTTCCCTTTACTTCCCAGTGATCTTGGGAATAAGACCAGTGGAGAAATGGAAGTCTCTGAACTACACTGAAGTAGAAAAATTTGGCTGCACAAACTTAAATGAACTGGGAAATCCATATATACATGGGATGTGTCATGGACATTCAACTACATATACTGAAGATGAATATATATCCTGCTGCTAGAACTTCCCCCAGTCTAAAAGAGCTGGAGACTGTATAAGGACTTTAAGTCTCTGCGTAAATATTGACATAGATAAGTGAGATATTATAATTTGAAATGACCTAAATAATTATATTGGAAGATTCCCAGTCAAATCATGGAATGTACCACTGGAACTCAATAAATAAACAACAACGTGCATGCAGTTTTTAGCGTAATTTATGGGATATCTTTGTCTTCCTGTGTGCTTAAGTATGTGATTAGCTGAGCCATTTTTTTAACCATTCCTTCTTTTGATCCACATTCATTGCTGTTGAGGATAGTCACATCTCTAAATACAGAACACCAATGCGTTCTGTCACATGTAGGCTGTCATTGAAGCAGGTTTGTACCAGAAATAGTAAAGCAGTATAGTTTTGGAAAAGGGTGCAAAGGGTCAGAGAAGTGAGTCAGCATGAGTGGGACTGTAAGCGCTCCTACTAGCTTCTTTAAGTTTGGCAACCCCACATTCCATCATCTAGGGCAATGAGATTGTACATATTCTTCCCAGTCATTCATCCTTTCTCAGAAAGGAGGCCTGGAAGGAGATAATATCGAATACTTATTTCTCACTTCATCATTTGTGCACTGCTTATATTTTTTTATATTTCATTTTATTTGGCACTAAAGTGTTTATTTGCCAGCTGTAATGCCTGCAAAGAAACCCATTTGTGAGGTTTTGTCCCAAGAGGAGTCAGATCTGCTCTGCAGCACAAATGTTTTGCAGAGCATAAATATTTCTCCACTTTAGCAGCTCTTTCACAGTGATACTTGTGACTTTGACTTTCACCTGCCTATATTTAAGTGATTTCTCTTTACAGTCTATGTATTCATTTTGGCAGCCTAAGTTATTTGTTCCTTTATACCTTCAAAACATTGAAGATAATTCATCAGCAAAACTTATGCCTCCCTGCCTCATTTAAACTCATAGCAGATTGATACTGATTTCATACCAAACAGGAAAAGAATCTTCAAAGCAGCAAAATCAAAGTGGAACTCACTAACTATGACTCAACAGCACAGAATTTTGGTGCAAAAGTAAATCCCACCTTTTTGGTTGCAGCATAGATGATTGAAGTGAATTAATTAGTGCCAGCCTGAGACTTACAAGTTAATAAAATGAAGACAGAATGATTAGAAAACTTTGACTGCATAACTGGCAATTTTCCCATTGCCTTAGAGGAGAACTTGCCCTGGGTTTCTATTTGGATTTGTTAAGAATATGACAGCCAAGGAGTACATTCTCATTGACACACTGCTGCCCCAGTGACGGAGACTTTCAGGGACACTTCCAGCAGCTGCACGACTTTAAGAGCACTCATCAGTACCTAATGGGGGGAGCAATGCAAGGCTGGATTCAGCACTCAACCATATCCTCAAATCAGAGGATTTGGCTATGTGGACTTTTCTGAAAACTGAAAAAGGAAAAAAGAGCACATTGCTTTAGCCTATTGCTCACTGTATGTAGAAAGATCAGTTTCACAGTTGATGTTTTTCTGTTCAGAGACAATAGTATCCAAAAATAAGGATATCAATGATTGGCTTTTTTTCATACATTCTCTTCGTAGCCCATTTAACCTGTGGATTTGTGGTGGACACAGGCTGCAAACTACTGCTCTGGAAAATGTCTCCGGTCTGTCTGCTATCTCAAGAGTCTGAAAGACATGAAATACTGCATAAAAACATTCAAAGATGCTGAGATGACCTGTGCTGTGAAAGCTGTTATTATTCTTCATAAATTGTGGTATTTTTTTCTTTTTATTAGTAGAAATTCTGTGCATTTAAAAACTGATTTAGAATAGTCAGAAAACCAGATTAGCAGAAGTCTCTTTCCGGTATTGAATTACAGTAAGAAGGTCATTCCAGAGCATATTCATTACAGATACAATCCACAAATTCATAAAAACACGTCAATCACTGAACTGTTTATACTGAGAGATACAATTGAAACAGTACAATATTATTCAATAAAATTTCTAACTTACTAGCATTTTTATTTATTCGTTTAAGGTATGATCTGCTCTGATTCTGCAAGTAGGACTGCTGAGAGTTATTCCTATCTTTCTGCGATTTCACGTTTGAACTATTTGGACTTTTGAGTGACCTTATTTCACATAAAATTATTTTATTATAATTTAAAGAAAAAAGGAAAAAAGAAGAAGAAATAAAAAAAGACACCAGTGAGGAAGATGTTGTTAATATTTTAAAACTGAAAACACGTGTTTGCAAACATGCATCCTCCCTCCGAGGCATTAGCAGTTTTATCTCCTCCTCTTTCAGTGCTGGCTTAAAACAAAATTTAGAAAGAAGAGGCTCCAGAAAGTAACCTCAGTAAACGTGGTCTAGTAATTCTTAGGGAAAGGCCAGGTGTTCCTCAGCTACTCAGGGATGCTGTATATCTTGCCCATACTGGGAAGGAGCCTGGCTATTGCTCTGCTGCCCCTTGTAACTCTTTATAGCTGCTTTGTCCTCACGCTGGTCCCATGCTGTGAGACCCTCAGTGCCAGTCTGGAGATTGTGTGGTAATGAGAGTCCCCAGAAACCAAAGGGATAAAACAGCCCAGTCTGTGGAGACTGGCAACAGGGGCCACTAGGGTCTCACTGCAGAGCTACCTCATGAAAGGCAAATCAGTTACATCATCAAGAGTGGTTTGCAAGAGTTTCCTGTCACAGGAGAAAGAAGGACTCAGCCAGAGAATGAGAAGCAGCAAGGACAGCAGGCTTCATGTGGAAATGGCAAGGGATAGAGCAGCAGTGCTTTTCCTGGGGCTTTCTAACCCTTCCTTGTGACTTTCAGTTCTTTGAATTCCTTCCTTCTGCACTAAACATAGAGAGTGGGTGCTCTGGCTTTAGTATCTCCATATACAGCTACCTGCTTTGTGTATGTATATAGGTGCATGTGCACACACGTGCATGGGTATAGAGCAAGGTATTGCTGGGGAGTCCAGTGCAGACCATCTCCCAGCAGACAGGATCAAGAAATGGCTGCTTTAACTCCATATTAGCTACTCCTCAGTTTGCTCTGCACTTACCTTCTCAAAGTGGACAATATGCACCTTGCACTCTGGACTATATAGGAAATTAGCTTGAGGTTTACTTTATAGGAAATTTGGGCACTGCACTCTAATCTCAGTAGTCTTTGTTACATGAACCCATGCAAACCTGTTTCACTCATTCTGAGGATGTTTGAGCAGGGAAGAAGAACTGTGTTCCCTGTGGGAAATCAGACAGCTGCTCACTACTAAGGCTGAAGCTTAAAGGAATAGTTTTACTTACTGTTAATTCTTTCCATTTACCAGTGCCTCCATTTGTTTAGTTTTAGAAAATAATGGTTAAAATGTGGTCCTGACACAAAACCATGGAGACTGTATAAGGATGTTTTACCTAAGAGTGTTTTTTTTAAAACAAACTAGAAAATAAGATTAAAAAAAAAAGTTTCATTTTGCTAGGAATAGTTTTCCACTGTTCAGAATAATGAATTATGAGTTTCCAAAATGAAATAGAGCCCTGGAGCTGCTCTGTCTTTGTCCTTGAAACCTCTGAAAAAACTGAATCAAGGTCTAAAGGAAACTTTTCTCCCCCTTCCTTGCAGCTGAGCTTCTCAGAATCACATACACACTTTTCTATTTTTACTTTCCAGCCTGGGCCCACTTCCAAATGTGAAACTGTGGGATTCCTGCACTCCTACATATGTGAGACCCAGACTGAACTCAAAGGACCAACCGGTTTACCTCCCCAACCAGACTACTTTCTTCATAGTACACAATTGAAATTGGAGACCACTCGGGTTTCCTTACTTTAAAAAAGCTCAGAAGGAAAATTTACATCTCCTATTGAAAGACTGCAGAATGTAGTTGAAATTAAGTTATTAGAGTTCACGATTTGTCTTGGCCCAGAGCCTAATCCAGTTTATAATCCAAGATTATGGTGGAGTCCCTGCATCAGGTAAGTATTAACTGTCTTCCTTGTCCTGTCTCAGAGCTATTGATCGCTTCGGTGTTTTTTTCTCTGCTCTGTAAAACATCAGTGTGGCGGCAAGATATTTTTTTTCTCTGTTATTTGAGGGAGAAAAATGTTGTCAATGTCTCTTGCCTTGCAAGGGATGACGAGCCTGTCTGCACACTGGGCTGGTGTGGGGGAGGAAAGAGAGCAGAGCTCCCTTCCCCCAGCTGCTGTTTGTTTGACGCAGAGCTTGTACTTCAGTTGTTATCAGCTGCTTTGGTAAGATCACAATGTGCTCAAATTGCTCTGAAGGTTAAAATATGTTGACTGGATTTTCTTCAGCTACCAACGCAAAAGGCTAGCTAATAGCATCACTGGCTGTCAAAAGCAGCCAGCTCCTGCATTTCTCATGATAATGAAACACACTGGAGTTTTTCATGGCTTATATACATCATGATACCTGTGCTGTGTATGTCACATCAAGGATAGGAACAACAGGCATGCCAGTCAATAGATCCATCAGGGCTTGCAAACAAACACACAGAATTGCCTTGCTCTGTGAATTATTTGGTTTGTATTGATTTGCAATGATATATAGAGGGAGATGAGGGCTTTTAATTTTGAACCTTTTTCTCCTAGTTCTTCTCCTCTGAATCTCAATTTCTGTAACAGATACCCTGCTGTTTGTTTCTGATTATTTTCAATTCCCATTTCAAGAGCAATCTTTCGTGTCTGACCTCTGATTCCCATAAGTCTCTCTAATAAAACATTTAAATACAAAGGCTGCTCCAAAAATAATGCCTCCTATTTTATTATGTTAGCCCATTACATCAAAGGGGTATGTTGGTGATATGACAGCAGAAGGTAAACCTTCTCACCAGTATTCCACTACATTTTGTTGCCATGTGACAGATGGCAGCAGAGGGACAGTCTGACAAAATGGTGTCTGATATAGAAGTGCTGATGAAGCAAAGGTATGTCATTGAATTTGTCCACACAGAACAAAAATGCACCCATCTACCATTGCTTTATGGTGATCAAACAATAGATGCTAGCATAGTGATGTGGATGGTATATATCAGTAGTAGCATCAGTGACATGAAAGACAAGCCATGTTCCATACATCCATGCAGATTTTTACCGGTGTGGCATACAGGCTTTTTCTCATTGCTGGTGAATTTATATAGTTAACATGGTGACAATGTTGAAAAATAATGTTTTGTAGCTGAGAGTTCGCACTTTCAACTACTGTCATTGTGCTATTTGTACATGCTATATATTCCACAGAAATAAATAGGAGGCATTCTTTTTTGGAAGAACATATACAGAACTCCTTAAATCTTCCAGATTCCCGTGGTCAGTTCTATGTTCTTAAACTCTCTTTTCTTGTGTCTCAGCTTCAGATATGTGTGGATGCAAACTATCTGAAAATAGGTGTTAAACAGTCATCAATCTCTGAAAAGTTCAGTTTTGGAGAATTTCTATACTGTGTAGGACATTCCAGTTGAGATCGTATTTCCAAAAGTATTTTGAAATGATATCTAATTTATCAGGAAAGTGCCTGTACACACATGCTATCCTGGGATGTTTTCTTCCACTGTACAGTTTAAATGTATGTATAAACATTACAGTTATTATATACACTGAAACAATCCTGGGGGTTTGGTTCATCCTCGGCTGAACAAGTCAGCAGTATGCCCAGGTGTACGGTGGCATTCTGGCTTGTGATGCCAAAATAATGATGCCAGCAGGAGCAGGGAACTGATCATCCCTGTGTATTCAGCACTGGTTGAATATCATGTTCAGTTTTGGGCCCCTCTCTACAAGAGGCACATTGAGACCCTTGAGTGTGACCAGAGAAGGACAACAAAGCTGGTGACGTGCCTGGAGCACAGGTCTTATGACAAGTGGCATAAGGAACTGAGATTGTTCAGTCTGGAGAAGAGGCTCACGGCATACCATATCGCTCTCTACAACTATCTGAAGGGAGGTTGTGGGAAGATGGATGTCGGCCTCTTCTCCCATGTAACTAGCAATAACATGAGAGGGAAAGATCTCAAGTTGTACCAGGGGAGATTCAGGTTGGATACTATGATAAAACTTCTCTGAGAGAGTGGTTAGGTGCTGGAATGGCCTGCCCAGAGAGCTGGTTGTGTCACCATCTCAGAAGGTGTTCAAGAAGCATTTAGGGATTGTTCTAAGGGGCATTGCTTAGTGGGGCAATATTGCTGGTAGGTGGATGATTGGACTGGATGATCCTGGAGGACTTTTCCAACTGTGGTGATCCTATGATTTTATGATTCTATTATATATCCTCTGTGAGACTTATTAACTGAGATGGAACTACATCCAAGAACACCAGCTTTCAGGTAACAAAGCTCTTAGTGTTTAAAGGATAAGTACTTATATCAGTTGTCAGCCTAATCCATATTTAAGACCATTCCTAAAAATTCATATTCATATCCATTTGCAAGGTGAATATAGCCTGAAGAAATATCCTATCTTTCATACATCCATTCTACCTCAGGATAACTTATAGAACAGTCAGTGGGCAAGACATTTCTGTGGGAGATGAAATACAAATCCCCTTGTGCTCAAGAGGGATTTTAACCTGAGTTTTGTTCAGTCTCCATAAAATCTCTAGTAACAAGTCTACTGTGAGAAAATGTCACTTTTGCTGTTTCCTTTAGTACCTGTGTGGATTTAGCTCTTTATTTTCTTTGTTTATTGTATGTGACTGTAAATGAAATGTTTCAGAAATGTCAGAACAGTTCACTTAGAATTTCCATTTTCTTTTTCTTTGGTTGATAGTGTTGGGCAAAATATAACCTTTGCTATCCAGTCATTTTGGCATTCCTGGAACAACTTATTAAGAATACGTGCCCAGTTTTACCAAGAAACTGTAGTCATAAACTAGAAAAAAAGCAGAAGAACATCAACAACAGCAAAACCCTGCCAGTGATCTATGATGAAATTTAACCTCTTCTCAGCAGAAAAATCTTGCTTCTCTGGATAAGGTTAATTTGCCTTCATGACACAAAATCTCTCAGTAGATTATTTAGAAGTACTGATTTAAATCCCAGTAGTGCTTGATTCTGTCATCATTTGCCTCAGGCAAATATACTGATTTTTGGCCTTCTTTTTAACTTTAAAAGGTCTGTACAGAGAAAAAATGTTCAGTGGTCCTTATTGCAATCAGCATAGATCAAAATGTTCTTGATCTAAATTACACCTATTTTATATATACTACACAGGTGAAGTGTAGTTTCTGTGATTCCACAATTGCATGGCAGATATTATTTACTTTTTTCCGAAGGTACTGTAAGTATATATCACAACATTAAACTGATTTGGTACTTTGGTATCTTTCATGTGAATTTGATCAACTTTCATTTTTGTATTTAAGCTGCCTACATGTTGGGTAATATGTATGTACATTCACAGGGCAGCAGTTAATATAGGGCTACAGATATTTTGCTGTGTGTTCAGAGGCAGGAGCAAATTGAAGAACAATAGCTATCCGAGGCACTCTCTGGCTGCATCATCTGAAGTTCACAGACAGTGAGAAGGAACTGAATCATAAACTCTTGGGTGAGATTCTGAGGGAGGAAAGAGAGATTGTAGCTGATATGCTTTAGAGATTCAACTAGATATTCTTTTTGGGAAAGTAAGATTTCTAGACATCTTATAAATAGAAGGCCACATCTCAGCTTGATTACTTCAAAACAGCTTCCTGCAACCTCCCACTAGGAAGACAAGCAATTAAAATAATCACAGCAATAAGTCAAAGATACTTAAAATTGAAACTTGTGTAACAATTTTTCCTTTCTTAAATCTCTGCTGGGCTATATCAAAAGAACAGTTCAATGTATATTTGTGTAGCTGAGAACACCCTAACATGTCTTCTTTTCTTGCTAAAGTTACAAGGTACTGTGGCTATTTGGGTGCCTTTTAATATGAAGTATAATCATGCAAATGGAGATGTTGCCAACAAAATTGAAAGCAAGAAGCCTCACTGTGCATCAGTTTGCTAGGAATAAAGGTGACTCAGAAGAGGAGTCTACCTCATTTTCCATTAAGGATATTCAAAAACCCAAGGACTATGGTCAGGAAATGTATATTTGAAAAACATGAGAAAAGAATGAGCTAGCCCCCTCTTTTGGTTAACTGATAAACACTACTAGGAGTTGGTATTTGTTAAACTGAAGATACTGAAACTCTTCCTCCTCTCTCACCTATTAGCCCACTGTATTATCAGATATCATCTATGCACATAGCTCTTGGGCATCTGTGTTAAGTTGGTGCTGTTTCTAAATCTAGATATCCTAATTTAATCAAAATTTTCAGTCTAGGCTCTTAGGGTCTAGACTCATGCACAGTCTACTTCTGTTTAGAGGCAGATACCACTTTCTAGGACAAGAAACCCAGATATATAGAAGATCCTCCCAGTACAGAATCTGTAGGGGTGGATTAAACCTGGGAAGAATCTATTGTACTACACCATGAGTTTGGTAGGACATGGTAAGGCACAACTTCATATATATTTAAAGGAATTGTGGAAAAAATATCTGTTTTTGAAACCCAAAGAATAATTAACATTAAGCTCACCACCTCATGTTTCTGATAAATAGTAGAGATTGATGACAAAATTTACCCATGACAGAAGCCACTAATGATTCCCTGTGAATTCTAGAGGTACCAGTAATTTTTTAAAAAACATGTTGAAAAAGTTACTTATACCTTGCTGGAAAAGTTGGGAAAAAATAGTTTTCTATTTTCATTTTTCCCATTGTTTTAATGAGAGTCTTGAGGTTAAAAAGTCTAAAAATTTTCCTCTTCAAGCGGAAAAAAGGACTGTCAGTATTAACATTCAATTATCTTTAAATATGTAAATATGCATGTACATAGTGAAAATTTAAAAAAAACAAAAAACCAAAAAGACAGAACTGAACCAAAGAGTTGACTTATATAGAAAATGCAGATGCACATAATAATTGTTTTGATTTTCATTTCTCACAATATTGCCACTTAAACAGGCATTTCTAAAAATATGCTTAGATCTATGAGCACTTAGCTACTGTTAAAGCACTTAGGTAAAACATACGTTTCCAGGAGTGGATAGACTTTTTTATTTTTCTCACCGAAGTTATCAGTGATAATTTCATGTATCATGACCTAATCTGGTTGTGTTGTATCAAGAAATTATTACATCTAGACCTTTCCTCTTTCTGAAGAGCCTACTCCTTGATCTGCCATCTGAATTCATTTGCCTCAGTCAAAAATAGAGAACTTATCAAAGAACTAGTATTTGTGTCTAAAGTAACATGTCTCAGTTTGTCTGAAACAATAAAAACTGTAAGCTTGAGCAGCAAATTAAAGGTTATTAACTTGGGAAGTGAGGTGCTGCCAGGGGGGCTGTTAGACTATCTCAGTCTTCCTGAATTTGTTCATACAGCAAAAAGTCACCTGGATTTTGGCAAGAGCACTGTGCTTAAACAACTGATCCTAGATTTCTCTAACCGAGCAAACAGAGCCAAAGAGATGCGATGTCAAGATAGGAAACCTGGTGTGGGAAAGAGAAATGTGGATCAAAAAGAAAGTCGGACTGTGCAAAATGTCAATATGAGCCATTTTTTGAAAAGGACCTTCACTGGGAAAGGGTGTGAGCACTGTGAAGTTTTTGAACCTGCCGACATCATACTGATGTCAACTGCAAACTGCCTCACTTACTATTCTCAGTAAATATGAACATGTACTGAAAGGCTATAGCATTTTTAATGCTGCCTGTCATTTCTTATACCAGCCCTTGCAAACATTCAGGTGAGGGGTTGTCAGATTTTTGAAGCTGTTCACCTCTATGTAGAATTACCAAACACCCCTGTGGTAACACCATTACCTGTGAAATCCCTGCTTGGCTCCTTTGTTGGTACTGAACTGGTGGGCAAGACCAGTAGCATCCTGCCAATACTGCAGGAGTTTGTGAGGTATCTGAATGAAATACTGAGCGTCCAGATCAACTGTAGGTTTCCATGGCACTTTGTCCCATGTTCAGACCATCCTGATTCAGAAGCATCATTCTGCATTGCTTTCTAGGGGAAGGTTCCTCTAATTAATGAAACTAATTAAATGCCCAACACATTTCTGAATCAGACAGCTGTTTCTTTTTAATTTACACAAAATTAATACTGTGATTGTGTGGGCACATCAAATGCTCTTTTTTTTTTTTCTTCTTTTTTTTTTTTACCCCACTTGACAGCTTGATAATGTTATTTTAAGGCACCTGGCAGACAGACTAATCTGTAAGGGTTGAGGTGCTGGGTGGTTGTCCTAGTTTTGTCTGTCTGGAACAGAGCTGATTTTCTTCATAGAGGCTTGCATGGTGCTGTATTTTGGAGTTGTGGTGTAAATGGTGGTGATAACACACTAAAATATTTGCTTGCTGTAGGGGGCCTCCTTTGCAGGGGAATTGGGCTCAGTATCTCTAGAGGACCCTTATAGACCCTACAATTCTGTGATTCTCTGATTCTGTGATATTAGTTGCTGCTATTTAGTTGTTACACAGCAATAAGTTATTTCCTGCTTCTCATACCATCCTGCTTGTGAGAAGACTGGAGGTGAACTAGAAGCTGGGAGGGGACAAGCTAGGAAGGCTGACTTTGGCTGACCAAGGGGATGTTCCTTACCATGTGATATCATGCCCAGCAATAAAAGCTGGTGGGAGACATGGATTAAAGATGAAGATTCAAAGCGATGTCATCTGCCTTCCCATGGAACTTTTACCTTCAAGAAGCTCTGCTTTCCTGAAAATGGCTGAATGCCTGCTGCTGAGAAGTAGCAAATGAAATTCTAGTTTTGCTTTACTTCATACACAGCTTTTATTTATCTATTATGCTGTTTTTATCTCATCCCACTATGTTTCTCACTTTTACCTTTCTTATTCTACCCTCCATCCCATTGAGAAGGGATGTGAGTGCGAAGCTGTGTTATGCTTGGTTGTGTGAATGCTGGAAGTTGAGCCACAACAATCTTATGCTGAGAACTTTTATATTCAAGATGTGGAACAAGTCAGTGGAAAACTGATATTCAACAATTGAAAACTGGTAAACTGCCAGTGAGAAGAAGCTGAATACCTGCATATAAGGTTGACATCAACAAGAGAGGAATAACTTGCTTTTTGAAGAGGAGGCCAACAAATGGGGATGGGGAGAAGGCAGAATAACATTTCAATCCTTCCGAGAAAATTCATTTTTCTCTACCAGAAGCCTTTGTAGAAAGAAACATGTAGTTTAATGGTTGACACACAGTCAAGTTGGGAGAACTCTGGCTATAGCCTCCTTACTTTGGAAGAATTCCCTCCAGTAGTCAGTTCAAAAGCACAATTAGGGAGAAAAGAAGGCTGCGAGGTGACCTCATTGCAGCCTTTCAATACCTAAAGGGAGCCTACAGACAGGAGGGGAATCAACTCTTTTAAAGGGTTGATATGTGTAGGACAAGGGGAAATGGTTTTGAGGGAGGGGAAATTTAGGTCGGACATCAGGGGGAAATTCTTTACCCAGAGAGTGGTGAGGTATTGGAACAGGCTGCCCAGAGAGGTACCCGTCCTTGGAGGTGTTCAAGGCCAGGTTGGATGGGGCCCTGGGCAGCCTGGTTTAGCATTAAATGTGGAGGTTGGTGGCCCTGCATGTGGCAGGGGGGTTGAAGATTCGTGATCCTTGAGGTCCTTTCCAACCCTGGCCATTCTGTGATTCTGTGATTCTGTAATTCTATCATCTTAATATCTTTGCCAGCTCCTAAGACTATGAGTCAGAATAAGAGAACAGAGTACATCCATTTTTTTTTCTTCCCTTTAATAACTTGCAATTTCTGCAATAAATTTGTCTCCTTTCTACACATCAAACACAGCACAGCTTGCTGCTCTTGCTACTGACACTGATCCAGCATGAGCTGGAGGGCATATAATCAGAAGTTTATCTTCAGGTCTGCAGTCAGATGGCCCCTCATAGATGTCAAGGACATTTGTTCCTCCTGCCTTCATAGCTTGACAAAAAGAATGCTGCCAATGTGGAACAGGACACCTGCTATCAATTTTGCACACTTATCATTCAACAGAGAGAGACAGTGCACCCTGCATGGTACTTGGAAGGCCTATTGAAAAAGGACAAAAGAATCACAGAAGCCTCAAGTTTGTTGGGTCATTTTAATTTGAACTACTGCTTGTGAGGATGTAGAGGGAGCAGTGGATTTTTTTCCCTACAGCTGCATACTTTCCCTAATTTAGCAGAATATTAAATCAAGAGTCCTGCAGATCCCCGAGTTAGTTATCATCATATAAATGTATTTATTCTAGGCTATATAATCAATGTGTTGAATTAAATGGAAATGGCCAGGAGTGTAAGCTTCTTGTACTTGCATTTTTAACTGAATGCATCATAATTTAGCTGTACATTTTCCAGTCTGTGAAGAACTGTCATTTATCCACATTACCGTATTCATTTTCAAATTTTCCTCTTGCTGCAGCTTGTCTCAGGGCATGCTCCAAAGGAACCAGAAACAGGCCCAGCAGGTGCCAGCCACTCTCAAGCACACACCTGCTGCCTCTGCCCAGAAAACACATAGTCTTGAGTGAAATTATAAACAGGATGGGTGAGAAGGGCAAAAGAGATTTACATCCTCTCAGTTACATTTTTACTTCTATGTGTCTATCTCCTGCTCCTCCGTGCTAAGCAGGCAGCAAGCAGACATCTCTATATGTTACCCTGCACTACCTTTTGTTTTTCATTAACCAATCTTTTCTAAATAGTATTTGTTAAAGACTGCATAAACCAGCATCTTTCTCTTTACATAAGAAGTGAAGATTTGGATCAAATAAAATAGAGCTGATAGACCATACTCAAAAGGACAAACCACTGCAGGAAGAAATGGGTCAAACAGCTAAGTGAAAGTTAATGCTGAAGCTCTCCCCTGGAAGGAAGGAGGGCAGAATCTGGTCCCATGTCCAAACCACACAGCCTCTTGATGTGGGTTTTGTAGTACCTAAGATGGTGAATGTGACTTTCTTCAGCTAAGAAAACTTGCATGCTGTCAGTGGTCAGTGTAATATGTCTGATGTGAAAAGGAAAACAGAAAGAGCTGGGAGGCAGTTTTAAACTCAGTTTTGAAAACATTATAATATCATATATACTAAACTGCTATGTAGTTTTGGGCTGCACAATACAGCGTGCAGTATGCTAGTGAATGTGCTTTCTGGTTAGAAACTCCGGCCCATGGGCTGTTCTTTTGGAGGATATGGAGAGCAAAGCTGGTGCAAGCCATGTGAGAGTGATACGTGGATTTTATCTAGATTCTATTAGCTAGGTTTTGAACTGGTATTGTTAAGATTGTCTGTAAAGACTGTCTCTCAGTGGATCTTCTTTAAACTCCTTGAAGTGTGCATATGCCATGTCCCACTTCACTGTCTGCCTTGTGGCCTTGCAGAAGAAGGCATCCTCTACCACATATCCCAGTCTTGCCATCATCCAACACCTGAACCAGCATGAGGCACTGTGCAGTATTCTGTACTAAGCTGAATCTTCAGCTGTATAAACTAAATGTTTGGCACTGCTAGCTCTTATTCAGGTGGGTATTATTTTTTGACATGAGATATCTAATTAGTTTCAGTAAGATAGAATAATAGTTGAAAGACAAGATGATTAAAAAGACATACAGGGTGACAAAGAAGAAATGTTTGTTATTACAGAAGTGTGGTTTGGGGTCTTTAGTTTTCAAAAGACTGATAAATGCATTCCAGCAAAATGTCCCGAGTGGGAGGGAGGGAATGTCATCCAAGGCAGATATATGGTGGTGGTTGGTGCCTGTAGGTCAGAGTCAAATGCCAAGCGATAGACAAAAGGCATACACATTCCCCTTTGATACCCCCCCTTTGAATGAAGAGGAGTGCATTCCTGGAGCACAGGTACTTGCTTTTTGGATGAATTTATTATCACAAGAAGCTCCACAATAAAGCAGAATGTAAATTTGATGCCATTAGCCAGGCCATGAAAAAACATGACTGATAAAGGACAGATTATTTTTGCATTCAAGGTCAAGCATTTGAAGAGCTGTTTTGCAGAGACAGTGGAAAATTACAGAAGCAGGATTTTCGTTGGTCACTTCAGCTTTTTAATCTCTACAGCAAAACTGGAAATAGGTGAAAAATCTGTCCCTGCTTGTGGCTGTTTTCTTATCCTGTCAGCATTTGGGACTCATGTTACAGGTCTTCTGTTTTCTTTATAATTATTTTAAAGGATGAATTCTGTGGGATGTGAAACTTGGAGGTTTGTTCACACTGAAGGTTCAACCTTTCTTCTTTCATGATGCATGAGCAACAAGCTTTACTCAGCCCCTGCACAGACATGGAAGCATTTCTCAGCATTGTCCTGAGAGGCTTTCTCTTAGAAAGACATGTTTAGCCTCCCTGCTTCCCCAGTCCTTGGCTTTTCAGCCGCAACTGCCAACAAATTATTGTTGAACACTTTCCAGAAGCAGTAACATTCAGTCCCCAGCTTATAATAATGCAAAATCGGTATTCTGCTGTCAACCCCTGGTTTATAATAATGCAAAATCGGTGTTCTGTTGCTGGAATGTCTTATTCATTATGGGCCATGTCCAAATCACTTGAATTTGAAGATGTGGTGATACACACCAGCTAATTTGCCAGAAATTGCCTCATAAATGTGCAATTTGCCATACCAGCAACATGTGATTTATGAAGTCTCCTTCGCAGACCAAAATGCAGATTGGTTTATTCTATGGAGTTTAAGAAAGATAAACTCTCAACCAGCAATAAAACTCAAAGGGAAATAGATACCTAATTCTATAAGATGCAACTGAAAATTCCCATCTATTAGTGTTGAAAATAATATATCTTCATAAATATAAAATTATTTCAAATAGCTTGTTATCTCTCTCTCTCTCTTTCTCCCATTCTCTCTTGCATATTCGTCTTTTTCTCTCTCATGATCCATTTACTTAATTTCTGGAACGATCTAGAGATGATATCTAAGGTCAGGACTGTCCTTATCCACCTGTACAGTACAGATTTTGTTCCCACTCTCTCCAGTGTCCTTTAAGCATATATCCAATTAACCTCTGTTAAGTACTGTGTATACTGTGTACAGTGTGTAGGCAATAGAAGACCTCCTTCAGTTGTTTTGCATTTTGACATCAGATGAGGATAAATACAGGACATGACATGACCCTCAAGGACCTGGCATAAAATTGGTACCATACAGACTGGATTTTTTTAATATATTTGTAGTTGACACTGATTTGATGAGGAAATTGCCTGAATTATTAACAAAAAAATCACACACTGATTTTCCCAACATGATTTAACATGATTGTGTGGTCGTGTTCATGTACACTTACATGTACATAGAATCATGCAATCACAGAATTATTTGAGTTGGACAGGATCCTAAAAGGTCATCTTATCCAACTCCTTTGCAATGAAGAGGGTCATCTACAGCTACATCAGGGCTCTCGGAGTCCCACTCAGTCTGACCTATGCTGAATTACATTTTGTTTGATGCTTGTAAACGCTTTTGTAAAAAAAAAAAAAAGAAAAAAAAAAAGAAAAAAAAAGAACAAAACCAAATCAAACCAAAAAAAAACAAAACAAAACCCCAAACCCAACAATAGCTAACTTTGATATAAAAATGTATAGCATGCAACACAGAAACATGCAGTGGCCTGGATTACATTTATCCCTGTACTAAATCAATTGACTTCTGTGACCTTCTGTAAAGGAAATTTGAGCCACTTATGAATTATAGATATAACTGTTACTTTATGTCTTCTTGTAAATATTTGCTTAAAATGATTTAACATATGATTTTGCTTTATAATTTGTCGAAATGGCTTCTTACAGAAGTTTCTCGTTATGAAAGGTATCCCAACACATTAATCTTTTTATGACTATAGCTTTTCCAGGCCTGTGTAATGTGATTGCTTCCCTGTAAGTTTTTTCTCTTACTATATAATGGGAAAATAATATTGGTATTCCCTCATAACCATATGAGGAACATTTTAGAGTATGTATTACACATGGAATATCTCTCTATGAAAACAGAACCACAGTTCATGACCTAGTATACTGTCAGTGGGTCTGGTATTGCCTGAAATGCTATAAACTTAGAGCTGTACCCTTTCTGCTTTGTTAAAATAAGTCCATTGGTTTGAATGTAAGCGTGATTTGAATACCCTAGTGAATAATGGGTTAAACAACACATTCCAATATTCTGTGTCTTCTCTGGTCCTTTGCTAGCTCTGTTTCAATACTGTTAAACTGGTTTAAACATGAGAGAATAAAAAGGCTTATCGTGTACCTTAAAATATTATAAGTACTGTTTTGGGCAAACTCAGGAAAATAAAAACAGTACTTGTACAGTGCTAAGGTCTATGTCAGGCAGTAGTGGCTTTCAAACATTAGCACTTCCAACAGGCTAGATTCCCTGCTGATTGTAGTGTAATGAAGTTTACATAAAGCAGGAAGTTAAATCTATTTCCATACCAAAAGACAGTGGGTTGAGAAAAATGTAAAGTCACTAAAATAATAATGAAACAGAATGGGTGGAAGAACAGCCCCCTGCAGCAGGCCATGTTAATTACCCTTGCAGCTGGGAGATCAATTTGCATATATATTCTTTGAAGCCCATCAGGTATGAATTGAACCACTGAACTGTTACATTTGATAATCTAGCTCTACAAAGCGCTTTTGCTAAAGATGCTATGTTTTGTAGGACTAGCTATTTTTCTATCTCAAAGTAAAGAGCTGTACTTAATTTGTTCTTGTATAAACAGTTCTCTGTTTGTGACTTCCTGGAGAACCAGGTTAGCAACATAATCTCATCAAATGCATTGGTACTACTGATTAAATACAAAAGAGATACAGTCAAATAGCCTTGACAACAAATGGAAACAAGGAAATTAAAACTTAAAGCTAGTGGTGACAAGCATGACTCAGGGGATAGTTAATGAGATATGGAGCTTTTGAGCTCCAGGACATGTATTCCATTATGTTCTGTACTACTGGTGACAAAATAGTTGCTATCTGATGGCTGCTTCATGGCCTGAATGAACCTAGTGTGTGGTCCCAGGAACTTCTGAAGTCCATTTGTTTTGCACCATCTGTATCTGTAGCATCTTGACGCCCCTGCTGCAAAATTGTTTGCAGTGATTAGTAGCAGCTTACCACCTGTTGGCAGCAGAGCATCTGAGATTTATAGAGCTGTTTATCAGTCTAGATAATCCAGTATTGCTTGATTAATACCAGTAGAGCCCATGGCTTCTATGTAACAAAACTGGTGAGAAGAGAGCAAGTGCATGAAAATGAATTTTACACAGGAATGGGATACAAACTTAAAACTTGCTTGTTTTCGTTTAACGAATCTGTGAGAATTATGTACAAAAGATTTCATGCAGCTCACCTGATTTCAGTTTTTCTTCTGAGGAACATTATGCGAGCATCAGAAAAGCATTTCACCATTAACACAGTCCTTTGAACACAGATGAACACTGCCTCCTCAGAAATTTCTCAGCATTGGATCTAAGGCAGGGCTTTTTAAATACAATTTCAGCAAATGTTGATGTAGTACAAATGGTCAGCTGACAACGATCAAGAGCCTTAGGAACACATACTTCTGTTTGTTTGTTTGTTTGTTTTTAAGAAATACATACTAATTTGTTTTAAGAGGACTGCTCCAAAAATAATGCTTTCTATTTTATTATGATGGCCCTTGATATCAGAGGTAGATATTGGTGGTGTGGCAGTAGAGACTGGAACTTCCCACAATTATTCCATTACATTGTATTGCCATGAGACAATGGCAGCAGAGAGGCAGTCTGATAAAATGATGTCTGATGTGGAAGTGCATATGAAGCAAAGGTGTGTTGTTGAATTCCTTCGTGTAGAAAAAAATCACACCCATTGACCCTCATCAATGCTTGCTAAATGTGAATGGAGACCAAGCCAGCAGAGCTGAACACTGTTGCCACTGCTGCAACACACCACCCACCACCTACCTGTGCTAAGAAACACTGGTGCAGATTTTTGTGAGTGCAACATGATCATTGCTGGAGAAAACACATTGCTAATGGTAGTAAAATTTTGCAGCTGAGAACTTGTTCTATCAAATAGTGGTATTGAGCTCTTTATACCTGTTGTACTTTCCATGTAAATAAATGGGAAAACATTATTTTTGGAGCGACGTACATGGATCTAGTCTGGGGAACTTGAACTGATCTTTTCCATTCTTTCACTTTGAGACTAATTAAATTGCTACTTTCTTTTCTGAGTTTGTTTCTTTGTATGACTGCCATGGATTCTTGTGAGTTTTTGGGGAAAATTTTATACAGAAGTCCCTTTCCACCTTTCTTTGCTGATATAACAAATCATCCTAGATTACTATTGTTTTCCCATTTCTAACTGTGATGGGAGACTGATCAAGAATAACTAGGACAGGATTTGGTGTAGGTTTATTTGAGAGTACTGCTAATCAGTATTTCTTTCAGATTAATAGACCTAAATCTTCATCATCCACCACTCATTTAACACATTATCGTATTACAGTTCATTTTCTTAGACTTCTTTTTTCCTTCAAAATGTAAGCACTGTTGGCCTCAAAGCCAACTTCTACATTTCTCATTGTACCGCATATTCGTTTGCTAACAAATCTGTTCCATACATCTGGTTGTTACTAGAAGTTGGATAAGCTCAGTTGTATGTTATCCCTTCATTAGCAGTGTGAGCATCATTGGACAAATTGGAGTTTTAGGGCTCTCTAAAGAAGTAGAGTTGAAAAGACGAGTTGGCACTCTGATCTCACGGAAAGCTAGATGGAGTTGTATGCCTATAGAAGACAACTGAAAAAAAAATCTCACTCAAAATAAACAAGGAATCAGAATTAATTTATCTTTTGTGAGAATGGGCAGGGTAACAAATAAAATAATGAAGCTTTTATTTGTAAAGAGTGATAACATTTGATTATTATTTATACTTTTCTACATTAGTATCATTCTACTTCCCCACTTGTATACAGCCTTTCAAAATAAAGGAGGAGACTGATACATTTTTAATACTGCTTAATATAACAAATCTTCTGCATTAAAGATGTTTATTTAATGATCATATATTAAAGATGAGAAAAAAGTGTGTTTCTTTCTTTTCCTCACAAATAAAATTCTCCCAGACTAGGAAGAACTGCAGATGGTTATAATGCAAATCATACCTAGAAAAATAAACTGCTGTATTATCTAAAACTCTTTGAGATTTGATAGAGCCTTATATTCCTTGATCAAATGTGCAAATGATGTAGCGCAAAAAAAAACATTCAGTTCATGTCTGAGAAAGGAAATTGTACAGTGGAACAGATCATGGAAATATAGGTAATTATAAACACTGAACTTTTTAAATGATGTCCAGTAAATGCAATTATTCATGTAGTACATCTAAGATGTAGAGATCTGTAGTTTTTATTTCTCTCCATTTTCCTTTATTTTATTAGCAATTATCATATAATCATATCATAAAATCATAGAATGGTTGGGGTTGAAATGAACCTTAAAATGATCCAGTTCCAACCCCCATGCAGTGGGCAATGCTGCTACCCTCTAGATCAGGCTGCGTAGGGCCCCATCCAACCTGTCCTTGAAAGCCTTGAGGGATGGAGCATCCATGGCTTCTCTGGCCAGCCTATGCCAGTGCTCCACTACTCCCTGAGTGAAAAATGTCCTCCTAACATCCAACATAATTCTCTCTTCTTTTAGTTTAGAAATATTCCCCCTCATCACTGTCAGCCTGTGTAAAAAGTTGGTGTCTGTGTATTTTATAAGCTCCCTTTACGTACTGGAAGGCCTTACAGAGCTTTCCCCCAAAACTTTTCTTTTCTGGGCTAAGCAGAGTTCAGCTAGCCCTGAGCTAGTCCCCTAGCCTTTCTTCATAAGAGAGGTACTCCATCCCTCTGATTATCTTCATGTCCTCTTCCGAACTCACTGAAACAGCTCTACGTTTTTCTTGTGCTGGGAGCCCCAAGTCTGCATTCAGTACTCCAGATGTGGCCTCATAAGGACAGAGAAGAAGGGGAAAATTCCCTCAGTCTTCCTGTTGGATACCGCACTTCTGATGTCACCCAGGATGCAGTTAGCCTTCCGGATTGCATGAGCACACTCCTGGCTCATGTCCAACTTTTCTTCCATCACAATCCCCAAGTCCTTCTCTATGGGGCTGCTCTTCATCAGTTCTTTTTCCAGTCTGTACATGTCTGGGATTTCTCCTACATGAACAACACAAAAAGCAGGATGAAAGTAATGGAAATAGGAAATACATAAAGAAAATATTCACTGATGTTGTTTTAAACAGAACTTATTGATGGCAAGTTGAACTTGAGTGAGGAATGTACCTTGGCAGCCAAAAGGGTCAACCATATCCTAGGGTGCATCAGGCCCAGCACTGCCGGTTGGGCAAGGAATGGTCTGTCCTGGCTTTACCTCAAGCATTGAGTGTAGATTTGAGTGCCACAATATAAGAATGACATTAAACTATTAGAGAGCATCCAAAGAAGGGTTATAAGATGGCAAAGAGTCTGGAGGGCAAGGTGTGAGAGGAACAGCTTAGGCTCGTAGGTTTGTTCTGCACAGGGAAGAGGAGGCTGAGGGGAGTCCTCGTGGCCTGTAGCTTCTCACGAAATGAATAGAAGGGCAGCTCTGATTTCTGCTCTCTGGTGATATTGACAGGACTTAAGGGAATGTCATGGAGCTGTGCCAAAGGAAGGTCAGATGGGTGTTAGGAAAAGGTTCTTCACCATAGAGTGGCTGGGACCTTGAACAGGCTCCCCAGGGCAGTGGTTACAGCCTTTGGCTGCCAGAGTTCAGGGAGCTTTTATAAAAAGCTCTCAGACATTGGGTTTGGGTTTTGAGTTGTCCTGTGTGGAGTTGGATTCGGTGATCCATGTGAATCCCTTTCAACTCAAGTTGTAATTCAGAGTATTCTACAATTCTATGATTACAAACAGCTTTTTTTTTCTTTTTTTGACATTTCCATTCTTTATGTATTTTTTTTTTTAGACATGCTATTTACTGAATTCTTTCTGTCTGAAGTTTTCTAGCCAAAAAGCTTCTTCCTCCTGCTCTGTTAGGGTCATCCTTGTCCTCTCTCTAGTATGGACTGCTGCTTCATCATAGAATGTTTTTCAGATTTACTCATCTGTTCTTTTTTTTGGTACTATGTAAATTATGATTCACAGCAATGTTGCTCACATTTATAATAAATGAATTGTAACTGTTACCAAATGCTTGTAATTGTACTGAGTTTTTGCAAAACGTCAGATAGGGAATTGTGTAGAGTGTGATCGTATCAATAGAATTGTGAATATTGAAATTGGAATGAACTACAAGAATTTTAGTGTGTATAAAGAAAGATAGAAACCATGATTTGCCTTCAGAATGGCTTCTTAGCTGAAAAGACTCATACTATATACCTTTCTTGTATGCTGAAGTTTAACTAGAGGACATGAATCCCAGTGGTATATATGAAATACATCAAGTCAGACTCAAAGGTGAAGAGTTCAAGAGTAGTGTCAAGATTTTGTGATATCACCATGAAATCTGGAAAAAGATTAAATAAACCAATCAGATCAAAGGTTTATTTATTTGTTTCAAGTTACAATGACAAGGCACAGAGAGAATGTTAAGAAGTTATATTTACTAAGCATTTGCAAATAACCTTTACCACAGGGAATTCAGAAAATGGGAGGTCATCTGACAACCTTCTGACAACAAGACAACCTTGATAGCAAATCATGAGTCTCTGTTTGTCGAGTTCTTTCTTTCCCTGGTGGTAACTACTTGTACTTTTGTTTATCCTTCAGGCCATTTCTGCTTTATCAAGGACAATTTCAGATTGAGTTATGGGTGGGGTGGTATAATAATAGTAACGATGATGACGATAATGGTAAATATCATGTCTCCATTCTCTGCCTGTCTTACTTATACTGAGCAAATATCATTATCTTCCTGGCTCACGTAATTTCTTCCTATCTTTTAAGTTTAAAATGGTACTAATTCATAAACTAATTTCAGACTGTCACAGAAAAATGTTGAAGATGATCATCTGACACCTCTTTCTATATTACTGTTTACTGGCTGTGTTGGTGAGAAGTACTGGCCTCTATAGGCTGCCATTTAGTTAGCTGGTGCTGTAAATGCGTCAGTATTTAGGTTTATAGCCATGCTGTTAGAGTTTTAGAGGACATATGATACTTGTACAACTGAGTACAAATCTGGCAATGTGCTTTGCCATTTTATAAAAGAAATAATTGTGTTGTGCTGAATTTTCAACTCCATGTTTAACATGTACACTTTCTATAGCAACATTCAATTCTTAAATTTGTGAAAAAAGGAGAATAGATGTTTAATTTTATGGTTCCTCACCTTCTCCATCTCCATCTTCCAATCCAAAAAAAGTGAAACATAAAATTAAGCTGGTGGGGAGGGGAATCAAACCAAATGAAAGAAAAAATGCTTTGGAATTCCTTTCCCAAAAGTGTTAGGAATGCAGCAAATTTACATATCTTGTGATAGTGTGGACAAGTAATGGGAATAACGAAGTACCGAATGCCACTAATCAGGGTATCACCTGAGCTGAAAATAACCCACCTTGTTGTCCTACTTCTTTTTGTATCAGTTTATGGTCATTGTTGCTGATAAGTTTTGTGTTGGAAGGGTGCTTAATTTGTACTAAAATACCCACTATATATTTGAAGATGTTCCCTAGCACTCTGATGCCTCCTCTATATTGAAGGTAATCTTTTTGCACCTTGTGAAATCACATTCTTTTTCAGTAGTATTCTTAGGGCAAAAAGCATATCTCATTTCTTTCCACTGTGTTTTCCTAATACAACTCATTTTATTTTAGTCTCTGCACTTGCTGTTGGCCTTGTTTTGACTGGGATAGAGTTAATTTTCTTCCTAATAGCTGGTATGGTGTTGTGTTTTGAATTTAGGGTGAGAACTAATGTTAATAACACACCGAGTTGTTGAGGAGTGGTGTTTACACTGAGTCAAGGATTTCTCAGCTTTCAATATGACCTTGCTAACACAGAGCCTGGAGGCTCACAAGAAGCTAGTACTGAACACAGCAAGGGTAACTGATCTAAACTGGTGAAAGAGATATTCCATATTATACAATGTCATGTGGAACAATGAAACTAAGGGGAGCTGGAGAGGGAAGCCGCTGATGTTTGGGAACTGGCTGGGCATCAGTAAAATGATGGTGAGCAATTGCTTTCTGCATGACTTGCTTGGCTTATTCTTTGTGTTATTGCTTTCCTTTCCCTTTTCCCTTTTCCCTTTTTCTTTTTTCCTTTTCCCTTTTCCCTTTTCCCTTTTCCTTTTCCCTTTTTCCTTTCCCTTTCCTTTCCCTCTTATGAAATTTTCCTTATCCCAACTCAGAAGTTCTTTCACTTTTCAATTTTCTCTCCCATTTCACTGTGAGGTGGAGGAGAGTAAGTGAATGGCTCTGTAGTATTTAGCCAGGTTAAGCCACAGAAGCTATTTTCATAATGCTACATCTTTCCTTTCATCCTCAGACAAAGTAAACAAAAATTGGTTTTGTTCTAGTAGTGATATAATATTATTCCAGAGTCTTTACATTCAAGTGGGATTCATCTCTTTAAAAATCCTCCCAACATATCTGGTTCTGATACATCATACAATTCACTCCATGTACAAGGGCAGCTCCAAAAGAAATGCCTCTTAAATTATTATGTTGGCATGCAATGTCAGAGGGGAATGTTGGCAGTAGAGCCTGGAACTTCCTACTAATATTCCATTACATTTTGTTGCCATGTGAGAGATGGCAGCTGAGGGGCAGACTAATAATTTGGTGTCTGACTTGTAAATGCAGACGAAGCAAAGGTGTGTCACTGAATTCACTGATGATTTCTGAACACTGATGGCAACAAAACAGTGGCTGTAGCACAGTGAAGTGATAGGTGGTGTGTTGCAGCAGAGGTGGCAGTGTTATGAAAGACAAGCCATGGCAAGCCATGCAAACTTTTATGACTATGGCATGCAGGCTCTTTTTTATTACTGGTCAAAATATATTTGAAATAATGGTGATAACATTGAAAAATAATGCTTTGTAGCTGAGAATTTGCTTTAACAAATACTGTTATTGTGCTCTTTTTGTCTGTTGTAGGTTTCCATGGAAATAAATGGAAGGCATTACTTTGGGAGCAACCTACATAGAACTACATATCTTATTGCCACAATTCATAAGCAGAATATTGGCAAATTCCTCACATTATAATTATTATAATCTGACAAATCAAATTGCAAGAGTTTTAGATTGCACTGGTTCAGATGTTGGAGTTGAGGTCAAAGCAGTCTGGATAAATGGTGCTCAGTTGCATATATAATGAGTTCTTCAACAATTGTTTCCCATATTTGTGTGTTCAACTTTACTAGGGAAAATTTTCTCAGTATATTCCATGGACTCAGATGTCAGATCAAGGGGGAAACATTCACTACAACCAGAGGTTACAGAACTTAACACCTACAAATTAACTTCAAGCTGTCGTTCGGTCTTAGATACGGAGACCTTAAGCTTATGGTCTTTTTTAATTTAGGAAGACTAACAGGGAAAAATGACAGACATGCAGAGTGACAGTCTTACAGAACTCTAGGAATGGATATTTTATATGTTGAAACTATGTCTGTACCATTTTGAATATTATGATTATATTCATATCTGGCTAAAAATTAGCCTATAATCTGTTGGGATGTGATGTGTATATTGAACAACTGTTAGAGGCAAAGATCTGAAGTTTTCTTTGTTTGCAGAGATCATATCTAGCTCTTCTGAGCCTCTAATTCTAAACTTCTTGCATCTTGAGTATTGTGTTCAGTTTTGGGCCCCTAACTACAAGAAAGACACTGAGACCCTGCAACTTGTCCAGAGAAGGGTGATGATCCTTCACCAGCTGGTGAAGGATCTGGAGCACAAGTCTTACAGAGAGTTGGTGAGGGAACTGGGATTGTGTAGTCCGGAGAAGAGGAGCTTCAGGGGAGACTTTATCTCTCTGTACAGCTACCAGAAGGGAGGTTGTGACAAAGTGAGTTTTGGCCTCTTCTGCTGCATGACCACTGATAGTATGAGAGGGAATGGGCTCAAGTTACACCAGGGCAGATACAGGTTGGATATTAGAAAAAATTTATTCTCTGAAAGAGTGGTCAGGTACTGGAATGGGCTGCCCAGAAAGGTGATTGAGTCACCATCCCTAGAGATGTTCAAGACATTTTTAAATGTTGGGACATGGTTTAGTGGGGAAACATTGGTAGTAGGTGGATACTTGAACTGGATGATTTTGGAGGTCTTTTCTTACTGTGGTGATTCTATGATTCTAAAAGTACCATTGCTGCAGTTTTTCCAAATCTTTTAAAGCTCTAGGTGGACTACAAAGAATGTTTAATTGGCTTTGAATAGATTTCAAAGGAGAACACAGTGATGTGTTTGCCAAATACTAAATGTGAAGGTGTTATGTTAAAATCTCACATGGAAATATATGTATACCAATGTCAAAACTGTAAAGGAATCATTAGTATATTTAGTATTTAATATATTTGTTCAAGTTTTCTGTCAATATTTTGGATATTATTTAGAGTTCTTTTAATATTATTATTATTTTTTAATAAAGAAATTACACCTCGGAGTCTGAAGTGTATTTTGTACATGATTCTGGAGTTTCAATTTCTGCACAAAGCTTAGTTAATGGTTCAGAAAAGACAGAGGTTCTATGCTCCAGCAAAGAATTAACCCAAGTTTTGAGAAGAGAGTTTAATAGATCTGTACAAAATACTACTTCAGTATTCCTTCCCAATCAGTTATTTGTACAGATGTGAATTAATGAACTGTTATAAAGGTAGTGTTATTTCTGTCTTTTCAGTTAAAGAGTGATAATGGCCAAGATTTCTTATAGTGCTTTACTATTAAGAAATACTAGTGTACTGATTAAAAATCATTGCATAACTTTTAAGAATAAACTTCTTAAAATTATTAGGAAAGAGGAAAGAGGAAACTTTATTCCCTGTGAAGAAGAAGCATGCTTGTTCCTGCTCAGACATTATCTAAATCTGTTAGAACTGCTCACATCAGAATGCGGAAATCAGAATGGCTGGAAATGTTGATACTACTAGAAGTGCTATCATAGATGTTTAGAGAAATGTAATTGCTTACTTATAAGCATATGTTTATGCATACTGCTCTAGATTAAGTTATATCAAAATATTTTTGCAGAAGCAAATTTTGATGTCTGCCACTAGAGTTCTATTTTCTTTCTATGTCAAGATTCTAGGGAATGATCTTAGTTTCACTGGGTGTCATGAAGCTGTGAATCTTTCCTTCTGGACATATGTATCAGGTTTAGGCATTTAATTGGCATTTCTCTTTAAAAAAAAAGTAACTGCCTTAATGTCTAATGACTGATTTGCCCTTTGTGATGCATAAATTGATAATAACTTTTTTGATATACAAAAATGCTCAATCCCGTAGAGAAATCTTTTTGCCTTTCCTGAATGAAATGACACATCTACAGTTTTCTGAGCCAAGCTTATTAAAGGTTGTTACAATCGGAGAATATCTGTGGGAGTTAGGGATTCCAAATTCAAATTTTGGCATTCTTTGAGGTAAAGAATTTGCGATGCTCACTTTTAACTCTCCAAACACTCTTATGTTTTTGAAATATAGGCTAAATTAGAGACTGGGAGGCATATAAACTTGTATGATTCTCTGTAAGGGTTAGAAATCATTCAGTTTTGCTATTGCTTTGTGTTTGTAAATGCTTTAAAACATAATGCATTGTGCAAGAGCTAAACCTTCTTTTTGTAGCTTAAGTAGTTCAAGTAAAATAGCAGATTTTCCCTATTCATTTTAATTACAAAAAGCGATTGATAATCTCTCTTCTTTGGGTAGAGAGAGCTTTTGATTTATACTTCTGTGCACCTCATTCTTTTTCTGAAAGCCTGTGTAAAGTACAAAAGTTGAAATATTTTCTTCATAGGAACAGCATACATATAGGCACACACAAAATTCAGTGTCATTATGGCTCTATCCTATTGAAAGCCTACTTTAAAAAAATAAGGACCTAGTATTTCTAAAGTCCTTAAGAAGGGAAAGAAGCTGCTGCAGACTTAGTTGAAGTGGTATGACAATATCCCATTACACACTTGCCCTTTGATTCTTCTGAGTAAAGCTTCAATACTCTGCATGATTTGCACTTTGTCAACTCAACTGGTGCATCATGCTTTTCTGAAGGAAGTAAATATATTTAAACACTCACAGGTTATGCAGTTTGTGAAGATGGTACCAAACAGCTCTATATGTAGGTACTTTAGAATATCTGTGTTTCAGATAATCTCATACTTTGCTGCTTCATAGCAAATATGCAGCAGGGGCATGAGGGGATGACA
The DNA here is from genome assembly GCF_951394365.1 of Tetrao urogallus. Lineage (NCBI taxonomy): Eukaryota > Metazoa > Chordata > Aves > Galliformes > Phasianidae > Tetrao > Tetrao urogallus. The sequence continues at coordinate 52,879,297 of NC_136814.1, read as the reverse complement.
AAAACATACCAGAGAAGCTTGGTGAAATTTTTCTACTGGCACTGGAGCACTGAGGCTCCAACACCTGATGCATTTCTGTAGTAGATAGACAAGAATATGTAGGTCAATTTGAAGTAAGTACATCAAAAGTATTGGCTCAGTTAGGAAGATTAGACAGACTGGACTTGACTAGTCAAGTTGTGGACAATAAGTCACCAAAATTTTGGGCATGTTTAGAAAACTTGGTGAGATTACTCTTAGAAACAAAGAGCACCCAAACGGAGAGAACAGGGCATCACTCTAATAATTGGTGTGCCCATATCCTGAATCACAGAATCACAGAATGGCCAGGGTTGGAAGGAACCTCAAGGATCATAAATCTCCAACCCCCCTTCCACATGCAGGGCCACCACCCTCCCCATTTAATACCAGACCAGGCTGCCTGGGGCCCCAGCTGATCTGGCCTTGAACCTCTCCAGGGACAGGGAGTCTTATATATACTTTGGTCTAGACATCTAAGAAGGGCGTAGCAGAGTTGAAAGAAGTGTGGAGAAAAACAAGTAAATTGAAGTGGTGCAGCTGCTACCTTCTGTAGAGACACTAAAAGGCTGGGAGACTTCATTTAGAAGCAGCGAAGACTTTGGGAAAATATGACTGAATGCAGATAAGTCATAAACTGAATACACATTGGTTGTTCACAAAATACCATAATAATAGGCCTGTGGGAACTTGAAATCAGTTGAGGTTTTGTTTAAAGCTGGTGAAAGAAAGTTCTTTACACAGACATTGGAGAAGATGGAAGTAGTCAGTGCTGGAAGGTTTATGAATGGGTAAAGCTCTCACAAATAAGCCCTTAGCCTTTTTAAGGCTGAGGTGTATCCACTGACAGTCTTTATAAAACCATTCTGAGGATGTGTATAAGGGGATTGAACTGCAGAAAGTGGCCAAGTTATGTGCTCTCTTTGATATCCACTAACGAATGTTGCACGAGCACTCTCTTTTCCCTGAAGGAAATTTATTAAGTATCCTCAATTTTATCCAGCCAAAGAGTTTTGCATGTGGTATCCTTCAGACTATGTCCAAACTGCTCTTTAAACAAGACTGACATTTTTGTGTCTTTGTGAATGAGGACTGCACATTCCTTTGCAATACTCAGGCTACCTCATCCATTGTGGAAGAATTAAGATTAAATGATTCCTACGAAGAAAACAAAACAGCATACAGGTTCTGCTGTCTGATCAAGAAACTTTTAGGTGATATGTCCTGAAAAATTCAGTCAGTGCTAAGAATTCAGTACAATTTGTTCAAAATAGTGGAAATAGTAATATCTTGATTGGATGGAGAAAGAAACTTACACTGTTTTGTTTCTGCAGACAGTGAAATAAATAACAGTTATGAACTAACATCACTGGTAGCTATACACAGCAAATTAAGGAGAAAGCAAAGTGTCAGCAGACTTCTGGGTGTACAATAATAACAAACGCAGTAGAAGAAATGGAATCCAATATCACATCTTATGTCATTTACATATTTACCAACTTATGTTTATGCAGGACTCTGAAAGCAATAGCCATTTGATTATGGCACGAGGTTACATATTGTAAAATGTTTTGGTGCTTCTTTCCAGAATAAGAAATACTTATATAAATGAATTAGAGAATTAATAGAAGGGTGCAGGAAACCTTAAAATCCTTGCTTCAAAGAGATTATAGGGAAAATAATAAACAGATATCAAAGAGAAAAGGTATGTTTGAACCACTTCCACCTGTTAAGTATAATAATCTCTCCTTCATTTTGAACGGTCTTGAAGCATCATTCACACCTTGTGAATTTCCTAAATATCCAGCCTTAGCAAGCCTACTGTTGCCTTAGAAAGCCATATTTTAATGACAACCAAACAGCAATAAAATTAAGAACATATTAAAGTGTTGCCCTGTATATTCCTAAAAGAATACTGAAAAATAATTCTAGAAAAATAATTGCTTTCTTAAAAACTATTGTGCATGTGTTTAGATTTGATGGAAAATGATGATCACATGAAGCTCATAGCATCAATTAGGTTTATAGAAACAAAACACTGTGTTAATAGTAATATGCAAGTAAATTAACTGTTGTCTCACATTCTTAAATGTATTAGTAGCAATATTAAACTTCAGTGTAGCTGAAAGTACTGCTAAATTTAAAGCAAATATCTGATTTTTAAATTGACATTAATTGAAGCCTCAATCTCTCTCTCCCTCCCTCTGTAATTGATTAGATTTGAATACTTACACAGCAAATCTCTGAAGTCATTTCAGACCCAGTATTTATGTGCAGAAAACATTTCCTAAGTCATTTCAAATACTAAAAAAATAAAGAAAATTTTATTGCAGATTAGAAAAAATTGTTGAATAAATTATTTTTTGAATTATTTCCTCTTCTCTAATAAGCAGACAAGCCAGTAGAAAATAGCCATTGGAATATCTATTATCTCTTCATCCTTTTATCTTCTTGCATTTCTCTTGGGGAAGCGTACATGTATATGCTGCATGAAATGTTATTAACTGACATTAAGTCTCTCATCCCCTTAGGCCGTGGATTTTTTTCCTGCTAGTTTACTGACCATTAAGCAGCTCTTGTGGATGTGATCTGGAAATTATTGTATTTATACCTTATAGAGCACATGTATTAAACTGCTCATTAGGTTTTGATATTACATGACTTCATAAGCCTCATATGAGCTACAGCAGCAATTATGTTTTAGTATAATGATGTGAAAGGGATAAACTATTGGTTCTTCAAACGTGTGTCAAAGTCTTTTAAAACATTATCTGTCATCTCTCAGGTGTCCGTTTTAAACTCTTCATGTCGTAACTAAATATGATTAAGGACAAAGCAAGGCTGCCTGCTTTGAGTGCTGGAAGAAGCCACAGGGAATCCTTTTGCTCCAGCTGACTTGCACTGGTAGAAGGCAATACTTTGTGGCTTGTGCTTTGAGAGGGGAAATTAAGATGATGCTACATGTTCAGGCATGGTTCTGAAGAATGTTGGAAAGTTGTCTATTTAAGTTATTGCAGCAAAGGATTTGCTGATAGATAGCATGAGAGGTAGCATGGTAAGGTGAATGTTATACCTATTGCACAGATATTTCAGCTGCATTCTCCACCAATTATTCTGAAAATATTTTGCTGTTTGTACCCTTCCTCTTTATAATAGCACTAGCAGAGCAGCAACTACAGTGCATCTATCTCCTTATTTTCCAGTTTTTCTCAGGTGTCTTAGATCAGAAGATTTCAACCAATTTTAATATTCATTCGATTTAAAACATTTTTTTTTCTTCTAAATCTCAAAGTCTCAAAACTTCAGTTCCCCACGGGAAAGCTAAAGACTGTACTAATACAAGAATCTCATTTTGCTTTGCACCTGCACTTTCTGTCTAGTTTTCTATTTTATGATGCTGCAGTTCTTTCTACAGTCATGCTGACTGCATTAAATTATGTAAAGGCACAGTCTTGCGACACCTCTGAACCAACAGGCAGGAGAATACAAAATCTTTCTTTTGCTCTCACCCTGACTCAAAATTAAATTCCAAAAATTATATGCAAATAATATCACCACTCTCAGTTTAATGAATGGAATCAAAGAACAGCAAGGGCAAAGACGTAAGTTTTGTCCTCTGCTTGTACTGAAGAATTAGCACTAGAATTAGTATGAATTTGCATTACTAAGTGGTCTTTGAATGACATGATAACTGGGTGCAATTCAATTTGTTAATATTTCTAAACAATAGCATTGTTTTTTGCCTAAAGCTCAGGGCTGAAGCAAGGAGCGCTGACTTCCCACCCATAGCTTTGCAGGGTGACCTTGACAAATCATAGAACGTATCTGTACCTCAGTGTGAGATGGAGGAAATTAAAATATTTCCTAGCCCACAGAGATTTTGGTGAAGCTCAGTTAATCAAAGTCTTTCAAGATCTTTAGACAGAATAATCTAGATAAGAACAAGTATTATTATTATTACTAAAGAGGACCTCTCCCGAGCACTTAATTTTTCATTTTATACAAACTTTTTAGCTTATTTACGCTGTCAGCATACAGAGTGATAGATCCTTCCGACCTGATTTGTGTGGAGCTTGTCAAGATACAGCTGTTTTTAGCATTATATCTCTGTTAGGATATGACACAATACATCATAACAGCTCCATCAGAACCATTAGGGTGTAAGCTGTCAATGCATTATAAGATTACTATGCATTATAGCTGGTGGTGCTCAGATAACACTGAAGCATGAACACTGTGGTAGCATCTAGAATCCCTTTGAATGCTGGTGTTGCAATACCTTTCTAATGAATCCAGCATTATCTTTTTGTAGTAAAATATTTTCTGTTGTGAGTGAAGAATTTTTTTTTTGCAAAATACGTAACTGTTACACTTTGTTGTTTCAGAAAACCTAGAGATCTATAAATGTCTCTATTTACAAATTAAGTTGTTTTTGTTTAAATGAAGGGCAAAGCCTGCCAAAAACTCTGTAAATATTAGCCAAATATGTTCAAACTTCTACTGTTAGATAACTAGCATTTCATGCCATGGACTTCAGGAAGTTTGGATTCAAAATGACTATTGAGACAGTATTTTTAAAAGGCTCTATTTACAGATTTTATATACATATATAAAAAAAATAAATTGAAAATCTTATTTTATGCACAATACTAACAATTGAGACTGGAAAAAATGAAACATTCAAACAATTTTAAGTTGGTGACTGAAATACTCTGCTGGTTTTCTAAACACAATCAAGGAAATACATCAAGGAAAAGAATCAGCAGAACTTGCAGAGAAATACATAATACTGCTGGGTTTGTGCTTCCCTGTAAGTTTAACATATAAACATCACCCAATCAGTGGGGAATTTATGCTTCTCGTGCATTTGTGAAGGATCTCTTCTTGGGGAGAACTGAAACACTGGGTTATTGAGGATCACAATAAAGTCTGTAGCAGAATATGAAGGAAAAATCAACTTTGCTGTTATTTTCATATCATCACTATTAATCTGTAATTCAACGTTTGAAATTCTTTTTCACATTATTGTATTATTCCTGAAATAATGAACTCCAAGCAGGCAAACTGGCAAGCTGTAGTAAAACACAGATGCATCTGTAGCTTTTGCATGAGATCTTATATGTGCATTCATATCTGTCTGTGTGGGAGCAGGTTGAGGTAGGTCTTTTGTAAAGTGAAAGATGAAGGAAAAATGCAGAATTCAAATACTTACAATGTTTTCAAGCCTTTGCAGAGAATGAAGTGAATGGCTTCAAAGAAAATTTTTCATATTTAGGTATTACTGCATCTTCAGTAGGTCTGAGTCCTCCTAAAAATGGAGGTTATGGCCTCTCCCAGTAAGATGTATGATTGTGTGAGATGTATGATTTTCTTTCTGTGCAGTAGAGGCAACAGGCAGAGACTGACCTATGATCAGAAAAGTCTGATAAATTTTCTAAGAATGTGCACTCCAAAAGATAGAAATTGAGTAGGAAAAGAGTCCAGTCATTTTTCATGAATGTGTTGTTCTAAGACTTCATAAAAAATCAAATATCTTTTTGGTACAGCAAAGTAAGATAACTAAGATATGCATTCAAAGACCTGACACTTATGCAGAATAACAGCCAGGAAAAAAATGCTGCAGTCCTTGAAGAAGACATAGAGTACAACTAAATAAAATACATAAAAGGAAAGGAAAAATTAAAAAGAAAAAAAAGAAAAAAAAGAATAAGGAGGAATGTCAATGATATGACTTGTGGCATGAATACAGTCTCTTTCAGTTATTACTGCAAACAGGAAAAAGTTATAAATTGAAATGCTTTCAGATAAAGGCTAGCATGGGAGAAACAATGGACTGAAGAGAAGGCTTGCTCATCTGAAAGACTAGCTAACAAAATAACTTGGAAATAACCTCCAATGTTTTTCACTTGGGCTAGAGTAGTTCACATGGAGAGAAGAGAAAAGTCAAAGATTAATCGAATTTGCTCAGGAACAAAATTTCTACTCATAAAAATGGGAGCTTCTACTGGGAAGAAAATATATAAGAAATGCTGAGAATAATCTAGACCAAGTATCCAAGAGTGAGAGCTCTGAGAGCAAGCCTATCTTTGTTTCCTTCATATCATGTTTTAAAAAAAAAGAAAAAAAAGAAATGTTTAAGATCCAGAAGTCTTCAAATGTTGTTAAAGGAGGCTATCCTTATAGATCTATAAAGCCAAAGACAAAGTAATAGTGGAAGAAAAGGAGAAAAGTTTATTCTAACACTCTCTCATGCTGAGCAAGAACACTGAAGACTTTTTTTCTCAAAAGCAACATTTGCTGAGACAGCAGGATTTTTTTTCCAGAAATTAAATTCTTCTTTGCCCCCAGTACAAAGTTGAATGTCTTTTTTTCTTGTAAGGCTGCTTCTGAGCCACAACCCCTAGATTGTTAGAAACCTTGTTATTTCCAGACTAAACTTATTCATGATCAGTCTGTATCCATTTGTGTTTGTGCCAGCATTGCCCTTTTGTTTTAACTGTACATCTATATCATGTATCTATTTGTAGGTTATTTAGTATTTCAAAAGATAATATCATTATTTTTAAAAGAAATCACCTTCTGAGAATCTGAGGATAAAATTAACAACAGCCACAGCTGTTTGATTATAAAGCTATTGTCTAAAAAGCTTATGAACACAGTAAGATGTGATTTTGGGGGAAATAATATGCTGTATCTTTTAATTATTTCTATTTATGACATTCAGTAATGACATACAGTTAAAATAATTTTCAGGAAAACAGAACTTGATTTAAGAATAAAACAGACTAAATGAAATCTTTATTCATTCATTAAAGGCAAGAGCCTATTCTTCAACCTTCATTCAAGGAACAAGATGAAGTTTTCATCTGGCTAATTGCTTGGCTGCAATATGTATCAGTATGACAACTGACTGACAACTACTTAACAACCAGCTTCTCCGGATGCAGATTTGGGCAAGTGGATTTTTGAAGGAAGGAAATTGATAGTGCCAAGCTGAGAGAATGAAAAGTGTCCAGGTCTATGCAAACATACTGTTGAGATTTTACTGCTAGGTTATAAGCCTTTCTGAGCAATGATAGTCCCTTTCCAGGTGCCTGTGAACATTTACTATCTTAAATGCATTATATAAAAAACCTGCATGTTTTTTTTCTCTTTCCTCTTCAAAGGAATAATGCAGAGTAAATTTCAGTCTGTTGGAATCTTTAGGAAATATTACAGGGATTCCCCTGCAGCACTTTCATTCCTGCGCAGAACAAACTGAAGATATGCAAAGCAGTGTAACTGAAATTCTGTTTCTTGGTTGAGTGAAACTTCAGATTTACCTTCCTATTCCCATTGTCAATTAACAGCAAATCCTCCAAGAACATTTTCTGTGCCACAACTGGACACTGTTTTCCTCTACCTTCGACTGCTAACGCATTGGTACTCCATCAGTGATGAGCTGGTGTCTCATTTCTCTCTATCCCTCTGTTTTTTCTCTTGTGCACTCTGGCAGCACAGGGCTTTTCTTTATTAACCTTTTCCACCTGAATAAGCCAGAACAGCACATGACTTCTGACCTGAAGCAATACAGGCAAGTGAGTAGGCTGGCTATCTATTTGTACTGCCTTTCTACACAAGGTCCTTTTCCTTAGGAGACATAATGTACCAAAGATGTATTAAAGATAAGGGTAGTGTGTCTGTCTGCCTGCTCTCCCTATATAGTTTTGGGAGACAAGCAGAGCAAATATGAGAGTGCAGTGGTATGGGCCAAAACCGATGAGACTCATACAAATATTGTGAGATATAATGCTGTGGTGAGTATTGCTGTATGTAATTCAGCTGATCACAAATGTAAACAGGATATAGTAGCTGTAAGAATAAAGTGAATCTGAAAGTGCTTGTAGCTACTCTTCTATTATTAAAAAAAATCAGAGGCAAAGCATTCATTAAAGTCCTGGCTTTCATGCACTTATATTTGGCATTGTTATTTTAATCTCCTGACCTCGTTTTGTTTCTCTGTACTGTTTGTCTTCCCTGGAAATGTTTAACTTGCTAGGTTAAAATTAGCTTTGTGTTATGGAGATACTGTGCTAGGCTACTGGGATTTTTCCCTCCAAACTAACCTGATCTTTATCAGTTATTGCTCAACATCTGCATAGCTCTGTGTCTCTCTTACATCTAAACAACTACATTTGATAGCTTGCCAGCTCATGATGGAAACAGTAACTTCAAATAAATTTGAGGAAAGTTTACATCCCACTCAATGCACTTTATTCATGGTAACTTTTTTTCAAATATGCTAAGCCTTGTGGGCTTAATCCTGCAGATGCTTTTAAATAGGCCCAACTGCTAAGGAGTTGCCTCTTTAAAGCGTTCTCTCCTTCATGTCTATGAGCCTCCAATACATTCCACAGAGAGGCTGTTGACATTCATTTTCTTCCATTACACCCACAGAACATTAAGTTAAAAAAAAAAAAGAAAAGAATAAAATATTGAAAGAATAAACCTTTCCTGTATATTAACTCTGTATCTTCCTACCCTCCGTACACCATCTTTATTTTACAAGTATCCTTGCCTTCCTGCATTTCGGAATTGGCAGCAGAGGCATGTTGAAATAATGACAATTTTTTAGCATAAATAAAGTGCTAAAATACCTGCTCCACATAGTACTTGTCTCTCCCCTGAAATTAACAAATGACAAATTAATTCCACCCAATGGTAGTTTATGTATAAAACAACTTCGGAAATTAGCACAAAAGTAACCCCTGTCTTCTGTGAAAACATATTCTGAGAAATTTGTGATGGCATCTTATTGGCACAGTAATTAAGCATAATTGTTATCTTCATTAGCCCATGGGAAAAATCCACTTCTAAAGTGATCCTAAGTCTCTTGCCAAATTTAGTTAGTCTTAGAAACATCTCTGTAATTTGACAATTCATACTTCTATTCAGGCTTTTAACATTAACTATTAACTAAACGTTAACTATTGGCACTAACAGGTTATTATTTAGGGGGGGAAATACTAACAATAAACAGTCTGATTCGTTCTTGATATACAGCTATAGCACTTCAATAGGAATTAAGGATATTAAAGTTTAAATGCTAACTCTTCTGAAGAAGAGTAGAAGTCTTACACAGATTATCATCTACATGGATGAACATATTGAAACCTTTGAGGTTCGGTAAGTTCTCCATACAGTGTGAGTTTAATTCAATTGATTTCTGGAGAATGAAGAGCAATTAAAATAAAATGCACATAAGTTTAATTAATACAGACAATAGAACATTCTAATTTTGTCTGGAGCTTTCTATTTTTATTTATGATAAAAATGTATTTAATTATTGTAGTATATTGTCTGCGTGAAATGAAATTAATGTCTGTGTTGTGTATTATTCTGCTTATATGGCACAAACATTTGCAGATATACACAGTGTTTAAAATAGCTTACGAAATCAAACTGATGCTTGAAACACTGGATACTTTTCTTAGGCAAATAAAAGCAGAAAATGTCCAGAATTTATATGTCAGTCTTCCTAGAAAACATTCAAATGGACTCAAAGCATATATTGTTACTCATGAAGCAATAAGAGCAGATCCTATTCTTATTTTCCTTATTATCATTATTCTTGATTGTTTCTTATACCTGCCTCCATTTTGAACTGATTTGGCAGTCTTTCACTCTTGGATTGCATGCTTAAAGAAGCGATGCTGCAAGAGCCAGCAGGCATGGTGGAATGATGTGAGTTTTGTCACAGTACATGTCCACAAGACCAGCTCCAAGGATGCTCAGCAGAAAGGCAAAGATATTAAATGCAATTAGTATAGCGAAGATTTTCAAGTGCCCATAAGAAATTCCTTTGGAAGCGTACAGTTTCAGAAAGCAGCCTTGAGTGTCTAGAGTATCGTCACAAGATACCATTCTTTGCCTCAGCCAGTTCCTTGGAGACCCACTTCCAAAGGAGATCAGCCCCTGGGAACTAAATATTTCAATTCAGTGCTTTTCTAGAGTTCTTTCTGCATTAATTCATCAATGTCAGCTCTATATAAACACCATTAAAAGGAGGACAACTAGATGGAAAATCTTTAAACCTTTAGAGGATCATAGAATCATAGAATGGTTTGGGTTGGAAGAGACATTTAAGATCATGTTGTTCCAACCACATGCTGTAGGCAGGGACATCTCCCTCTAGACCAGCTTGCTCAAAGCCCCATCCAGCCTGGCTTTGAATGCCTTCAGGGAGGGGCATCCACAGCCTCACTTTGCAACTTCTTCCAGTGTCTCACCACACTCATAGTAAAGAATCTCTTCCTAATATCTAACCTAAATCTGCTCTCTTCCAGCTTAAAATCATTTCCTCTCATCCTGTCACTACACTCCCTTGTAAAAAGTCCCTCCCCAGCTTTCCTGTAGGTGCTCTTCAGGTACTGGAAGGCTGCAAGGAGAGCTTTCTCCTCTCCAGTCTGAAAAGCCCTGTCTCTCTCAACTTGTCCTCTTAGGTGAGGTAATCCACCCTCTGATCATCTTCGTGGCTCTCCTCTGGACCCACTCCAACAACTTCATGTCCTTTTTTTGCTTGGGGCTTCAGAACTGGATGCAGTATTCCAGGTGGAGCAGAATAGAGGGACAGAACTACCTCCTTTGACCTGCTGGTGGTATTCCTTAATTATTTTCAGGAGCTAAGGTCAGGAATGTAAATCTGCAGGTAGGTGAATAGCATGAAGACCATGCAGAAAGCCCTGTTCATTTAACTCTGGATGACAAGGCTACCACTACCACAGAATTCCTACATTTAAAGCAAACAAGTGTATTTTCATAGATACTGAATGTTTAATGATTTGAAGTCTTCTGAGAGACTACATTCAGTAGAGACGTAAGCAAGTCATGAAAGCTTATATGAAGCAAGAAGGGTGAAATACACAAATTGTCTAATTCTCATTAATGATATATCCAGGCCAAGAATTGAAAACAATGTTGAAAAAGAGTGATTCTTTCCAATTTTTTCCTTGGAAACAAACTGATTTTATAGCAATGCATCTGATCTCACCATCCAAAGCAGAGAATACCCCAAGGTAACTAGACTCTCTCATGAGATGTTGCAACTGAGTAAATTGAAGTGGATAGAAATTTCACCTTGATTTATGAGACTTGTCATGCTTTTTTAGAATTAGGAGGCAAACAACCAGGATCTATCACTTGATTTATTATTGGAAGGAAGTCTAAAACTATTGGCACATATCACCTAGCAGCAATGAACATTACAAATTAAAGCCTGTCCTTTTTTGAAAGACATAGTGAAGATAAGGTTCTGTAGCTCACAGCAATAAAACGGTGTCTGCTGTTACATGATGTTACTGATACACCACATCTTTTGTGAAATTTTTGCAAATTGCAAAAAAATAAAACAAAACATTTGAGTTTGTTATCATTGTTTTTTGAGGGGATTGGGTTAGAGGTGAGGTAGCTATCTCTAGAGCACCATTTTTCATTTGTCTCATATAAACTGGTTTAAACTTGATACTATTTTTTGTGTGTCAAAAACATTCAAAATCTTTAAACACTTTTTATCTGTACTAATTGCCATAACTCTGGGGAAACCAAGATTTGCTTGAATTTCTGAGGAGAGATTATTTTTCTTATGCTTGGTTATTTACCTGTCATAGCAACCAAGTTCTTCCAAAGATTACAAACTCAAAAACGTAAATATCTTATATTTACATTACACTATAAATTGGATTAAAAGCATAACTACTTTCTACAAGCTTTAAATGAGAGTATTCCTATAAACAGAAATAAAGAAAATCACAACTGACTGTGGCATTCCCTTGAATGTGCCCTCCTGAGACACATTTTCAGTGCAATGATGTTGCCAATGATGAGATTATAATTTAGTTTATCCTCCTGAGTTAAAATCCATACAGAAAGTTTAAGCATTGCCTGCAAATAAACATAAGGAAGATTTTTTTTATTGTTGTTTCCCATAATATAGGGAAATATTTTAGATATTTTTAAGCATTATTTTTGGCTGGAGAAAAGTTTAATATTAAAGAACTAGGCATATAATTCTACAAAAATCTGAAAATTTTAAAAATTAAATCTAAAACAATACAAAAATTTAAATTTGATATTTTATGCAAGCTGGATAATAAATAAAATGTAAGTGCTATTAGCAGCTGAACATCAAAAGAGATTTGAACATTCATTCTGTTTCAGCTTGCTGAGGCAGCAATTTAGGCACTATGTACTTTGGATCGTTTATTACATGATTCTGTCTTCTATCTTATTCTCCAGTGGCATAAAATCAAAATATATTTCTATAATAAATACAAAATATGTATACAAGAAATATTATCTAATGTTTCAGGACTTCTCTAAACTTCCTAGATTGAAGAGGGTCTTTGCACAGACATTTAGTCTGATGTGACAGCCACACTGAATCAGTACAGAAGATGAGGTCAATAGCATGTTAAATATTTCAAGCAAAAGAACAAAGATTTTATTTCTGATTGCAAATAAACCTATTATGCTTCTTGTTTGAAGCCACCAGCAGTATGGACATCCCCACCCTGCAGGAAAAAGGTATTAGCTTAATGAAGCTGTCCAAAGAAGAAATTAAAGTAAAATTATTATTATTTTAAATCCAAGATGGACGTTTAGTGTATCCCTGCTGCTACAGTGCAGCTAGTTTTAGTGAATTATTGTCAAAGAGTACAAAGCTGGAAAGAGGTGGCAAATACTGGAATTTTATCAAAATATTTATCCCAGAACATATTTTAAAAAATTAATTAACAACACATAAAAATCCTGATAGGTTAATTAAAGATCAGTATTTTGCTCTGAAGTAAATTAGGTGCCTTAAACTGCCAGACAAATGAATGTATTCTGCATGGCAACTGTTTAGCATGTTTGTTTTTCAGCCATTAAGAGCTAGACAAACACTGTAAAATATTTTTGTGCAATTTTGATTGAGTTCAGTATTCATTTCCTGTCCATTTTGCATGTATTTTCCACAAAGGCTCGAGCAAGCAGGCTTTTTTGGCATCATTTTTCAGAATAGGTGACATTTATTCCTGTACAAAGGAAATACAGAAATATCACACCTAAGTACAAATCTGATTCAAAAAAATAGCTTTTGTGTTATTAAGGGTTTAGTGTAAACACTCAAGAGACTGCAGTCTCTTCAAATGGATTAACGCTACCTGCTGTGGTGACAGTTTGATGCCTTGAGATACAAGAGCAGGTTAAGAGATTCATATTACTTCTAGAAATGGACAACAGCTGCATCCAAGCTTCTCCCTGAAAATGGGTGACTTCTCCAAACAATGAGGTAAGAATGCCTGTACTGACCCTTACCAGTGAATTCACAGTTTTTCAGTGTTGCAGTGGCTGTGAGGATGAGGAAAATTGATAGTCCACGAGAATGTAGAGCTAAGAAGTGATAAAGCATAGGCAATTAAAAGCCATGTATCAGACTTGGTTTGGTTTGTTTTTTTTTGTTTTTTTGTGTTTTTTTTTTTGTTTGTTTTTGCTTTTTTTTATATATATATTCTTCCTCTCTACAAGGTCATAGGAATCCTAAATGCAAAGATATTACAAAATAGTGTATGAAAAATTAATTCTGTTTTTGGGAAAGACATTTCGTAGCAAGCTAATTTCAAAGGCTATGAATCCCTGAGAAATTATACGGCTAGGAAGGACAAGAATTAAAGTGTTTTGAAAGTCCTTAATATTTTTATCTACTGCAATGAGTCAAGAGGTTAAAAACCTACCAGAAACCAGAAAAAAAAAATCTGGAAATTTGAACTCTTCCACTTTAGTTCACGAAGATCAGAATTCTACTGAGAAGGACAAATCCCTGATAGAAGCTGTTTGCAATACATCTAAAGGAATAAAGCAAATAAATTCAGGAAATCTAGATATACTCTTCCACATTCTGCAAGCAGAATAAGCTAGACTGGATGAATACATTGCTAATTGTGAATTATTCATCTCACTCTAGCAATCAGTAACACGCACATTAAACATTAAAGACCTAGATTCACAAGAAGAGTTTAGATTCATAAATACCTCTTCAGGCAACCTAAGCTGACATTTAAATGCTAGCAGTGTTCATCCTTCTTTCCTCTGCTTTCTACCTTTTCATAGGTGCTTTAAACTGCATATATACAAGTTTCTGTTAAAAGACATCAGAATAACTTCCAAAATTTTAGTGGCAAGGAGTTAGAATATACCTGTTTTATTGCTTTTCCATATCAAAGTTCACATGATAAATGCTCTCTCTTTTCACAGTTCTGGTATTCAATTTTTCATATTACAAGAGAGACACTCTGAAACTCTTTCACTAAAATATCTTAGCAGTAGCTTAAAGCCTGGAAACTGGCTTTCTGTGTCCTACCTAAGTACTAATACAGGGTACAGTGTCAGTCTCTTATGCTGTCAGTGATCTGATAAATATTTAGATCCTACACAAACACAAAAATTTACTTCAAGAAGGTACATTAGTTACAGTTTCCTTAAATATCTTCTAACGTCAGTCCTAAAAATGTTCACCTTACAACTTCATGATGGTAAGGCAATTCTGATTCCTTTTTTTGGGAGTTAACACTGAGTTCGGTACCTCCACTTGATTTGCATTGTGTACCAGCTGATATCATGGTTTAACGATTCTCACTGATCATTTTACAACTTGTGGTTCTATTTCCCCAAAAACAAAAAAGCTGAAATGTCAGATCTGTCATCTAAGCTGTACTTCTACCAACTGCTTGGGAGTGACTTGACTTCCTTACTTACTGAAAAGAAGTCTCAAGCTCCTGTGTTTATAAAGAGGCTATGGACAGCAAGGGGAGACTGAGCCTTCACAGTAGACCAGGATTGAGCTTCTGTATATATTTTTAGTACTACTTATGCCCACAAATATATATTAAAAAGACATATTTAGGTCGAATATGATAACAATGTTACTTATCTCTAAAATAGGGTTGTTATATCTCAATCTCTTTCTTACCCAACCTTTGCCCCTGTTCTAGGGTTAGGGTATGTCCCTCTAATATTTTCAGTGGGAATAAAAAACAGTTTTTGGACTGATTAATCCACATTTTGTGGATGGGTTTCAGGTAGAAATACATGATTGACAAAGCTTGTTTATGTTATCACCAGGTTACATAAGAAGGATTTATACATACATGTAATCAAAGTCTCTTTGATTTGCTTTTCTAATATGGAGGTTACAAATGGGGACTATGGAGACTGGACTTTCCTGAGAAATTTTCTTTCTTCTCCTTTTGTGTATTTTGGACTTAAGTTATCACTTAACATGGGTCTGACTTTCATTGTGTGAGCACATCTGATAGATGACAATAAAAGAAGTGGTAGACAGAGGAAGACAAAAACTCACCAAATGTTTAAACTTATGCTGCATAAGCTTTGTAGTATAGATACATGGAAAGTTTCAGTTATAGATATTTACGAGCCTCACATGATTGCATCACATAACTTGAATTATGATAAGCATTTGATATTAAGTTGACCAAATGCAGGAAAAACAGAGTAAAGGCAAGATTCTTCTTGTAACTTATACTATTGTCAGGCAGGGTATCATGGTCTGGATGGAAAACTGAAAGTATGATGTGACCCAAAACTTGAACTCCCTTCAAATTTTAGCAGTTCTAGAATAAGTGTGAAATATTTATTCACATATTTTTAGTCTTCAAAAAGAATTCATATATTTTTTTTAAATGTAAGAACATTATTTAGTGAATTCCAATATGTAGTTGCTGAAGAAAATATACCTTCAAAAGAGAAATAAATGTAATATTTGACTGTATCAATCTACAGACTTCCTCTTATTTGCACAAATATGGTTGACCTTTTTATTGAAGAGAAAACTAAAAGGTAGACTCTCTTACTTTGAAAACATAGCAATATTGAGAGCAAAATCCCTTAAACAAATCTGTCTGCAAGATTTTTTACAGATATACAATATATGTAGTATATACACATCTACAGATGTGCAGTAACTGATGGTTAAATTGCAAGATCTCTGTCACTATAGAAATAATTTATAACATCACACAAATTGGATCTTATTTGAACAAATAAATAACCTTTGTTTTAACAGAAATGCAGTGAGAACATAGGCAGTATTTGGTCTTTTTTTTTTCTGTTTGAAGTACATGATTAAAATGTCCAAGTAGATGTTCCAATTGAAACAGAAAAAATTAGAAGAAGAAAATTTTCAGCTTACCAATGACAAAATAAATCTCAGTGGAATTGTTATCTTGATGCAACACCTTATTCTGCCATGCAACATTCAGTGTATAGGTGTTCGAGTAGTTTACAGGAAAAGTGTGTTCTACTAAAGTGCAATAGGCAATTTCCCTGTGCAGATGTGTAAGGCTGTGGCAAAATATGGTTTAAAGAAATAATGCCCCCTGCTACAGAATATTTATTTTTGCTTGGATTTTAAAACTCTGAAGATACAGATTTATAAAAGGTTTGAATGCCTAAATGCTGATGGACGTTTTATGTTTTAGTAGCCTGGTTTTAAAGTATGAAACAGCTGTTTCAGCTGATTTCCATGTGTGTTTTTAAGTATCACAGAAGGATGTTATCTCTTTATATAGTTCAGAACAGACATCCAACTCAAAAGATCTCCTAGGAAAAGACTTCCTCAGCTGGAAAGTAGGCTTTTAGGTGAGGGAGGAACTTTCAAATTTTATGAACTCTGCATTTTAAGGGAAACATAATATCTTAACTTCGAAAGACTGAACTTTTTGTGTTACATCCTATTTTAAGCCATGATGTTCCACTGTTTTTTTTTTTTTTTTTTTAAAGGAAGTATGGATTCTTTGATTAAAGTGACAGCTCTTGTTTTTTAATGTATTTGAGCAAGAAGCTAAATGTGATATGGAGAGAAGATAATCAACGTACTTTTTTATTTTCACCCTGATAACAGAATCATTGAATGGCTTGGCTTAAAGCCCATCCAGTTCCAAACCTCCCTGCTATGGGCAGGTTGCTATTCACCAAATAAGCCTGCCTGGGGCCCCATCCAATCTGGCCTTGAGCACCTTGGGGCATTCACATATTCTTTGGGCAGCTTGTGCCAATGCCTCTAGTGATCATCTGTAATAGGTCAATTTCAGCACAGCTTAAGTTGTGTGCACTTGCATGAATACTGTGTACCTCTCCATCACGACCAATGAAACTACGTTTTAAAAGATGAAGAGCAGAACATATACACAAACTGCTGTGAATCAATTGCAGGATTTTTCAGTGCAATACTGCATCCACACTACTTTCCTTTAAAATTAATGTATTCTACTTATTAGATTAATTTGATCAATTTGCAAAGTCATGGGTCAGGTGTGTTTATCCTGTGTGTTTATATGCAGTGTCTTTTGAATTCTGCTCCCCATGTTATCTAATGTACAAATGAAGTATACTATGGCTTCCTTCCTGCTCAGACACAGATGTCCTTGCATGGAAACTAAGCCATACCACAAGATAGAAAAGAAAGAGAATATTCACCCTCTTTTATCCACAATGTAGTACTCCCTAAACCCATGAGATAGCTCTGGCATGTTGTATTCAACCAGAAATCTATGCAGGGAGGCAAAAAGGATCAATTTCTTTAAACAAGTTTGAAGCTAAATTGGGCAAACAGCAATGAAGTTGAGCTAATGAAAACTAGATATATCAGTCCCCACATTACCCATTTAGCCTGACATGTTGTCAGAACTCCCTTCTAGTTGTGACTGACTTGAACAAAAGAATAAAAAGGGAAACTAATCTCTGAACATCTGGCATTTGTGTTATGTGTTGTTCCAGCCTTGATACAGAGTTCCCATACTAGCCATGTAGTAAATGTAATATGGGTAGGCAATCATCATGGAGCCAATCTGACATATGGGTCTAGTTAATCACACCCAAATAAGTTGCCTTAATCAAGTTATGCTGCCACTTTGGTATTAAATAAGCACTTTCTGTATCTGCTTTAAGCAATATGACCGACATCTACAATATAAAAATGTACTCTGCAGTTTTTCCACTATTGAAAATCAATGTGATATTTAAATATTTTCATTTCAAAAAAAAGAGATCAGAACATGCAAAGGATGCATTATTAATGGTTCTTCTTAACGGTTTGTTGTGTACCACACCTTTTCAGAAGAGTAAGCTTTGGATGATCAAACAGCTCAGAGCCAGGGAACTTGTTGAACCTAGAAGATCAGAAATAGTTTCTAATGGTCAAATGTCCCTAAAATAGCTATTTCTCCTCTAGTCAAGGGCAACGGCCAGAAGTGGGGGGAATGTAACTAATCCTTGAGAAATCATTAACAAATTTCCAGTCTTCATGATCAGCTGATAACTACATTTGTGATTAGTATGTTCAGACAAGGGAATGCTAAGAACTTTTTTAAAAAAATTAAATTAAACATTGATATCTATTGAATTATAGAATTATATGAAGGTTATTTCCTTGCCTTTTAAGCAATTTTTCCACTTTGGTGTTAAACGCATCTCAAGGCTTTTATGTTCCTCCTCTTTTCCTTATCTCAAGCCCTGTAACTTTATAGAGCAATTTACATGGAAAAAGAATTTTTCTTCACGCATATTCTTTAATATTTAATCATATATTTTGGTTAAATTCCTCTGAAGTTTTTATTCTATTAAACATGTTTAACTCGCTTTGTCAAAATTACACACTTGCTCAGATTTTTGGCTAGGTTCTATTTTGTTGTTTGGTAACCTTGAGCATTAGGAAAAGATCAAATGTACTTACCAACACAAACTCAGTATCTGAAAGGTAAATTATTATATTATTGTTATAGAGGTAAAATATTCTCCTTTTTTTTTTTTTTTTTTTTTTTATTCACTACATTGCACTGCAAATACTCAGAATCATTTATTCTGACTACATACATATATGTGTAGTCGTGAAGCTGCAGAGTGTAAAGACCATACATTCCAATTCATTACAGGCTGAGAAGTCAATAACTATTAGAGTTTGTAACAAAGCTGTTAGAACTTCAGAACCAAATTATGACCGACTTCGAATATTTTTGCAGCGAAGAGTTCAAGTGCTGCATAAGAAATATGTTGATATTTTATGCAAGTGGAGGTGTAAGCACTTGTTCCATAATTAAAAAACCCCAACTCTTAATTCCAGATATTATTTATGCTCACAATTACAAACTATTTCCTTCATGCACAGAGTTCTTTTTAGTTTCTTATTCAATCAACAGTTATTTCCCATTGAATGATCTGGTGACTACATTTGAGCTCTGACCCGCAAAAATTAAGATTAATGTTTTGATGAAGAGAAACACTATGATGCTGCTAGGAAGGGGAATGTTTGGTAATCAAATCAAGTTGTTTTGTATTTTAAGTGCACTACCACCATATTCTAAATCCTTTTCTACAAACTGAAATTTGTGAAGGAGTGCTTGTAACATGATGAGGGCTACTTTGGCATCAGATCAGCACACTGCGAAGTAAATGCAGGCCAAGCACTTCAGCTGAGTGCTCTGAAGTTCTAGAACAGGATTTGAACATTTATTTCTGGATTCATGAGTTTTTATCTTCTGAGAAAATTCTAGGAACTTCGGCACATTTTATAGGCAAGTTCTGCTTTCTGGTTTATTGAAATGGGAATGCAAAGCTCTAGCTCTCCCAAGACTAGCTACTATCTAAAAGTTCCCAAGAAAACTTCCATAAGATTCACCCTCTCACAGCTCTGCCTCACAGTTTCTGTGACATTTGGTTGTGAAAACAGTGAGGCCTACCAGTTCTGCCAAGAAAACTGGATTTTAATTAGCTGGACAAAAAAATCCAGAGAAAGCTTCTGCTTTCTCACATGTTGACAACTGAAAACTCCCCCTCCTCCAGAAAAACTTTCCCAATATTTCTTCCATCATACTTGAACTTCTTTCTCTTTTATGTTTAGTTAGCACTTTCTGCTATAAGTTATCATACTGTGAACACTTCAGATGGATCTGATGAATCTCAAAAGTTACTTTATTCTCTCAATTAGTTGTAAAGACAAGCCAACATGACTATCTCAGGCATATATATTTTCATGGTAGCTCCCTAAATTGAAGTAGAAGAGTTTTGCACCTGAGTTGAGAGTTGATCAACTGAATTCTGTTTGTAAACTCTTTTCACTCCTGGTAGATATTTGCTGGGTTCAGGAGCAGTGAACAAATTACCCATATTTGGGAAAATCTGTGGAGATATAGGCCTCATCTGAAAATGTTGCAGGCTAATGTGAAAGATGCAGTGATGAGCCCACTAAATTTCTATAGACATATTAATCAGAAATGGAAAGTCCAGGAGGGCATAATCTCCCTAGTGATCAATACAGGCAGGCCAGTAAAAACCAATAAGGAGAAGGGTTAGTATTAACAACTTAGTTGCCTGAGTCTTCACTAGCAACTGCTCTACACACATCCCTCATTGTGGGTGGTTCAGAAGGTGGCAACTGTGGGAGCAATGCCCCTTTTGTTTCATCAATGGCATCAACAGTGGGATTGAGTGCATTCTCAGCAAGTTTGAGGATGACACAACTGAGGGACTACATGCTATTCAGAGAGAATTAGACAATCTCTAGTTCTCAGTACAGGAGAAATGTGGAACTGTTAGAGTGCATCCATCGGAGAGCAACAAAAATGATCCAAAGGATGGAACACCCCCCTTATGATAAGTGGCTGAGAGTGCTGGGATGCTGGGACTGTTCAGCCTGGAGAAGAAAAGGCTCCATGCAGATGTGATAGTGGTCTTTCAGTATCTAAAGGGGGGCTACAAGAATGAAGGGGACAGGTTTTTTGGCAGGATTTGTTGTGTTAGGGCAAAGGGAAATGGTTTCAAACTAAAAGAGAGGAGATTTAGATTGGATATAAGGAAGAAGGTGGGGTTTTTTCTGTTGTTTGTTTTGTTTTATTTTTTTAACTATAAGTGTGATAAGGCACAGGAATGGGTTGCCCAGAGAGGTGGTGAATGTCCCATCTTTGGAGACATTCAAGGACAGGCTAGATGGGCTCTAAGCAACCTGATCTATCTGTAGATATCCTTGTTCATTGTAGGGGGATGGACTAGGTGGCCTTTAAATGTACCTTCCAACTCAAAATATTCTATAATGATTCTGTGATAGAATGGTGCATATGTACTGCCTCCAAGTGGAAATGTTCTTCCCATTTCTGTAGTTAACTAGCTTTCAGGAGCCCAATAATTGTATGGAATCTTGATTTCTAGCCATAAAAGTGAATAAAAATTGTAACTGAACAGAAAATCACAGTGCATTGTGAGGTATATTGTATTAGATGTGTGTGGGAGGTCTGCATATAAATCTCATCAATAAATAGCAGAAGAAAACAATTTAACACCAGAGTTAAAGTCCAAAGCAACTGAAGTAAAATTCAATAAACAAAATGCCCCACTGAAGAACTATTCTGTTAAGAGACGTTTGCATTTGTGAAAAAGACCTTAATTGCCAGCTCCTACCTACAAAGCCTGTTAGATTCGTAGCCAAGCCTTTTACACTGGAAGAAATAAAGAGAACACTTACTAAAGAGCACTTAGCAATGTTCAGCCGGTCGGTTCATTCAAGTGGCTAATACTCTCAATGCTATAATTTTGTGCATAGAGTGCCTTGCACAAATACTGAACTATTTGTTGCCCCTTATTGTGTGGCTGAGATGATACTCACCTGAACTGCTACCAAATCTCATAATGAAAACTACCCCAGCTGAGTGCTAAGCATGTATAATCAGAGTTTCAGGAATGCTGCAGCTGAAAAAAGAACAGGGATATGTTATGATGTTGATCTTTCAAAAAGGATTTCCCTGCTCTAGTGGCAAAGAAAAGAATTTCAGGTGACAGAAGAGGGAAAAACGATTACCACCCACTTGAATAATTTAAGTTGTATGCATAATTCTTTTCTTCTGTTGGAATAGATTGTTAGTGATATCACGTTTTTATACTGAGAAAATATAATCTATTTCTTTAATAAGTACATTTTGTATAATACGTCCTTTAATAAAATGCACATGGCTCACAAAGAAGTATACTCCTCATTCAAAGGGTAGTAATAAACATGTTTTGTATGCTAGTGTCATCTTTGTAAGATGGCACATTATTAATGTTGCATTTTACATTTTCTACATAAAAGATATAAGAATATTTTTTAATTTATTAAGTAATTTTCTGTATATAAGCATAACCTTTCAGAATCCACCACAGGGAGAATAAGCCCACATATTTTCTTTGTACTCTTTTGTGTATTTAGAGTCTTATTTCTGCCTACTCTTTTTCTATTTTGAACATGTTTTGAATTAGTCACATGAGCTGACACTCAAAGCTTTCCACCAGATTTTAAATTCTCTTTGCATCTAAGAATGTGTGGGGGCTTAGGAACAGATGCGAAGATCTAAATATATAAGCTTAAGTGCCATGTTGAGTTCTATAATAGATGTTCAACATTTTTTTAAATATATATATCTAGCCAATTAAGTCTTAGAGCAAGTGATAGATAGCTTTGAAAGACAAACAATGAAAAAAGCTTTTGTAGTAGTAAACTACAACTGTTTCTTCTGCCTTTTCCCTCAAAATATCATGTTCAGAATATCCCTCAGAATATCAAGTATTTCAAACCACTTAGCTTATTCCCCTAGAATATTATACATTATTAGAGATAATAACTGGGGAAAAAAATACTTTTTATATATCTTGGAGTCCAGACATACTCTCATCTCAAATTAAGCAGTTTTGTTTAAGATGCCTTATTATAACTTCAATTTCCAGTAAGAATTAATAACATTGATTTAGGCAGAGCATAATTACATTCACAACCTTAGCTCTTTCTAGTTTTAATCATTTTGTTATTGAGCTTCCAGTATACAGTGTACGTTGCATGAATTTTCATGCTGACTTAATTGATTACCTTTCCACTGGAATGTAATCTAATGGGCAGAAGATGGTAGAAAAATGTTTCCATTTGCTACAGAATACAGGAATACAGAAATATGTAGCACTTATCCTATATAGTAATCTAGAACTTCTTTCAGAACTTTCATAATCTGAACACTATCTTACCCATCTAGATCAACTGGCTGTGTATATAAACCCATAGTCTATTACCTACATAAAATCATGACAGTCAGTGTTATGAATTCAACAGAAACATAAAACTGGACAAATGAGTTTTATTGTTATTCTTCAAAATGAAGACTGAGGTATTTTTCAGACAAAATGTTAGAAACATTTTGCTGCTCCACATATACTGCTGATGAAAACTAAACAATTATTCTATCACTTTTTGCAAGTATCAAGTAAACAGGAAAAGAAATCATGGAATTAGAAAATTTTCCATCTTCATTATTCTCAGAGCAGAATTAGCTATATCCTGCCACACCTCTGCAAAACACAAGGTTCTACTTTCAAGAAAGCCTGACACATTCATAGGGTTTCTGAAAGAGAACGACAGCAAACATACAAGTAGTGCATATATTTCACTTAAATAAGTAAGTGTTAACACAGGCAGCTTGTCTAATTTCAAATTCTCAGCAATATGTGGCTATCTCAGATCTTTGACTCCACAAAAATTCCCTAAAAAAAACTGTACTCATTGATAAAAGCTATAAAGTATGTTAAAACAATTTGCATCTTCAAATGAACATTAGAGCATAAGTACAGGGACCAAAAATTTGACATGTGATGTACAGTACCAATAATTCATTACACGAATATCATTGAAAATCCCAATTGAATCTGCATCTGGATGGATTTTACTGTATCCACTCTGTGATTCATCTCCCTCCAGGTGAAACATGAGTTGATGTGGCAGTACCATATGAACTAGAGATTAGTCAATATTATATGCTCAAATTCTATATTCAATAGAAATTTAAATATACGCAATATTTTGAGGCTAGATGAAATAATGAGCAATGTTTTATCGCAGCATTTGACAAAACATTTCAGTAAGAATAAAGACATTATTTTGGGAATGCTGAGAACTTAGATATATGAGTCATCTCTCATATCAGAATTTATCCAAACAAATCAACAGTTTCAAAAATTGCATGTAATCACTAACCCAAGTTCATTTGTTGTAGTGTTTTAGGACCTATTCATTTGTTCTCTTTAGAAGAACAATAAGATGTTGCTATTTTTTTTGTAAAACAAGCTCATTAGGAGTGTTAGCAACTCCATTTTTCACCCATAAATTGGTAAGAATTTTAGATCTAGCTTAAATAGAATGCACACACATGTTTCTGGGAGTGACTTAGGCCATGATTGTTTCCAGAACTAAAAAATGCTTGAAGAAACATACTGTGAATGCTCATTTGCAATTTCAAATGATGTTTTTTTACACTGTATGTATATCTATTTTATTCACTTTCCATTAGTATCTACTCTTACAGAGTTTCCTGCTAAGAATATTTTCTAGATTTATTTGTAAAATATTTTCCAGTTTTATTTTTGAACTATAGACTACTAGTTACAAACAAGTTTTAAGTTGATAATCAAGAAAATATATGGAACAAAATGTATATTCTAAGAGTCACGGTTTTCCAATGAGAAAGCTGAAAATCACTATGTGATTATTTCTTTAGCCAAAATAGCATGGATTATGAATTTCAGTTCTACACAATAAAATATAAATGAGCTGCAGACCAAGGATTACAGAAATTAGTTGGCAAATCATTTCAAATAACAAATAAATTAGACTGAATCATGATGCATTTGAGAAAATGTCACAATTACTGTGCTAATAAGTTTAAATTTACATAGTGCCTTTCATCCAAATGGATCCTAATGATGTATAATCTCAACATCCGGAGGAGGCTCAATGTGACAAAAGCTGAGGAAAAAAAGTCTAGTATTACTTTGTTAATACATAGAAAATGATGCCATATTTTTCAGGCTGTATAGATGTATTCAATTGCCATCAATAAAATAATCAAATGTCTTTTGTTTCTTTTTCTATATTCCTTATTTATTATTTTTGGGTTTGTTTGTTTTTTTTTTTTCCATTTTCAAAATTTCTTTTACTTTCATTTTTTACATTTTTTTCTACTTTTTATAAAATTCTTTTATTTTGCCCATATTTTCTTGTATTTGCTCTATGCTGCTTTTCCTCCAACTGTCATAGAAAATTTTTCTATATGATGTCTTTTTTCTCACTATAGGCTTTTGTTCTCCAAGCTAAGAAACAGCGGTACCCCCTAAACCTCCTCCTTCTTCTCTCACTCCATGCTTTTACTATGACTGATCTTTTTCACTGATTTTTCTTCTGCCCTTTTCATCACTGTTGATGTTGTGTATCCCAACAGGATATTGTCTTTTCTTGCTTTAAAAATCCCTTCCCCTTGCATCCACAATCATCCAAATGGCTCCTGTTATGCTTGCCCATGATGCACCACAAAAATGTAAGTTATATGCAAGTGTTATATATACCTAAATAGCATATGTTTTACATATTGAACTTATGTGAGATCATATATTGGCTCATAAGAGTGGTTTCCTTTAATTACAGTCCACACACATACCGTACGTTATATATAAAAAACATATGTCAAGCTATCGATCTATATGTATGATGCACTCATGCCATTTCCACATGGGTGGATCCTTGAGCAACCCTCATCTCCCAAAACAGAATAGATATTTCTTTTGTTTTTCCTCTGCATCTTCCAAGCCCTAGGGGCTTCCCACAGACATGTGTACCCACTTCTCAGGTTTACCACTGTGTTGTCTTCCGTGACCTTTGCGCATGTGAGTCCTAGTTCCTTTACCAAAAACATTTTCTGGTAATTTGATTTACAGAATATCCATTTCCAAACTTGTTTACAGATCTTTCTATACACCACCCTTTCTCTTTGTTTCAGATTTCAGGGAGTTGCACTAGCTTTGCTACTCCCTGCCTTCTCTTCTCTGAAAATAGCCATTTCCCCAGATCTCATTTCTGAACCTCAGTACTTATTTCATTTCCCAAGTCTTAAAGTATCTTCTCCTAATAACTATGCAACTAAGAATGTATGCAGAGACAGCCCAATCCTTGAAGCACAGACTACTTTGTGTCAAGATTTAGTCGCAGCTGCTCATGTTCCATGTGGTAGTAATGAAGTAATATACTGATTTTCACCTTCTGTTAAGACAGGCTTTTATATCTCTGAGTTGTCTGTAGTGTAGTATTTTTTTTCACTAAGTAGTAAGCTCAATATAACATTATAAAATAAAAGCTGAAAGTCCATTTAATGATTACATGACACATTATACGTGCTATAGATACATACCACGTTTGTAACATAGCATTAACATCATATATCCACAGATATAGCACACATGTAACCAAAAAATTAATTACCACAATACTTAGCTATGAAAACAAACAAAAAAAGAAAATTTGAAAATGAGAAGTCATACTGGAAGTAAGTTGCAAGGAACAGTAATAAGGAAGAGATGATGGTGAAATTTTGAACATATAACACTGATGCCTTACAGGGTAAGCAGCTTCGTACAAAACTTGAGGGAGAAGCATAAGAGAAATATACAGCACGCTACCATAAGTAAGAAAATGACCTCAAGAAGGCCAAATTGAGTTCAAATGAAAAAAGAAAAAGAGCAAGCAAAGGAAATAAAAACAATGTAGTTTTAGGTATGTAAAAAATAAATAAATACAGAGATAATACAAAATAGACAACACTTTCAGGAAGCACTTGAAAAAATGCACAGAAATTAAAAATAAATCTCAGTTCAAATGCATCATCATCAGCAGGAAGCCTCCTAAGGAATCTGTAGGACATTGTCTATTAGAATAATAAAATACTTATAGGAGATGAGGCTAATTTTTTATTATGATTCTTCTTTTTTCCTGTGTGTTCATATTTGCAGTTTTTATAGGAGACATATTTGCTGCTCTGTCTCAAAACAGAGTTAGCAGAAGACACTGCAGAGCAAGATAGACAAAATAAACTGTTCAATGTCATCAGGATCTGGTGTTATTTATCCATGTGTGCTAGAAAGAAATAAATGAATAAGTAATGTACTGTGTAACAAGATGCTTAAAATTATCTTAAGCCTGATGTTCAGACATTAGACTGATATATGAGAGTGATAAAAAGCATACTAAAGGATAGAATTACTAGGCAAATTGATAAATACAGTTTTACCAAGGAACAATCAACATTGTTAGTGTGAATAGAGGCCATTCTTCACAAAGCCAGTACAGTACAATACAGTTCTTAGAAGGAATTAACAAACATGAGAACAAAAGATTTAGCTATCTGATACCGCAGGAATCAACCAGCATGAAGACAAAATAACAACCAGCTGATACAATTTGGCTGAGTTTCCAAAAGGGGAATACCTCTCACCAAAAGCTCTCTAAGAAGGTAAAAATGTTGTAAGAGGAAGGGTCCTCAAAAAAACCAATACCTTGTTATGGACTAAAAATTAAAATATATAAAATAAAATAATAAACACTTTTTTCATTGCAGGTTACAAGAATCTGTGTGTGGGATTATGGACAAATAACAATGCATCAAAAATCTAGAAAGGCCAATCATACACCATGGTGACATTTTTCGATGATATTGAATTCTTCGCAAAAATGTGGCAGAAAGTTTTCAGAAAGACAAAATAAGGAAAGGAAATGAACAAAGCAGGAGATGAAGTTAAAAATCAAAAAAACCAAACAACTCAAATAAACACATTTAAATGAATGTAAAGTTACACAAATGAGATTTGTAGATATCAATATAACCTTTATCACTCCAATAAAACTTCCTTGGAAACTTCAATTCTTCACACAGTAGTAAAAAAAAAAAAAAAGATAAAAAAGGCAATAATGAAAAATATAATCAAAGACACTACTATGATAAAGTTTAAAATGTGACAGCATCTCACAAGAGCTGCACAGTTCTCATCATCTCAAGAAATATATAGTAATAAAAGTGATAAGAACATGGCAGCCTAAGATGACTAAAGGCATGAAATGGCTCCTCTAAAATGTCTGAGGATCCTCTGGGAGGAAAGGAAGAAACATGAGTGGGTTTATAAAGATATTGGAATGGGAAGTATCAAGAAAGTAGATGAGCTGCTTTGTGGCACAAGACATTTGGCTGGATGTACCTTTTACCTAACATATTGTACTTCTATTATAAATTATGGAAGGTGTTATCCTCTTCTTTGTGACCAAGAGATGAAAAGAAGTATCCAGTCACTGTAATCATGCAAGCCAGATTACTATGAGCACTTCTCAAAATATTTGTCTTTGCCTGTTATGTTGTATTCAAGGCAGGCAGAAACAGACAAGCTGCCAAAAGCTGGAAAGGACAGCAAACCACAGATTTCTTTTGTCACATCTTGAGTGTTCATTGAAGTTGCAGGTTCATTCAAGAGATCTTCAAAATCATTAGTCATGCTTTTTTAAGTGCTTTGCAAGACCAAATAATCAATTCTGCCAGTCATTCAGTAATGCTTATATGAATGTGCTCTGCTACTTTCATAGCCATATTAAAATAAGCACTTTTGTACAGAAATGTGTTCTGCTTCCCCTATGTCTGCAGATGCAGTCTGAGCCTGTCTGCCATGTCTGAGATAAGGAAAAAAAAAAAATCTTAGGGAAAGATTTTTATTAATTTATAGAAATTTTCTGCTTGTTCGTTGAAATTATTTTCAAATTTTTTTTGGATGTGGCAGAAGCTGGGGTGGAGGTATCAGACTGTTCCTTGACAACTTTGAAATTTTTTGTAATCATAGTTTCTTGTTGCCAAAATGATCTGGGAAAATTGATGATTTAGATGTCAAATCAGGGATTTAGTCAGTTTCTTGCATTCTGTAAAGAACTGTGAATCATGTGCCTGGGATTTTGTGGGTAACTCTATACAAGGTGTTTGTTTTCTATACTAGAAACTGTCCCCTACAATGCTAGTCCCCTCAGAAATAAAATGATCACTGAAAAAAAAGATATTTTCTTTGTTCATTTTGATTTTGGGTTTAAGCCAGGAAGCTGTTAAGATCCTCCTGCGAATATGGAATGCTTTCCTCTAGCAAATAACATTGTTTTATTTTAGAGGATAATTGGACCCAAAAGGCGTTTGATATTAGATTGAGAACCCAGTAAGTCAAAAAGTAAACATGATACAGAATGTCACACTTAGGATTACAGAATAACACAAATACTATGCTAAAATACATATGGATGAGGTTAGAATTCTATTAAAAGATTTGTACCATATGAACAATATGCTATATTATTTCTTTAAGAAATGATTTACTGAATTTCCATGGGTTAGCATTTATTTCCAGACTGTTGTGATGATAACATGCATATTTTATGTCAAGAATGGTAACTGACCTTGAGAAATTATGATGGGGAAGGGGATATATTGCATTCCCATGAAAATGTGTGTCATTCTCCATGTTTTTTCAATAAATAATTCTTGAGCAGCAAATTTTTCTCAAGAAGAACACGGAGATAGTAGCATTTAAGTCAATATAGGACTTCCAGGGTCCTAGTGTTTAATATGAAGTGGAATTTTATGTGGAGGTTATTTTTGCTGTTGCAGAGGAAACAGTAGCACATCAATCCAAGACTTTCTCTGTGATTGGCAAACCCTACTGACCTTATCCTACACAAAGCTGCAATAAATGAAGTTTGTTTTTGTGAAGCTGGATAGTGGCATATTTTCCTACAAAATGAAGGTAAATTTTCATGCTCTGCCGTGTTTTCTATGCAAATGATAATTATTCTACTTTAGTTTTAGGTCATTTGGATGCTATCAACAGACTCTCTTACTCTGCAATCAGTATTCCCTTACCTATTAATTTCTGTAAGGCTGAACAGGTACCCCATACAAGTCCATTCTGGCAAATCTGTTGCAATAAAGATGTTCAAATGTAAAACCATTCCTTTTTTTTTTTTCTTTTTTTTCTTTTTTCTTTTTTTCTTTTTTTTTCTTTTTTCATTTTTCTTTTTCTTTCTTTCTTTCTTTTTTTTTTTTTTTTTGTTTCCTAGAGGCATATATAGAGGCATGCTCTTTGGTCAATATTTATGAAGCCCTATTTCGTTTCTTATTTCATTTCACACTGAATCTTCCAGTACTTCCTTGTCTAATCAATGAATGGTAACTTCCATGTTTAAATAAGTTTTCTTGGCCTTGCAGTACTGAAGGAGAGCTATGTTCATTCTGCTTTTAATCAGAAAGTTATCATATCATACGAATTTTGAATGCTTAGGAGTCTCTGAAAGATAGAGCTGAATGAAATCCTGTACTCTCAGGAAAACTGGTTTCTTTCCAACACATGGGAACATATAACTAAAGCATATTTATTCTCTATTTCAGTTTCTGTCTCACAGTACTAATATTACCCTCAGCTGGAAACTGATTGTTTGGAGGAACGGACTGTTCGTTACTGCAACATGATGCTATATTATCCAGAAACTGTTGTCCTCTCTGTTTCTTAATATCACTGCCACTCTGTTTCTTAATATCACTCCAAGGTCAGCCTAGACAGTTCAGCGGTCCACTCACAAGGCAGCTGTTACCTGATGATGCAGGACAGTGACTTCAGTTGAGAGTAGCTGGTTTCTGAGGCTGTGATGTTTGTTGTTGATTCTAAAACAGATTTCCTCTATCCTATACTGGGGAGTACAGCTGTGATGAAAAAGAATAGTTCTTGTGAAATGGAAAGACATTATGCTGTGTTCCAAAATGAAAACATGTAGGGATCTAAGCAGGGATCTACACTATCTCTGCATGAAAGCTAAAGAAAGGTGGAGTGGATAAGAAGCACTTCATACTGATTGAGGACAAGGTTTTCTAAAGCAAGTAGAGATACCAAATGACGTAGGAAGTCCAATCAGAGGATCCTAAAGGAATTGGAATCTCAGCTGGTATTTTCTGAGTGTTGACTGTGATTTTCAGAAAGGAAAGTTGGCTGTGACCCACTTGTCTGTGCACACTGTTCTCAGTTTTGGCTGTCGAAAGAGCAGGTTATCTAGATTTTAGGAATTTTAAGTTCACGTAAATACCAAATAGGTGATCATTATTTACAAGTTGTTCCTCCCAAGTGACTACTTCTACATAAAGTCAGAAGTCATCTTGATACTCCTTAGTGATTTGATGCCAAAGGTTCTAGCTACATTGCCTAGTGATAATTAATGTTTGGTATCAACAAAAAAGAAAAAAAGCAAATGTTTTCCCTTACACAATAAGTATCTTTCTGCCTCCAAGTAAAATATGACCAGATTTTCAAAATCTGCTTTGTTCTCTTGAAGAACAGACCCATAAGAAACCAAAGACAATATTTCAAGTGAGTTGGCAAGCAAAAATAATGATTTAAATGTCATCTAAGTTTCAGACTAGTAGAATAAGTCCAAATGATAACTTAGTTGTCCATACTTTACAAAAAGACCCTCCATAATGACAGAAATACTAGAATATTTCTTCCTTCTGCTAAACTTATTTTGCACCGTGATTGAAGCTGCCTTCAAGAAATTGTTGCATCCTGGTCTCCAAAAAGGAAATGAGGCTACTGATTGACAGTGAAATCAATCCTTTCCTTTGTCTTTACAGGAACAAGGAAATTATCTATGTATGCTGGAATCTAAACTAAACTAGGCAATCTACTAATCTGACAAAAGCCTTTGCAGTATGTTTGCTGAACTTTGTTTTTTCCTTTATTTTGCCTTCTCTGTTTTTGCTGATTCAGTGAAAGTAGTCTTCTGTTCACCAGCCAGGTTTGCAGAAGAGGAACTATTTTCTATTAGAACAACCCATGAAGTTGAAAAAGCAGAGATGTTTAAGCACATAAGCTCTTCTCATGTACTGTGCTCAGTTGTCTTTTGAGATCTAAATGCATATAATACAAGGACTTTTTTGTGTGTTACTCTGTTCTGTGATGATGTTTCTCTCTGATTCACCTCTCATCCACAAACTACCTTTAAAAACTCAGTGCTGAGCAGTACCATCTCTCCAGGGCATCTAGCCAGCCAGACTCCTTGAGCTCTCTCCTTGCATCCATGAATAGGAACAAAAGCTAAGCTGATGTGATAGGTTTGCTATCTGGTTACAGTGAACCCATTCCTCTCAAAGGAATTTTTGCAAGAAAACTTCTAACTAGTGAATTGATGGGGGAACTGTATCTAGAATGAGTTTTCTTACAGAACTTTACAATATTATTCTTAAATTCTTTAAAGAAAAAGAAACCAGTGTTTTTATTTTCAGTGTTAAAATAACATTAAGAAACTGTAAAAGATACAACAGAATAATTATGTAGCAATACAAGATATTCCAATTGCAATGCACTTTTTATTTGTTATTTATTATGTTTCATATTTTATTTTTTATGTTTTATTTTATATAGGATTATATTCATCTGGTATTACAAAAAATACAATGAGATTTTTTCTTGGTTATCTTTACATCTTTATTTATTAATTATTATAATTAGAATTGCATTTTATTTTATTTTATTGAAGGGGACAGAGGTTAGAGATGAGGATTAAGTTTGACTGGGCATTTGGTTTATATATGTCTCAAAAACAGCTCCCACCACCATCTTCCTTTCAGTTTACTGATGTACATTGCTTTTACAAAAGACAAACTGTATTTTCTCTCAACTAACTTGACTTTTCAGTTGAGAATCACTACGGCAAAGAGTATAGAAATGAAAGATCTGCTGTTTATCTTGCCACACTATTCAGTCATGAGTAGTACCAGGGAGAAGATCTTCCTTGCTTCAAAGAAACAATCTTAACTTATGAATACTTAAAAGTTCCCAATGCAAACATTCACTTTAATAAAATCATCCATGAAAAAGAATAAAAGAAAAAAAAGCTGGTTACCTGCTGTCAGGGGGAAGTCTGATGTAGTTCTCTGTCAGCTTCCTGGTGCTGGCAATGTTTGCGATAAGAACATTGAAATAGAACACAAATGTAACTTAGATGCTCTTGAGTTCTAGCGGTTATTCCATCACTAAGCTCACCATTTGTTTGCCTAAGTCAACATTGTGGTGTTTATCATCCATTTTTACCAAGTGTCCAGCCTCACTGAAAGACCTCACAAGATAGTCTGAGACATAAAAGCAAGAGCTGGGCTGGACAAAAATTATTGTAAGGCATAATTAACGTCACACATAAATTAATCCCTTAGTAAAAGAATAATACTGTGCTGTACTTCAGTGCAAACTACATCTGAAAATACTAAAACAGGTTCTGCATTATTTTAGACTTTATTTTGTATCCATCACTTTTAACAAATCAGCTTTCTCTGTGAAATAATGCACAGGGCATTCATGTTGCTTTCTTTGGTAATATAAACTGTTCTTGCTTCCCAAGGAATATGTTCTGATCTGACTTTTTTTCTCTTTTTTTCTTTTTTCTTTTTCTGTGTGTGGGGGGGTGAGAGGGAGGGGGAGCGGAGAGCAGCTATGGGAGATTCTGAGTTTTATAACCTTATTTCTAGGTAGGCATCTTCATTAGCATGTATAGAGTTGTCTATATAAGAAATTCTGTGCTGGCACGGAGGGTAGATATTGTTCGCACAGAAAAATGTATCTTAGTTGTGATGTCAGAAGGTGTTGGGGGTACTAAAACAAAGAGTGACTCCCAGCCTGAAAGATGAATGTAATAATTACATTTCTTTGATGTATGAAGAAAGTGGGTTGTTCCCACCTACTAGCAATGTTTCCACTCTGAAAAGCTGTAACGTTACAGAGGGAAAATAAAAAGGGCAAATATCTGCAGCATAGGTAAATGGAAAGGTAAAGATTTGATTACCTGTATTACCTCTGTTATTTGCCTCAACACATTTGTTCATTTCCCCTCAGAAACTATGCAGGCAATAAGCACCAGGATGGACTGTTCAATGGATTAAGAATTGGTTGGCTGGATGCAGCCAAAGGGCTATGATCAATGGTTCTATGTCAGGGTGGAGGCCTGTCACAAGCGGTGTCCCTCAGGGGTCAGTCTTGGGACGGGTGCTCTTCAACATCTTTATCAATGACATAGAGAGTGGCATCAAGTGCACCCTCAGCAAGTTTGCAGATCACACCAAGCTGAGTGGTGCAGTCGATACATTGGAGGGAAGGGAAGCCATCCAGAGGGACCTGGACAGGCTGGAGAAATGGGCCCATGAAAACCTAATCAGGTTCAGTAAGGCCAAGTACAAGGTGTTGCACTTGGGCCAGGATAATCCCAGGTGTTTATACAGACTGGGTAAAGAACTCCTTGAGAGCAGCCCCATGAAAAAGGACTTGGGGGTCCTGGTGGACGAAAAACTGGACATGAGCCAGCAGCATGCACTTGCAATAAAGAAGGCCAAATATATTCTGGGCTGCATTAAGAACAGAGTGGCCATCAGAGAGAGGCAGGTGATTGTCCCCCTCTACTCAGCTCTTGTGAGGCCTCATCTGGAGCATTGCATCTAGATCTGGGGCCCCCAGAACAAGAAAGATGCAGAGCTCTTGGAATGAGTCCAGAGAAGGACAACTAAGATGATCAGAGGGCTGGAGCACCTCTCCTACAAGGAAAGGTTGAGGGAACTGGGCTTGTTTAGGGGGAAGAGAAGTCTCTGGGGAGATCTCATTGTGGCCTTCCAATACTTGAAGGGAGTATATAAACAGGAGGGGGAACAGCTGTTTACAAGGATGGATAGTGATAGGACAAGGGGAAAGGTTTGGGTTAGATATTAAGAGGAAGTATTTCACACAGAGGGTGGTGAAGCACTGGAATCCAAGGAGGTTGTGGATGCCCCATCCCTGGAGGCATTCAAGGCCAGGCTGGATGTGGCTCTGGGCAGCCTGGTCTAGTGGTTGGCAACCCTGCCCATGGCAGGGGGATTGAAACTAGATGATCATTACGGTCCTTCTCAACCCATTCTATGATTCTATGATCACAAAGCAGTATAGATAATGGCTACGTGGCTATCAGTCTTCAAGTTTGGACTTTTCATTTGGAAAAAGAGAAACTGAGGGAAACTGATGATGCAATAATTCAATATGTTGTCTTTCCTAAATCCATTGTGCACTGTGCTGAGGATAAGCTTTTCTTTTCTTTTTTTTCTTTTTTTTTTTTCTTTCACTGGGAAGCTCATATATAGTCCTTATTTCCACATGCCATGTTTTCTTTTACATTCTGAGGAGGATTGCACAGGATCTGTACAATGCAAATGCAATACATGAAACACAAAGTACAAGACAATACTTAGTACTAAAGCAAATGAATTGAAACTCCAAATAGCATACTGGGGAATACTTCATTATAATGTGAGTAAACATAGCACGGTGAGCTAAAGTTTCAGGCCGGTGAATGGTCCCCAGCAGGGAATCTTAATTCCTTTACTTTTTCACATACTGTGCCATTTATGCCAATAGTAATGAGTGTATCCAAGTTTTGGTATACTGCGCTTCACATTTTCAAGTAAAATTATTTTTACACTTTTCATATCACAAGATGCCCAGAGGGGCTGAACTTGACGAGTCCCATACTAATGAATAAGTGGTATAACAACTGAGATGTTCTGCACGCCACTCTACTTGGACCTAATACATATACTCCTCTGTTGTAAATAATGTGATTTGAGACACTTCAAGAAATTTACTCTCCCACTTTCTTTCCATCAATACTTTTCAGCTTCACTTAAAGTTGAAGAGATCCGGAGGGCCTGGGAGGGTTTTCCATGAAATCCTCCCTTAGTGAATACTCTTTACTAATTAAAGTCTGCATTCAAAGATTGTTTATAAAGAAAATAGTGTGTGCAGCCTGGAATGGGAGAAGTTAATGGGGAAGTTTCAAGAAAAGCCGTTGAAAAACATGTCACAAGTAGGTGGGGAACAAAAAAAAAAAAATTGCCTAAACTTAATTTACTTTGCATCTTCTTAGTCTGTCTTGAAAGAGAATTGATTAAAATTTACATTAATTTGTATAAAGAAATAGGGAGAATTGGAGCGTACAAAAAGTTGTAGTGGAGAAAGAAGTTTTTATTTTTCCATGTCCCTTTAAAAATGTGGTATTAAATATCTTTGAACACAAATCTACATATGGGAAGTGCAAAGACTTGTCACTATTGGCATAATCAAGCTCTAAAAAAGAGGAAGAAATGAATTCTGCCTTCTGAAGTTTTCTCTGTTGCAAAACAGCTGTAAAGCCATAATAGCTAGTGAGCAAAATAGTTAGCAAAAAATTAGACAAGAAGTAAATAATATAGAAGGCAGTTGATTTTGCAGACCCAAAGCCTGGACTCCCTTTGAAGGTTAGAGAACACAACAGTGGACAGAAAACAGAGGTATATGCTGCTATCAACATCTAGTTTACCACATATGTTGGCAGCTAAAAGGAGAAATGATATCTGGATTAAGATTTTGTTACTCTGAAGTACATTCAGTACATTCATAACACAATGTGATTTGAAGGAAAGAATCAGAGCTGGCAGTAGTTATGATTGCTGTAACTCTGATTAGGATATTAGGCGTGACACGTGCGGTCATGAAGGGAATTTCTAAGGAAAAATGGAATAAAACTCCGGAAGTAAATGGAGCCAAAAGTCCACTAGTCCTGTCTATCTGAAGACCTGGTCCTCAAATTCTCAGATACTGTCTTCCTCAGTATGTGGGCCAAATCTAGACACCTTTTCTGAGTGCAGAGGTCAGTATTACTAGCTTAAGCAGCAGCTACAGTGCCACAGACAAGGTATGCTTTCTTGCTGTTAGCGTGTCCTTTTTATCAGTAGAATTCCATATCTGTACCTTGTGTAATTTAAGAAGGGATTTTCTTAACAAGGATGGGCTGTATCTTTCTTACATGTCCTGGCATTTTGAAACAATCTTCCTCCTCTGGCAATAAGATGCTAGAGCCCCAGAGAGTGTTGCATGCAGCACTAATGCCTTTCTAAAATGTGACATGGGGAGATATTTAAAGAAGGGTTCTCAAGGATTTAACTGAGGGTTTCCCACTGATGTTAGTTTACCCCCTGCAAGTCTGACAGGGCATATTAGGCCACATTGGGGAAAATAACATTCATGCTCAGTCAATCACGTAAGATCTCTGCCATTGTGCCACTCACTCCTGAGATGAAACAGTCAGTATTAGCTATTGTGGTCCCAGTTTTGTCGACTTGAAGCTTGTTAAGCTGGTTTTATATTCATTGAAGGAGTGTTTTGGTAATAAGCAACTAAGCTGAAGGTCTGTGGACCGGTAGCTGGGGCTCATAGAGCAGCTAAAACACTTCTCTTTGGCTTAGTACTGAGAGAGAGGCATTTTTTCCAGGATTTTATTTGCTGAAAAGGAAATCCAGTTTAATCAGTTTAGTGAGCTGCCCTGCTGTGTTTGCAGAGCACGATGGTGTGGTCTGGGTCTAACAGAGCATCCTTTGCAGACAGCCTGGACAACTTGATTAAGTCCATCTCCCTTACAGTCAAAGAAAGGGTAGCGGGTCTCTCATTTGTTCTTCCTGCTTGGCTGACTCATCCTCCCATATTTCTTTTTGTAGCCTTTGAATGTTTGCTCCCTTCCACCTGCAGATACCAAAGTGTTAAAACTGAATCAAATGCAGTCTCTATTCAGAGTGATGGAGGAAAAGTAAATGTTCTGTTTCTTTACTTTACTTGAGATATGTCACAGAGGTTGCAGAAAAATACAGCAAGTTAAAGCATCTTTCATGTTATTCTGTCATTTTTTTCTGAAATAGGAAAATTTCAAGCACTTATGAGTTAGGAACACTGAGTCATTACTAACAGAAACAAACAATCCAAATGTCTGAATAGAAAGAGAAAAAAATAAAATCCCACAATGTGGTTGCTACTGTCAAACAGCAGAAAATAACCTGCTGATAGTGTCTGTATGGTCTGACTTCCTGATAGGCAGTATAGACAATCTTCTTTAAATCAACATGGGCTACACTTTTTATTTTAATATTGAAAGAAAAAAAAATGCATATGATTGTCATCTCACAATAGATTATCTATGTATGCAAAAAATCACTGTTGATTAAATGCAAAAGAATGGCCAAAGATATCTTACAGAAAGGATAACACTTAAAACTTACATATTTCCAGATACACATGCACTGTGGCTTCTGTCAGCTTATTATGCTGTAGTTAAGTACTGGAAAAAAAATTTATGTATGGTTTAATAAGTAAATAAACAGTCAATGATGATAGAGTTAACTTGGTTTTATTTTTTGGATAATGGTAAAAATTAATTTTGTATTGGGAATTGCCTTATCTGAAATATAAGCAAGTTGTCTTCCTTGCAGAAATAATTTGAAGTCAATCATTTATATAAATAGCTCTTTCTTCTGTGTTCCCTGAGATAGCAGTGATAGGTCAGGATTCCTTGTTTCCTTGAGTAGACTCCATTTGCAGTTTTTCACTATTTATTGCCTGAAGGTATTAATCGTAACCCATTTCCTCTGAGTAGATGATATGCAACGTCAAAATTTATAATGTGTTACTTAGTTGCAACTGGTCAGAAACCCACACGATGGCATTTTCATTTGTGAACTGAATGACCACTCTGGGCTCCTCACTACAGGAAAGATGTTGAGGCCCTGGAACATGTCCAGAGAAGGGCAATGAAATTGGTGAGTGGTCTGGAGCACAAGTCTTATGAGGAGCTGCTGAGGGAGCTGGGATTGTTCAGTCTGGAGAAGAGGAGGCTCAGGGGAGACCTCACTGCACTCTACAACTTCCTGAAGGGAGGTTGTGATGAGAAGGGGTTTGGCCTCTTCTCCCAGGCAATGAGCAGAACACAGGGAAATGGCTGCAAATTGTATCAGAGGAGGTTTAGGTTAGACATAAGGAAGAACTTTTTCTCTCAGCGGTCAGGCACTGGAATGGCTGCCCAGGGAGGTGGTGGAGTCACCGTCCCTGGCAGTGTTCAAGAGGCGCCTGGATGACGTGCTGCATGATATGGTTTAGTGCTTGTGGTGGCAATGGTGATGAGGAGACGGTTGGACTGGATGATCTCGTAGGTCGTTTCCAACCTTGTGATTCTATGATTCTATGATTCTCTGCCAGGGTGAATATTCGCATGGGTGAATTGAATATTCTTACTTGAAATTCACTTCCACATATGCGGCAGAAATAAATGGGTTGCTGAGCAGGTGAACACGATGGGAAATCCATTTGTAATAAATGGAATGGAACTCCTTGCTATGATCTAGAACTGGTATTACAAAAAAGAATTTTGAGAAGAATAATAAATTTAAATCTTTTTAAGTTTGAGGGGTGATGAACTGTTCTGAAATACATGCTTTAAGTGTGCTTTTTATTTTTTTTATTTTTTTTTTTTTCTCATTAGTTTGACTAGATTTCTACAGTTTAATCCTTTGCTCTTGTCTTTAAAGATTTTTTGAATCAATCTTGTCTAAATCTGTCAGTAGGTTCTCATATAGCCCTTTATGAAGTCTTGTTCAGAGCAGGAAGTGCAGATCAGTGAAGAAAAGCACAACGCACTTGCAAAAATTTTGGCCTTCTTTACAGATCTAGATGTTATATATACTAGAGATCTTATCTTTAACTACCTTGGTAAGTTTTTCTGTAAGTTTAAATTAGAGCTTTTGATAAATTAATGCATTTTCAAATCCATTTTTCACTGATTTGCAAATCAATAAATCATATCTAACAACTCTGACCTGCTAAGCGAATAAAGATTTCCTCAAACTAATGTTTAAAACCATGGAACTTTTATATCAAGACCAGGAGTGATTATTTATATGTTGGTTTGTTAGTAGGTCATATTCTTTAAAATGGTACTATTAATTTCAATGGCTATGTTGATATTCCTCATATCAATTCTGAATTGATTTCAAGCTCACAAGCTAATGCTACTTCTTTCAATACTGAAGTGAAAAAGAAAACTGTAGCCCACATTGATTCAGCAAGTTGATTTACAAAAATATTGTGAAAAAATGTGTACTGTTAATGTGTAATAACTCCTATTTTAATATCAATTCTTTTCACACCAAAAATCCTAAACAAACAAACCTTAAACCTTATCACCACTACCATCACCATGAACAAAAACAATTCAAATATAGCAGGTAAGAAGATTCATACTAAGTTCTCAGAAGAAAATTATCCTTTTGATCTAAATGATATGTTTGATTTACACTCCACGATGTTTAGCTGAAAATGAAGTCGAAAAATTACAGTTACATCAAAAGTTCTTTTCTCCAAAAATTTAACTAGATATCTTTGAGAAGTATACTTTTACATGAGAACTAGAATGCATCTTTTGTGCTGTTCTCTGTACCTGGAAGCCTTAGTTTTGATTGAAACTAAGCAGTACAGAGCAACTGATCCACCCTCTTTTTTTTGTCTCTGTTTTTCTGCACACTTTCTTGTTTCTGTGCAAAATGGCCAAGCCCATAAGCTCAAGACAGACCAAAGTCACAGCGTAAGCAATCTAGATTGAAGAAATATGACAGATCAGTCAGGAAGTCTTCAAAATCACAGAAGAGTGGTGTTAAGTAAAATAAAAATCTGATATGTGTACATCTCTTGGAAATGTAGGAGCATGAAGTGTAAATTGGAATGTAAGTGAAAGATACATGCTTTCAGTTATTCTCTGAAAATCAATCCAGTGATCCATATTTTGTGAGTCAGCATGTGGTTTTTCTCTTTCTTTTACATATTGGCTCAGTACTGTCAGTGCTTATTGCTGTGGCTCTACTGGCTGCTAGACTTGGATTCTGCATATCTAAATATCTAGGATTTGAGCGCTTTGGGATTTTCTTTGGTCTGAGTATGATATATCTTTCTTGCCTAACTGAAATCTTCCCAATAAATGAGAAGAATGTTACCATTCATAGTAAGGTGTTTCCTCAGCCCACTGTTGTTAACATTTTTATTTCTTAAATTCCCCTACATATCAGCAGAGACTTATAGGCTCTCTCTTTACCCTCCTGTTGTATCTCTTTGAGAATGTATGACAGTGAAAGATGATTTAAACTCCATTAAGAAATCTGGTTGCTCAGTTCCTGACTACAAATGCTCTTTGAAATCACATTTCTCTTTCCTTTTCTGCTTCTTCTGCAGCAGTCACCCTCAGCTATATCCTGCTGCTTAGGAGTAAATCTACTTATTTGCCACTGAGCTTAATAGCATTTTATACAAAACTAGGTATAAATACTAATGGATCAGGCTTTATCTACCACAATGATTCTTAGAACACTTGGTGTGTACTTTGAAAGTGTAAGGTTAAAGGAAGTTAGTCACAAAGCAACTGATGTGTAGTTAGGTACGCCTGAGGAGATGTCATTCATACAGTGGAATCCGAAAGTAATGATCAATAATTTATATTAGTGATCACTCTGCCCTTATCTAATAACCTGTTTTGTACTTTCTACCATCTAATTTCATTTGGCATTAGTGATCACTGCTTTTCCACTTAAAGTGATCTGATTAGACCTTGAAATATTTCCATTTTTCAAGATATAGCACATCTTCTGCAGCTCTATGTAATATATATTCAGGTGGAATTTGATTAGACTGGGCAATTTACTTGTGATTCATGCCTAGTTTAAGATACTGAAGCAGGCAGGAAGGCGCCAATACAATTTTAAGCCAACCAGGGCACCAGTTATAGACCCTTTTTGTGTCCTTGATACATAATGAACACTTTAGTTACTTTCAAAATCACATTAGATTGCTGACTGTAAAAACAAAACTGAAACAAACTTACCAGAAGCCTTTGTGCATATATATTTTTTTCCTTTTGTCAGAATTCTAGTTCGCAGGATAAATCTGAGCAGATTACCCTATCAGTAAAGACTACCCACCTTGCTTCTTGTATCTTTTCATGTTTAACATTTGAGCCATCGCTAAAGCTATTTTTCAAGCCATGAGAACCGAAGAGTAAACATTAGAATCAAACGGTCAGCAAAAATTATAAGGGGAGAGACTAGTAAGGAGTTATGCCTGGATACAGCTGGGAAAACAGACTTTGGTAGGTACCAATTTTGGTTGTCTTTTCAGTTTTATAATAAAGTTTGAAATACTTTGATCTGCACCAGCTAATATGCTCATGCATTCCACAGTTACATGGCGTTGAGTTTGGGACGGGCTCATTGTGGAACAAACGAAGTGTAAATTAACTAGATGGATAGACTCCTTTGACTATGATTAGACTGCCTTTTATTGGCCTAATAAAGACCTGGGAGAAAAAAAGTGGTTGCTAAACTATGCTACAGACACACCCAAAGACTCTGCAATTTAAACAACCAGGAATAGATCTGTAAAAAGGAAGACATGAGAGTAGATAAGCTGGTTTGCCTGAGGGCAAAAGACAGGTCCCAGGAAGAACACTAGGCTTTCCATTCTAGTTCCCATTCATAGTTCAGTCTTATGTCTTTCATCCCTCATGCTCCTTTAAAGTAAAAGAAGATTGAGTGATGACTTGATTACAGCATAGATATGAATAACTTCAGAGTGAGGAAACACTACCTACTGAAGAAAAAGGCATTGCAAAGTTTAATAGAGGGGAGCTGAAGTCAGACAACATCAAATAAGAAAAAAAGCTTCTTTCCACAGAGAGAGGATGTTTATACAGTGGGGATAGAATGTATCAGAAGAATTTCCAGCATTTTCAGATTGACAGCATTTTCGGATGAAAATAAAACAAAATTTCAAAAGAAAATATTTTTCTGGAAATGTATGTGTGTTTGTTTTTGATGGAAGCAGTATGTTTCATCTGTGAAAATATGTTTTATTTACAGTTGTTTACATTTTCTTCTGCCAGATGCTGTATATATATCAATGAATAATACACAATATTGCAACTGCTTTAAGCATTTTTTTAAAATTAGTTTAGAGAGTGGTCTCCTGGAGTTATAGAATTATGTTGGTAACCCAGTTTCAGAAGAAAATGTTGGAAAAAAACATCAGCTTCTACCTATTTTCACTGCTAAGAAATCATGAAAATTGACTCTATATCTCAAATTCTCAAAAATCAGAGAAACAGTAAGAAGGATAAAGTAATGTTTAAAATTTTATGGCAGTTTGGTCTTCATTAATGATTTGCTGGGTTCCTGCAATACAGTGAAACTTGTTTGTCATGTAAAGGAAAAAAGATGAGGTATCTCATCTTATTCGATTTGAATAGTCAAGAGACTACATGCCTGTTGTTAGGAATCAGAATTATTTTAAACTTCTGAAAAAATACCACTTCATTTTCATGTCTTTTCACTGCTGTTTAAAACTTTTGTTCTGCTCTCAGAAAACATCAGCTCTGATCCTTCTGATGAAGTTTTTTCCTCAGAACTGATTGGATAGATCTTACATACCTCTCATGGAGAATTTGCTGAATTGGATGGACATCATTCTTGCTTTCTTTTTTTTTTTTAAAATTTTAACATTTATCTTTCTTAAGACTCTAAAGATAGTCCTAGAAAAGGCTCTAAATTGCTCTAGTTGACTTAGCTCTTATACTAAAAAACACAAATTGTTTTCAAATTTGTTTGCTCTGGTGGCTCAGATAAACAGAAATCATTCTAGTGCACTATTCTGAATGAAAGTATGAACCCGATCCCAAGCTGCTAAAAGGCTGCAGCTGTGTTATTTGTTTGTGCTCCTCTGGGATAGGATGAGAAACTGGAGTTGGAGAGAGGGAAAACACCCTACCGCATCACTTGCATTGTTCTTCTTTTACAACCTTATCTCAGTATCCATACAAAACGCCAATGACTGTGAGTGAAAAGCAGCAGAGAGATGACTGCCTGCAGTGCAGGCAAGGAGAGTGAAGAGAGATAAGGTCATACCTTATTTTAGAGCTTTTCATGCCCACAGTTCCCCAGGCTTTGTTAAGAGGATATGTTTTCCTAACATTACCAAACTTGTCTAATAAATTAACAGTCTCCTTCTTATATAACGTACTGCTTGTCAATTCATACTGAATTTCAGTGGAAGACTGTTGTGTGTGGAAACTAGGAAGCATTTTCTTGCATCTGAAATGTCTGAATTTCTGCTGGCAGGATATACTTTAGACTGCAGACTCTGCCAGTTGCATAGTCTTTCCTGCCCAACACCTATTCCAGGAGACATTTGTTTGCTCTCATGGGAAATGACAGCTTTTGCAAACTACTAGTGGTTTCCAGGGCATCCCTATAATGTAGTGGCTGTTGGAGGGAATATAAGAATGGAAATGTAGAAGATGGCAGGTGAAGTGTTCTGAAAATTCGCAGCTGTATTTCTGTCTCTATTAAAAAAGTTCATAAAGCAGTCCTCTATCTTGC
Organism: Tetrao urogallus; assembly: GCF_951394365.1. Lineage (NCBI taxonomy): Eukaryota > Metazoa > Chordata > Aves > Galliformes > Phasianidae > Tetrao > Tetrao urogallus. The sequence goes on along the minus strand of NC_136814.1, from coordinate 52,835,057 downwards.
TCTGATGGACTTTACTGTCCTCTTGAATCAATACTGTAGAAATGAATTTCAGACTCACCCTACAAAAATTCCAGTTTCTCAATCAAAACACACCAATCTCTGCGCTCATAGAAAAGCTGCATTTAGTTTATCATCTAGTAAATTACTCGTCAACATTCTGTAGAATAAAAGATAGAGTAGGAAAACCTATCTCATGTATGTATTCATTGGCTAGGACCATAAATTCTTATGCCATGCCTGGCATTCAAAGGTATTAATAAGACGGATCAATAAGAAGGTACAGTTATCAGAGATGAGTTAAAATGAATGGAAGAGACATTTAACAATTGTGTTCTCTAGATGAAAGAGAGGATAAAAGAAAAACAGAAAGACTGGAAGATAGTAAACTTTAAAATGGCTCACACAACGGTTGCTAGACAATCAAGAAAGCACAGCCTTTCTACTCATACTTGATGACCAAATCTCTCTCCTTTTAAAGTCATTGCAGAGCTCTCATACAACATTTTTGTTGCTCAAATTTTTTTCCTGTCTAGTCAGGAATAACAAGTCAGGCTTTAATTTCAAGCCAAATCAATGAGAAACCCCTGTGTTGGGAAACAATAGTATGACTGCTGAGCAGGGTGAAGGACTGTGGTCATTGAATACATATACTTCTGTAAGGCTCCTCCAACTCTTCTCAGTTTCTGGCCAAATGGGTCTAGCAACATAGACAAAGCACTGAGCTATATTCAATATTTTTTTCTAACTAAATGGCTGTGAAGGATTGATTCTTATAAAGATGAAAGATATATAGTTAGGGTTTGTGAGGACTTTTGCTAAGATTGTTGGCATTAGTTGATTTTTGAACACTTCTGAAGTTTTACCGATGTTGCTAAACAGTGAAGAGAATCCTACAGAGGAAAGAAACTTCTAGATAAGATTAAGGCTTTAACATCTCAATGGCTATCAGACATTAAAAAAAAAAAAAAAAAAAAAAAAAAAAGAGGAGAAAAACTCATGAGTGATGGTGTGAGCATAAATAAATAGCACTGCCACACACTTCCTTCCACAAGTTGCTGAGGTTTCTTTTCAGATGCAAAGGTGCAGATGGCAGCCAGTTTTCTCTTTATAGTATTTGACTGTTTCCTGTAATATCCATTCAGAAGCTTCTTCCTGATGCAAGACAATCAATTGTCATCTTCTTGCTCACTGTGTCACAAGTCAGGTGTTGCATTCAAAAATATATATAAAATGTTCATAGTCAATTCTCCAGTCTGATCAACAACTTCAGGTGCTTTCTCTCACCTTTCTCTCACCATTTTCAGAGGTGATCTATCAAATTTTGTTCCTCTAAATATTCTAATTTCTTTCTCTAGCTGGGATTTCATGAATATATTCTCACTTTCTTGGGACTAATGATGTGATGTTTAACACCACTGTCTTGCGCAGAGTTGGGCAGTTACGACACGTACATCTTCTGGCCGACTGATACTTTACAGTCACATTTGGTATCCTACATATACACTGCAATTATACTCTACTTTGTCTTCATATCTTACAGTTGTTTGATATATAATTGTACACTGCAATCTGGGCTTTAAAAATGCATTAATTACTCAACACTGTGATTATGCATAGCTAATTCATCACTTGTATAGTAAACATAGGCTACATGATTTTTTTAGTATGATCTTAGTAAGAGTAGAGCCAAACACACTGTGGATTTCCAAAACATACCTGGATATCCAAATTTGATATTAAAAATATCAAACAGTGATAAATTTTAAAATATTCTGTGTTGCCTTCCCATATTATTAGTGGCAACTGCTATATAATTTGCAGTGCAACTGTCATATAATTACACTGTACCATGAAGTGCATATCGTTTCTGAGTAAATTCTGCAATATTTTTTTATATGTTAGCTGTACTGCTGATGATTTTCTGGTAAAATTATTTCCTTTCTTGTACATTAACAACAGTTCTTTCACTATAACATCATGAAGAGAAAAAAAACCTTATTTTCTTTCTGAGCATTCTCAAGGAAAATCTTTTATTTTCCTTGTGAATATATTCACTGTAAAATTATTCATCCCTCATAAGGTGATGTATCTCCATACATTCATTTTCCTTTAGCCTTTTTATCTTCTCCTAAGCTTTTCTCTCCAATCCCTCTTTTCCTTATGTTCTTCTACCTCTCTCATTTTCTGTTTCTCTCCCATCTTAATCTGAGTTCCCTCTTTTCCTTTTCTCTGTCTTTTCTTAATAAAAAGTGGAAAAACAAAAATATAGTTGATCCAGAAGACTGCTGGGAAGAACTTCTGTTTACTTTTTAATGTCTCTGGGAAATGATCCTTTCATTTTGTGTGTTTCACTACAAGTAACACGAGGGTCCAGGCTTATACATAAGAAAAGGTAGAACACACATATGGTATCTGTGGTAGCAGTCTCCTTATAAATCTGAATAGGGGAGTTCTTTTGGAGTGTGAAAGAGTCACAGAGCAGTTATCTTAAAATGCTCCTATGGAAATTAGTTATCTTCTCATTTAATGACTACAACAGAATACTGTCAAGCCTTCAGGTCTAGTTTGTTAGGGTTGGATTCATTTAATCACTTTAATTAGTTTTGTAGGTAAGCTTAGTAAGTGTGGGATAGACAAATGAACAGTGAGGTGGATTGAGAACTGGTTAGCTGACAGAACTCAAAAGGTTGTGATCAGTGGAGCAAAGTCTTGTTGAAGGCCTGCAGAAGGAGGTGTTCCCCAGAGTCTTTATTTTGAGATCTGGTCCTGTTTAACATCCTATTTAATAAGCTGGATGAAAGGACAAGAATGCACCCTCAGCAAGGTGGGAGGAGTGGCTCACACACCAGAAGGCTGTGTTGATGTGCAGCAAAACTTGAACAGGCTGGAGTATTGGGCAGAGAGGAAGCTGATGTAGTTCCACGAGGGCACTTGCAGAATCCTACCCCTGGGGAAGAACAACTGCATGCATCACTATAGGTTAGGGGCTGACCTGCTGGAAGGGAGGTCCCAATGTGGAGATGGACCTAGTTGTCCTGGTAGACAATTAGTTAACCATATGGTGAAAAAGTTGAATAGTATCCTGAAGTGCACTAGAAAGAATATGGTCAGCAGATCAGTGGAGCTTCTCCTCTCCCTCAACATTGCCCTGGTAAAGCTGCATTTGGAATAGTGTGTCAAGTTCTGGGCGCCTCAGTTTAAGAAAGACTGGAAATTGATAGAGAGGGCACAGTGGAGGACTCCAGAGATGACTGCAAGTCTGGAGAATCTCCCTTGTGAGTAAAAGCTGAGAGCTGGGACTGCTCAGGCAGGAGAAAGGGATAATGAGAGGGGCTCTTATTAATGCTTAACAATATCCAAAGGGCAAATGTTAAATGTTAAGTGGATGGGTCCAGGCTCTTTTCAACCCTGCACATCAACAGAAAAAGAGGTAACGGGCACAAACTAGAACATAAGGAGTTCAAATTGAGCATAAGGAATAACTTTTTTATTTTGAGGGTGACAGAGCACTGGAACAAGTTGCACAAAGATGTTGTGGAGTCTCCTTCTTGGGAGACATTCAAAACCTTGGACACCTCTCTGTGTAACCTCCTGTAGGGAAATTGCTTTAGCAGGGGACTGGACTAGACGATCTCTAGTGGTCCCTTTGAACCTCTATGATCCTGTTAACTTTTGAATTTAATTTGTTTGTAGGGACATGAGCCATAGACACAAGTGATTTTCATGCAAGCGATCACACCCTTGACAAGCTGGCCAAAGTTCAGTCTTAAAAGATCAGACTGTTTGTCTGCAATAGCCAGAGAAGATAAGACTTCCTGAAAGGTAACTCAGTTGTTTCAAGGTGGGGTCATTTTTTCAGATATTGCAGAAATATTAAGTTAAGTGAGATAGACATAAAAATTATGAAATGCATATGGATGTCTGAGTGACAGATACATTGCAAAAATCTCTAAATCCGCATGCATATAAACCAATAATATGTATTATGCTAACGTAAGGCAAGGTTGGATGGGGCCCTGAGCAACCTGATCTAGTACTCAACCTAGCAGTTGGCAGCTCTGCCTGCTGAAGGGGGGTTCTTGAAGAATCTTGAAGACCCTTGAGGTCACTTCCAACACAAGTCATTCCATGATTTTATGTTTCTATGATTCTGTGATTCTATTAAGAGGACCCACATTGTGATGTAAGATCTATCTTACTGTGTGAGATGATAAGGGTACTAAGCCTACCTCTGGAAGTGGTCAGTAGCAAATCCTTATGGAAGAATATGTGAAAATAAAAAACACAGTCTCCAAATTTACAGTAAACAGAAATGCCTTTTCTAAAACTATTTGAATTTTCTGAAATTAGGAAATTATTTGAAACTAAAGATATGTCTATTTAATTGCATTCCATTAACTGTAATCTCTTAACTGAAGATATAGTTCCTAAATAGAAGGGATATATGGCTTATACATATGGTGTTTACATGTATTTACATTTGTATCTTACTTAGAAACAAAATGAAATAGAAATTAATGTTACTGCATCACTCTATGGCAATTGGCTACAGGAATACAGTAATTTGGCTTCTGTTCATTTATTTATTATGTATTTACTTATTCCAGAGACTTAAGCAGCCGTGGAAGATGATCATATGCTTGCAGGGCTATAAGCTGTGTGAGCTTGCTGCTCAAGTTACTGCTTTCTATCTTGAAGTGTTTCTTCCTAGTCCTGCTCCATTTCATCTTCTCACCCAGTTAAAAACACTGGAAAGTGATAAAATTAATTAGTATCTATTATTGCCAGAGTAAAATTTCCTTTTGAGTCCCATGGTCACTGGATAAGGAAAAAAAAAATGCAGTGGGAAAGAGAAACAAGCAGAATTGATGGTTTACTCAAGAGAACAAATTACAGATGAAGCAAAGGCAATTACTAGAATGGAGAGTCCTAACCTGTGCCCAACCTTGACTCAGGAGTGACAAAGATTATCTAAACTGATTGGAGTTTGTGTTGGATTAAGATATGTTGAAGTTGGTTGTGCTTTGCCAAAAGGAAAAAAAGCCAACATGGAAATGATTTATAGAAAGAAGAAAGATTATCACAACAAAAAGAAAATGAATGAATTAGTAATTATTCAGTGCTGGGAGGAAATTGTAACAGTATTTCAAGAAGCAAGTGCTAAAGAAATGAAGCAATAAGGAGAGCGGGTCTCAGAGAAACAGCAATAGTTATTTGACAAATCTGCTGAGGAAATATGAAGCCAGCCTCCTAAATTAAGGTAGAAAGTGAATAATTTGAATGGGACTATTAATACCATTAAAATTGATTGCTTTAAGATTTGTTGTTGTGCTGTTAGATTAAAAGATAGATCAATGTCAGCTTTGTATGGGAGACCCTCCCACACCAATCAATCAGTGCCTTTACAGCTGCTGCCCTCCATCCCTCCCAGCAGATTCTTATTTCTCTTCCACCATTTGAGATAGAGGATGGTCATGTCCTTAAGTCATTTGTTTTTCCGTGAGCACATTCTGCTCCACATGGGGGATGGCAAATCGTCCTTCCTACAAAGTCCTCCTAACACAGTGTTTGCACTGCACAATGTGGGTAGGTGAAAACTTACCCTGCTGTGCCCAGAGCTGGAAAAAAAAAATAAATATGTGAGAGCATTTATAAATGCTGAGCTAATGAAAGCTGTTGAGAGTCTGAGATTATTAGCATAGGATGGGGAATTCACTGACATTGGTCACCCACGGCTTTGCATTTTCCCACCTTCTGAGTATGGGCTTGCATGTTCCCCCAGTAAGCTCTCTTTTATGTGCAACACATAGTGTCAACACACAGCTAGCAAATGTCTTTACAGATCAGGAATGTCAGATATTAGTAATAGTAATTACAAAATCTGAATTTATACTTGTGATGGCCCAGCTTGATGGAAATTGACCTTGAAGTCTTAGTGTGTCCTTTTAAAACCTAAAGGTTTTATTCAGTTCTAAGAATATCCCAAGAATTCTCAGTAGCACAGTGCTTGATTTGTGCCTTGCTAAAAAAGCTCAGTTGAAGTGTCCTTTTTACGTACTGACAAACTTCAATCTGTGAGTTCTTCCATGTTTGCCTACTACCATCCAAAGATGATCTTGTATTTTACAGGTATAAACCTCAAAAAGAGAAGAATGCCAAGCCATATACCCTGGACTCCCAAAAGTCAGATGAAATTAGTGTGACTGTTTTGTTCTTTAGAAGTTCTACCTATAAAAGTATGCATATGCCTACTGGATATTGCTGCTATTACCAGTGCTGTGAACACTTAGGGTAGAAGGTGTCTAAATTTTCTGCATTTTCTGATGCAGCTTGAAGTACCAGTGATTTTCCTCTAATGGGAAGATCCAGAAAGTATCAGCTATGTCACTAATAATTCCTTTCTGCCTGCTCATTAGGCGTCAGGAAGGGTGCATTTTGACACATTTCTTTCTAAGTGCCAAAACCATTGAAGAGTTTGGTCTCAGATGGTCTCAACAGTTTGAAACTAAAATGTAACTGCAACCCAAAATGTGACTAGATCATACACAGACATACCCAATTGATAAGAACACACTTTCTCTCCTTCAGCAAAATCTTTCATGCGATGATACATGCCTGCCTTTAGTTTGTGCTGCAAAAGTTTAATAGTGCCTAAACTTGATATAGTAAGGTTTAGCATTTAAATACTCATTGACAGCAACAATCTTTCCTGATAATAACACTAATAAACTATTCACTCTGACAGACACTTGCAGAAGAGATGATTATCTGAGCCATGTCCACAGAGGGTGCTGAAGCCTATGAACTGCCTCAAGAAGGGCTTCAAATGAGCACTGGGCCTCTTGGAAAATGAAATGTGTAGATCAAATCTATTTGAATATGGCAACTCTGATTTATTAATTTTTTTCCCAGTAGTAATTTTTTGAGGGTGGTGATACTAAAAAAATGATATGGAATAATATAATTAAATGCATGCAGTAAATGCATGCAGTAGTAGTAAGAAATTGTGACTGTCTCCTAAAATATTCAACAGAGGATGCCGTCAATTCTCATATGTTTTGTTTTTCAGAAGTCTCTTCATTTAATTACATAATCCTCCACGCTGATCAAGGAAGAAAACTCAGGGTTATTTCTCACTGAATTGCTTTATAATGTACTATAATTATACTGGAAGCAAAGCAAAGGATGAGTAGTTGAAGTATACAAATTGCAATGGTATATAAAGCTCCTATAAGCTTTTATTAGTTAAGAAGATTTGGATGTAGGAATTGCCTTCTTCCTAATGTTAACTTGAATTTGAAGTTTGGACTTAGAAAGTATCTATGCTACTATCTATAATCTAGAAGTGTTTTGAGAAATGTGCATGCAGATCTAATCAATAAGGTGCTAAAATGCTGACAGAAGTCAAAATGGGTTCTCTAGTCTAGGTGTGAAACTTATCCAAAAACATCCTTAGTGTAGACAATGTGTGAAGCGAAAAGTACAACCAGTGCACAGTAACAGCCACCTTCAAGTTTTATACGTTCACCTTTTTTTCTGGAATAGATGCTTGCAAGAAAATTGACCTATTTGAAAAAGGAAGAGTTCTTTTGAAAATTCTCTGGGAAATTCCAACAAAGAATGTTCAAAAACAAGAGGAAGAATATGTGCCCCCTCAAGGTACCGATTAAAAAAAACACACTTTCCCCATCTTATGTTATAATTATTCTGTCCATATTATATCTGTAATGGAAATTGTGACAATAAAGAAAAGATCTGCATTTTGGAAGGACATTGTGACCAGCAGTAAGAATGGGAATATTCTGTGGCTACTCTCTAACATTAACATCCACCTATAATTACCCACAGAAATGAAGTATTAGATAGGAATAAGCCAAAATACTCTGTCCAGTTCTGGAATCCCCAACACAGGAAGGACATGGAGTTGTTTTAGCACGTCCAGAGGAGGGCCACAAAGATGACCAGAAGGCTGGAACACCTCACCTATAAGGACAGGCTGAGAGAGCTGGGACTCAGTCTGGGACTCAGTCTGACAGGCTGAGAGAGCTGGGACTTCAATCTGGAGAAGACAAGGCTCTGGAGGGACCTTATAGTTGAAGGGTGCCTACAGGAATGTTGAGGGGGACTACTTATAAGGGCATGTAGCAACAGGACAATGGGAAATGGTTTTAAACAATTTAAACCATCGATTCCAAGCACAGATTTAGACTATATATTAGCGTGTGGGAGGGTGATGAAATGCTGGAACAGGTTGCCTAGTGAGGTTGTGGATGCGTCCTCCCTGGAAGCATTCGACGCCAGGACAGATGCAACTTTGAGGAATCCCGTCTACAAGGTGGTGTCCCTTCCTTCAGCAGAAGGGCTGGATCTAGATGATCCTAAATGTCTCTTCCACCCCAAACCATTCTATGACTCTTTTAAGAAAAAATGAAAAGCATACATGTATCTCTGCATGGCAGAATCACTTAATTAAATGAATCCTAATTAATCATTGTTGGATATAGTATGATAATGAAGAATGCATGTTTTCAAAGTATTACATTAAAGAAAAATCCTAGAGAAGTTAAACACTGGATATAAATAAATTACCCTGTGTCAAAAAAAAGGATTATATTTCCCTTAAAAGTTTATTTTCTTGATAGATGTTAAAAAATTTATATTCTCTAAAAAGTTTATTGGTATAAAGCACTGAGCATTAATTCTTTTATGTATTCCATTAGTGCTGTTCTAGCACCTTATGATATTATTTGGCTCATTGATTTATCTATCATAGATTTGTATGAACACACATTCCCTAAGAATGTACTATTGTAGGATTTCTTGAAGGGTAACACAATGATGAAAGCTTTTGCCTTGATAGCCCTGGAGAACAAAGTTATCTGTGAATGAGCTACTCTTCAAGAAAACTTAATGTAAATTTTCCCACGCTAATCCACTAATGTTTTTCAAGTCTTAACCGGAAGAGTGTCATGGTTTTATGATTTTTTGGTTATTGGTATTCCAAATCATAACATCACGTAGTCCACTGGGAGTTTAATTGTTAATGCTCAAATTCCGGGTACCTGTCCAGAAGAGAAGAAGAACTACATTCCTCAGGGGGCTTTGCGGTCAGAGGAGATAGAACTCCTGGCAAGGTCACCTCATGCGCCTTCTTTGTCGGCTCTTCTTCGTCTCCCTGCTGCTCAACTGGACTGCACATCTCACCTCAGCATTGTGGTGAGGCCTATCCACCTTTCAGACATTCTCTCTCTCATTATATTTGATTTATTAGCTTCAATTCTAATTATATTGTACTATGGTGTGTTATCTTGCATTCCGATACTATATTTAGTAAATCAGTTTCTTTTTCCTCGTTGCCACTGTTTTTAATTATTTTGGGGTCCCCTGTTTCCCTTTTCTGGAGGCGTGAATTTTGTGAACTCCCTCTGCCCTGCTAGTCATGGAACAGGGCCGAATCAGTCTGTAAACCATCGACAGAAAATTTCTGGGGTGATATTTCAGCTTCTATATCTCTTAAATCTATAAGTGTGAAGCTGTCAGAAAGTATTGGCACTGACCAGTCTTTCCATACATAAAAAATGGATTTAAGCATCACTAGTACTGTCTCTGAACAACCATTATTTTAATTAGTCTCAAAATATTCTTATAGAAGGAAAAAAAAATTACAGGTTGAGTGATGAATTAAAGTCCAAGGAAAACATTACACTTTTCACTCATTACACATTGCACTTATGATATCATCTAGTTCTTCCTTGTGCTGTGTTCAACTGTCAACTTAAGAGTGAAAGTTCTGATTGTGTATTATTGTTCACTTGAGTAGGTTAGCAAGTCTTTGGTCTGTAGCCCACAAACTGGAACACAGGAAATCCTACCTGAACTTGCAAAAGGACTTCTTTACTGTGAAAGTGACAGAGCACTGGAACAAGCTGCCCAGAGAAGCTGTAGAATTTCCCCTGGAGATATTTAAAATCTCCCCAGACATTTTGCTGTGCAACGTACTCTTAAGGAACCTGCTTTAGCAGGAGGTATTGGGTTAAGTGATCTTCAGAGTTTCTTTCCAACCTCCAAAATTCTATGATTCTGTCGACATACTTTAAAGATCTTCCAAAAAGGTCTTCCTGAATTCCAAAGGAAATTTGTATTTAAGAAACTAATGAATAAAAGGTTCTCAGATGCTTTTTCCTGGAAAAACATTAAAGGTTTTCTGAACTTCATTTGTGAGCTGACACTAGGTCTATCCATTTTATCATATGCAACATTATTCTATGCAGTTTTAAATTATCTCAGTGATTGAGAGACTCTGAATATATTTTAACTAGAGAGACATAGACAGTTTGTTTATGCTGACCTTCAGATGTCCTTTCTTTTATGGTCCTTAGCCAATTTCTTAGGGAAAAACTATGCAGTCTGCTACTATCAAATGCAGCAGTGAAGTGGTATTCCCCTTCCAACAGCTGATGCCTGTCATGCTTCATCAGTGCTGACAAGCAATTATTTGTCTTTGTTTCTTTTAAACTATATATTGAAAAACAATCATTGCAGGGAATTGTAGAGGTAGAAATCATTATCTTTGCACTATAGTGGTAACAGAGCTTTTATGCTTACTGAAAATATCCGTTAGGTTCTGTTCTCTTATCTACAAAAGCTTTCAATTTTAATTTGTTCTATTCTAGCACTTGAATCACCAACTTCTCCTACATTAAGAATGGATAACTCTGTTCTTTCATCAGTTGATTTTCATTTTCTACCGGATTTTATTCAGGGTTGAAGGACTTCTTTTGTTTTGTGTCCTTTTGTATTCAATTTAATTTGGATATCAGTTTTGTCATCATTGACTTCAGAGATTTTCTTTTCCTTTTAAACAGTTATGACATGAAATAACATTACTGTACAAACTTAAGAAGGAAACAAACAAAAAATCCCCCTTCCCAACTGAAAAAAAACAAACCCCAAACAATCCAAACCCTCAAACCCCAGACTGATCCAATTTCAGTTTCTAAACTGGAGGGCAGTTTTTTGAGCTTCACTGTGATAAGTGGTCATCTCTGCATGACTCAGTCATAAATCCTTGTTTCAAGCACTCTTAATTGCCTTCAAGATGCAGCCACGGGGAACAAAGAGTTTTTACAGGCCTCTGAACTACCAGCTCATTGCTGTTATGTTATTCTTCCTGAAACAGGACAGTAGCAAGTTATAAAAGTCTTGTCTCCTGCAGGTACTGTCCTTGTTCCAGATAGACTGTTGGACAAAACTAAAACAAAATCCAACAAATTACCAGTGCAGACAAAGGAAACATAATTTTTTACCCATAGACTTCAGTTGTACTCTGATCTCTGGACAGGTCCAGCACATGTTCTGGCAATGGATTTTCATTTTCTGAAAAGATCTGATTGTGAAACCTCTTTGACCATCCCCATCAGTTAACTGTTTACTCACCCTTCCCTCACATTTCCTTCAAAGCCTTTCAAGAGTTATCTGCTAGTCAGTTTTGTTGAGTGTGATTGTCTGCAAAGCCTCTTTCATGCTTTCACTACACTTGAAAAGCATTTAGTAAACTTAGCCAGAAAGATCTCCTTCAAGTATTTCCTCATGATTAATTAGCGTGGGATCAACAAAATGAAAAAATCTCAGTTGTGAAGGAGAAACATGAGCATACCCAATGTCTGAGTTATTCACAAAGACAGACCCAGGAACTGACTTTGGGAATAAGAGAACATGCTTAATGACTATAGAAAAGGAGAAAACGTGCACATTTCCTTATTTGGTAGCATCCCTTTGGTACTACAGCATTACAAGAGTTACAGCTCAGTCACTGTTCTTAATGTTCAGTACAATTTTTAATCAAATTCCTTAGGTGTTACGTAGGATGAGGTTTTCTTCATGCATTTGCTAAAGCTGCCAGTATTATTCAACTTGCATAAAACTGAAAAATTGCTTTTCCACACCTCGTTTTTGACATGGTATATGGATGATTTATATAAAAGTAGTTATGGCCACCCATTGTCACAGTATTAAAGGATTTATTCTCTTTTATCTCATCTTCAGTTTCTTTTCTACTGTTATAGAAGAAAGTTTTTATAATCCTATTAGATTTTGTACTGGCATTTGACATCTTTGTCTTTGACACTGTCAATGAATGAGGAGAGAGTCTGTCCAAGACATAGCTCTGCTTCATCCCCAGAGCTGAAAGATAAGTTGTTTTTTTCTTTTTCTTTTTTTTTTTTTCTTTTTTCTTTTTTCTTTTTTTTCCTGGTGTGTTTCTACTGTTATATTGTTTGACAGTAGAGGCATACGGAAACAGTAACTCTGTCTGCTGCATACACGCTGAGATGAGAGCTGCTCCAAGAAGAATGGACTAACTTGCCAGTTCTTTCTAGAAACAAATTACTCAATCCCATCATTCAAATCCTTATTTTTTTGCACACTACCTCAATACTGCTCCTCAACTGCAATTTTTCATTTGTATATATGGGAAATATGCCACTTTTATTTCTTCTGGCCTGGGACAGACTGCTCTACTTCTGAAATGCCTGTTGCATTCTGATCTACTTCAGTTGTAATATGTTTTTTTCCTCTAAATTGCTTCTAAGAGCAGGATAGCAGGAGAAGGTTTGGTTGATTGGACTTTCTCTACCATAATTCCATTGTGCAACTCTGAGAGGAGGCTACTGCTTGCCTAAGTTTTCTCCCAGGTGTCCTTTTTCTGTATGACAGAGAACAAGTGGGGAAGCTTAGACATAGGCACTTCTCAGAGACACCAAAGTATTTGCCGCAGAGCTTCAGTCTGTGACAGTTCATGATGAGTACCTAGAGAAAGCGACAGACCTACTTGTCATGAACTATACTTTCAAAATCCCTCTCAGACAGAAGATAAAGTTCTAACTCTGTCCATTCCTTTTCAACAATTATATGTCTACTTTATTTAGATAGTAAAACCTTGTACTCCTGTTTACCTTGAGCCACACCCTCACAAAGGAGCCTCTAAATATTCTTGTTGTATCAGTATTAAATATAGATACACTCTTTATATCAAGAAGGAAATATTTGCATAGTATTACACTGTAACTGCTGAACTTCTTTAATATCACATATATAGCATGGAAGTACCTGTTGTAATGCTCTGAGACAATGAACTCTAACCATATCCCTATTTTTCTCTAAATTCTGAGAAAGACAAGAGTAAATGCTGGCCAAAGACCTGATCCCAGTAAGTCTTCTTTACTGTAAGTCTTGTATCTGGGCTCTGAGGAAGCTGATCACTGATTCTGCATTAAATGTATAATAGATATATTTAAATAATAGCATTTCACAGATGGAAAGGAACTCAAACTTTCTTAAAATAAAGAACATGTACCAAAAAGTAATATGACGTTAAAAAAAAAAAAAAGGAAAATTATTCCTTTCTAATAAACTTCATTTTTCTTTATATGAAAACATAAATCCATTTCAGAAAAGAATGTTAAAACCTTTCGGCTCTGTATTTAAAAATTGAAACATTTCTCCCCTCTATATATGAACAGAAAATTAAATCTGTGTTGTAAGATGGAAGGTTGCATTCCAGTTTTCAGATCGGTGTCTAGATTCAGGTTTCTTTTCACATTTCCATGCAAGGAAAATATAGACAGAAGATAGTCACAGGTCTTTCCAGCTTGCACCAACTCATATAATCTGCTTTCACAGATCATATGCTTTTGCCACAAATTTTTGGTTTTCTGCTTTAGACACCAGCTTTTACAGTATTTTTATTGCTGTGCTGTGTATGCCCATACAATTAATGTAGTCACTATTTACTCAACACTGGTCACTGCTTATCTACTGACTTACCCTCATATTACCAGAATATTTTTTAGCTAGCATCTTGTCTCCATTTTCAAACTGAGCTTTATTCATATATCTATTTGATTCTTGTTCTAGAAACAAGAAAGTGATGAGAAGAGTGAGACTATTAAAAATACAGTGTGAGTTTATGAAAAAAAAGAAAGAAAAAAGAAAAAGAAAAAAACCTTTTTTCTTTCCTCTTGCTTGCTTGTTTGTTTTCATTTTGCTTTAAATAAACTTAGGTATCTAAGAAACCCTTGAGGGAAAAACAGCTGGGAAAAAGATATACAGATGTAAAAAAAAAGAAAAGAACATGTGTGTGCAGCTCTTACAAAAATCAACCAACATCAGAATTACCTTTATACACATGAAAATTATATTCTGAAATCTTTGTTAACCAAGTTTGAGCCTACAGCCTTTTTATGGTCATTATAAAAGCCTTATGAGCCAGAACTTAGGCTAGGAAAGGTTAGCATTCACTCAGACTCTGGTAGCTCAGGCAGGTGCTGCCATAATAAATACTTTCAAATATATAATAATAGTCCATGCTAAAGTTTTAAGAAGTCTTTTGTATTAGTCCTCATCTGCTTGTCAAGCAGAGAGGGTGGGAGTCTATTAGATTAAGATGCTTCCTGCTGGTTTCTCTGTTGCCAGCCAGACGCTTGCATGAAATATTTATGTTCTTCTCACTGCTTCTAATCATACCTTTTCTTGAAGCCATTGGATGAAATCTTATTCAAATATTCTCTCTTGATTTGTCATTGAAGAACAGGCTACAGAACCCTCCCTCATTATCCCACAACTGATTTAATGATCTCAGACTGTTATGAGCATTACAGTTATAGATAAGTGCTGACAAAAGCAGCTTGGTACACACATGTAATTTTTAACCTTCAGCAGTGCAATTAGTGTATATTGGTGAGCATGTCACTGGTCAATATAGAAGTATAAATAACATTTTGCTCTAAAATTTCATGAGGACGTACTGCAGTATGCTTTCAGCTGGTAGAATCAACATGGTAAACCATTTATGTCTGTATGATCCTTTTCTGGAGTTCAGCTGTGTCATTCAGTCTGAAGTGGCCAACAGTTTCTATGATACTGCTACTAAAATAGCTATCCTTGTAGTGATATGATTTAAGTGAAAAAAATTAGGAAGTACTTGACTGGTCCTGACTGATTTTTCCAGTGTTTCATTTACAAAATTCTCTTTCTAGAACAGAGTAGTTCTTTTTTTTTTTTTTTTTCTTTATTCCACTGCAGCTGCTTGGTGGCAGAAGAGGGAAAACTGAACATTCCCTGAGTACATTGAAAACAGGTACACAGACTGAAAAAAATGAGAAAGTTTTTAGTATTTTTGGCAATATTAAACAACCTATGCATTGTGACCTATATCTATTTATTTCTGATAGATTGGTTATTTTTCTACCTTGAGTTAATTTTCAGTAGTTTCCCTACTATACAAGTTTACTGTTCCTGAGGAGTGTACTTAATGTCATGGATGATCCCTAACTCCTATGCTTGGTCTCATAATATGAATCTAAAATTTTCATTCATAAAAATTTTATGTGAGAAGATTTTGTTTTCGCTAATTCCATTTATCTTAAGTCAACAAATAAACCTGAAGAAAAATAATACAAATTTCAGTAGAAAATTAATATATGAATGAACTGAATTATTCATGGTCTGTCCATCCTTTGAAGTATGAGTTTAAGAAGGCCATGACTGTTCTCAAAAAAGGCAATCAGTAAAAGAATAGACTTGTCAAACAAATATTTCAGTTTGAATTATTCACTCTGTTTCAACAATTAATTAATAGATGAACACAATTGTCCTTGTTGATGTCCAGTTACAGGAAATGATTATGTTTTCCCTATCATGTCTCCTCATTCTGCAGAAGAATCTGTATTGTGAAGACCTAGGAGCCATCAATATTTATTAATTCATGTCTGATGCTTTAAATGCTGACCACAGAAATAAAGCCACGAATTTGAGGGGCTGCATGTGTGCTATGGTTGATTCTTACTGATTGTTTAGTTCCTGGCACCACAGTTCTGTTCTCTCTCTGCTGACTGATAATGTTTTTTAAAAAAGAGGAAATAGCATTTAGAAATGGAACAGACCAGATGACTGACTGTATTTTGCTAATCCCTTTGTCACTGAACAAAACAATTAGGTGTATGAGCAATGAATAAAGGCATTTTATTTGACACATTGCCATGTTTAGGATTTTTGGATCTCTGGAATTTGCTTTTCTTTTGTCAGTGAATCCTTATTTCTGTCAGTTTCGGTTATCATCTACTGCAAATGAATTCCATATCATCCCAACAAATTTTTATCCAGCAGATCTGATCTGAAAAGCCATAGTTTGAACTGGGAATCATTTACTTCTGAATTGTCACAGAAATGATATATACACATTCTAAAGTGAGATAAAAAGTATTTAAAAGCTTGAAAAATATTAAGCCTTGGGCTACTTATCCTCTCTCTATCTAGTAGCAAAAGGAAAAGACTTTAGGGGATGGTTCTTTCAGCTTTTGATACAGACTGACAGGTAAAAAGGAAAGAAACAAGAATAGACTAGAAATATCTTGAACCAGACTTGTGGTGCTTTTGAAAGAGACATGATGTTTAGCCAGTTACAATGAAAGTTTATGGTTATCGTGCAACTGTTCAACTCAACAATAAGTATGACCTCCCTAATACAGCATTCATCGTCTTTCTGCAAAAGTGTTAGTACTGTTTAAATACTGCCGAAAGTTCTTTTTTCCACATTTCATTTGGATTTGGCAAATAGTTAGATTCCACCTTGCTTGTATCCTGAATTAGCAATGAAATGAGCTATGTGTGGATCATACTGGCCTAAACATACAGTATTTAACTGATGACAACAGGTATTATGTTGCAACATACTTGATCATATATGATTCAAAGTATCTTGTTTGACAATAGTATTGCAAATATATGCAAAGCAGAATTCAGACCAGACTCCATGCTCTCTTGTGAAAGCTTTAAAACACTGGTTGCAGTGAACTGTGTCAGCTGCAGAACATAATCTCAGAGTCCATATGTGAGTAGCAGCCAATCTTGAAATTACAATTCCTTAATCTAATAAACTATCATTATCATGAAAATCAAACTGAGATCTTTCCCATAAACGCTTGCTTGGAGAATTCAAAACCTGTTCTGTTTCAATTTACTCTGGATTAAATATAGAGTATTTTGCCACAAAATCTTCTCCTTTAATGGCCCTCAGATTTCTTGCCAGGCTGAAAGGCTCCAACTGGCCTATGCAGGGGGAATGTCTCCCTCCTTTCCTCTTTGCAAAAGCAGATATATAGTTGTTACTATTTTTGAACAAATATTGCTTCTGCTTTTCAAATGGATGAACTTACTCCACTTTTCACGTGAGCTGCATAAACTCCTTCAGGAAATAATGCCATTATTTCTTGGCAAGCCATTTATACAATTTGTGAGATAGATGATGAAAGAGCAGTTATGCTTGTTTGCATTAACAGTCATGGATTTTAAATCCAGAAGAGGCAGGCTTGTCATCTTCTGTGAGCTCCATATACCACTGCTGACTAGGTTCTACCTTTATATCTTGTGATTGAGAGCAAATACAGGTAACACACAAAAATTTGGTCTAATTTATAACTGTGATCAAGTTGCTACAGGTTTCTTCATGCCTCCAGTTACATTGATCATGAGATGAGCAGAGAAACTTAATTGAAAATCCCTATATATGTCTACTTTCACTGCTGGAGCCCCCAATACAAGAAACACAGAGAGATGTTGAAGAGAGTGCATAGGAGAGCCACAAAGATGATCACAGGACTGGAGCACCTCCCCTATGAAGACAGGCTGAGGGAGCTGAGCTGTTAAGAGAAGGGATCAGTGAAACCTTCTCACAGTTCAACATGGATAGTTGAGGAATTTGATGTTCATGATGTTCCAAAGTGTTGTCTTACAGAACAGCTCAGACTCAGACTCAGTTATTACAGCCTTTATAAAGGAAAAAATCTGACAATGTTAATGAGATATTTACCTTCCTTAAAGCCTGAGAACTGGTGTTAAATGCATAAACATTAAGAAACCTGAGACTTTCAGGCTAGACTCATTGCATTACACTAAATGGTCTTAGGACTTGGGTCCAGGAACTGGAAGAAAATATTCAGCACAGATACATTGTCAGAAAAAATCCCTTTCGATTCTGTGTTCATACACCTCATGCTCTTTAAAGTTACTTCTGAAGATGGCACTGGGAGTTAGTGGAAAATGTGGACTGTTCAAGCCAGGACGATACAGATAGGAAGAGGCCAGAATATTACACTGATTTCAGGGCCGGGTAATATTCAGTTTAACAGGATAGATATATTCTCATAATAACCATTAATAAGTCAAGATGCTTAGAGAAGCATGCTCATGCACGTTTAGAGGCAGTTGTGAACTTTCCCTATTTGGCAAAATGAAAATGTTGTTTAAATTGTTTTTGTTGTTGTTGTTTTTGTTTTGTAGTATTTTCTGTTTTTTCTCCTGTGATTTATGCAGGAAAATTACTGAGTAACTTGCTGTCTGTCTCTTAAACAGAATGGCAAGGAAACATCAGCAAACTGGAGAAAGTGTTGCTATGTTATTTGGTTGAAAGGACTCAGTCACTTGTCAGTTCCTAATATGCATATTCCACCTCATTTTCACACTCATAATGCTTATAACATCATAGCATTTTCAAATATTTTATAAAGGCATTATAACTTATTTGATTTTTTTTTTAGCCCAGACTCAAGCAACAGGTTTTAGCACAGTTGCATGCTCTCACTGCACTGGAATAGTGGTAGAACCTGTTAATATTTAAAAATGATGTTCACTGTATAGTTATAGAAGTGATATTTTTTTTAACCATCGGACATATTTTTCCTTTCATAATCCTTGAGCCACTGTCAGATCTATTTCCAGTTTCCAAATCATCTGCTTCTCCTAGTGAAGACTGTTAAGTTAGAAAAGTCGACAAATACTATATGAGGTTTTTGAAAAATCTTAAGTCGATTGACAGAATTTATTTAGCCTTTAGGAGTTGCACTAGCAGTTAAACTACAGAAGTGATATGATGGTGATGACTGTTCATATTATTTGTGACTAATTTTACAATCACATATCTAAGCTTTCTTCTCTATGAAGTATAATTAGGAAATATTAGCTTGTGTAAAGTTTTTCCTTTCTCTCTCTGAACATCAAACATGTGGCACCATTCTGTTTAACTGGAAGTAAAATAAAATGACCAAAGCACAACATCGAAGTTGCCAAATTGTGTAATAACAAGCCAAGTGGCTGCTTTCATTCAGAATTGTTACCGGGGTGACTGATGTTATTGTAATGCTTCATCTTCAACAAAGCAGGCTGCTCAAATGAGGACGCTGCACTGCATGTAGGCACCTGTCGTGTCTGCAGATTTGACTAAGGTATTACAAAGGAAGGCAGGCATAATGTCCTTATTACTGAAATCCTGAGCAGCAATATCTGGTGGGAGTCTTGATCAGAATATCTCTTTATGGCAGTCAATGTAATGCCACATTCCTAATTGAATATTTGCAGATAGGATTCCTTGTCAGCCAGCTCTGATTCTTACAGTGATGGCTTCTTTCTGCTAGAAAAGGGTATTCCCAGAAGCTCTGGACTCATTTAAATCTGCAGATGGTTCTAGGGTGACAGAAAGCTCATGCAGTGCCATGTGGTAGCCTAATACTACAGTGCAATAAGAATGTTTTTCTTCAAACCAGCCTTTAAACACGTTTCGTAACTGAGTTTCCTAACTCTGCTTGTATAGTAAAAGTAACTGCAGATTGCACTAAGAAATCCATTGCTTTTTATATTCTTAGGATGATGCATATTCTCTAAATATCTTAATATGTGCTCATCCTGGTTTCACAGTAGCCAAATTCACCACAGCTTGTACAAGTGCACAAAAGCGTGGAAACTGAAAGCTTGCACCACTGGATAGTTCTAGTCTTCTGCTGACTGTGAATTACTTTAATTTAGCACTTACAGGACAGCAAATACACAGAAAGGGATGGTATCTGAGAACATAACAAGTTCTCAATGGCCATAACCTGTAATACAATAACACCAAAGTTTGCTATGCTAAGTTATCTGCTTCTATTTCCCTGAACAGAGTATCACAGAATCACAGAATCACAGAATCACAGAACTGTAAGGGTTGGAAGGGGTTGGAAGGAACCTCCAGAGATCATCGAGTCCAACTCCCCTGCCAAAGCAGGTTCCCTACACCAGGTCGCTGGTCGCTGGTGTAAGAAGTGCTGAGTGTAAAATGGATCATACTATATTTGATAATCTTGTCCATCGTCTGTTTAAGAGTTAATTGTCTACATTGTATTCCAAGGTGCTTTCTCCAGCACATTTTAAAACAGTACTTGCATGAGGGTATTGGTACTTCTCTTGAGAAACTTCTGGAGACTCAGCAGGTGAAACCTACTGGATGTAACACAGTAAGAAAAGTGAAGACATGCTCAAAGCAGTTGAAGCTCAGAGGCGTGGATAGGTAGGGAAATGTTTCACTTCTGTTTGCCCGAGAGAAAGTATCTTGAAAGTAGGCCATCTCCAGCTGTTGGAAGCAATTTGGTGTTTATTTAATGGAAAAGCTACTCTTGTAAAATCTATTAGGTACGGCTATTACTACTGAATTCACAGAAAGAATACATATAGTGTGGACTGATCCAAAACTCTCTGCACTTCAAACATCCTTCTAAATAAGTATATTTCTTGTGACCAGTTAAACCATGAAACAGTGTGGGAATGAGGCCGTTGCCTCTACTAATGTCTGCTTTCTACTGCTTTGGATTACGTGGAAACTGTGCATATTATTAACAATTACCATATGCACCTCACTTTCCCTGAATGTTCCTGTCTTGTCTGACTGCAAAGGGAAACAAACATGGAAGAAAACAATGAAAGAGTCTTAGAAAATTGTCCAAAGTCTTTGTGGTAACTAATAAGGAAGCTCTGAATTGGAAATTGCCTCTGCCAGTTACCCAATACCCCAAGCAGAACATTACTGCTTTTCAGACGCTGATTTGAGGGAAGAATGGTGGTTAATTGAGCTGTCAGTGCAGGCAGGACATGACAACTGATTGAGAGGCACACTGGCAAGTTGAAACAGAGCAACCTGACTCACCTATCCCCAAATAGCCTAGAGATAGAAGTAGCAGAGTAAAGCTGAATTTATTGAGGTTCAAAAGGAAATAAAAAACTGAAGTAAGTACCTTCCACTTGTTTAAACTTTTTTCTCTGTTTTTAAGTAATGTTTTGTTTTGGAGAAGCTGGATCAGGGTCACTTCAATTCATCTGCTGTCAAAGATTTGGAAGAAAAGATTTATTAATGATAAACACAGATATGTGTCTGTCCTTCAGTTGAATGTGAGCAGAAAACAAGATATCTTCACCAGGATTTCTAGTCTTAGAGTGGTGGGACTGTATGTCTGTCCATAGAAAGTTGAGGGTAACAAATCTCTTCTCAGGAAAGTTTGCTTGAGCGGTATGGAAAGACACTTAAGTACAGCTTATCTGTAGTTAGAACTCAACTCCTGGAAATACTATCTTCTAATTTGAGCAATCAAAAAAGGAGCAAATATTTACTTTAAAAATTGCAAAATTCTAACATTTTTTCACTTTCTGTCAACAGCTGATGTGCAAAACAAGTGATCCAGAAATAGCGGTTCTTGGTTCATTGCCTTGAAAGAAATATTTGGTATATATGTTACTACATATAGTTTTTCCTCAATAACTGAATTTATGCACAATTTTAATTATTCTTAAAGAAATGTGATTTGCAAAAGCTTTAATAGTTATAGGTTTGGATTTATTTAAGGATATTATTTTCCTTGAAATTTTCTTTGAAGCATGACCTGTAAGTGCCTTGCAGCCAGTACAAATTGTGTGTTCCTAAATAGTAGAGCGCTCCTGAAATCAGTCACTGGTTCTACAGGCAGAAGTGAGTGTGGGCCAGGGAGGCATTAAATCACCTATTTTGATTGAGGCAAACACTACCATTTGAAATAAAAAGTAATCCATCTTTTTCTGTTATTGCTGTTCAATAAGCAAAAAGAGCAGAGAAGTGTGCTGAGCACTTATTAAAATCTATGAGCACCAGGGAAAACCTAGCAGTAGAATAGTTTCAGGTTAGTAGGAGTCTGAAGGAAGGATGCAAAATGGAAATTATGGGAAAGGGAAGACAAACTCCTTCAACCCATTCTTTCTCTCATGTCTGTAGTTCAAAGGAGCTTCTATTTTTCACCATGATAGTTGAAAGATTACCTTATTTTTTATTATGACTGAACAAAAATTTGTTCGTATTTTGTTAACTCTGGACTCAACAGCTTGCTTCTCTGAATCTAGAATTGGACTTTTAAAGGAAAATCTTAAGAAATGCATTGTAAGTGAAAAAATTTAAACTGGAACTTGCAGGGATATTTAGTAGCATTGTAGGTTCATCAGTGTATCTTTTATTCCAGGATTTATATACAAGATAAAAGATTTTTGTTTCCTTTGAAGAGAAGAAATGAGGTGTAAAAAAAAAACAAAACAAAATAAAACAAAACAAAACAACAACAACAAAAAAAATAAAACAGGAAACATATTCTACCTTGAAATAAAATACAGTGTTTATGATTAACTATCTGAATAAAAACAAAAATAAAAATGGAGCATCTTCGGGAGAAAATAATCTATGGTCTCTCTACAGTTACAGTCTTATGATCTTAACAAAGAGGAAGGCATGCAGATCTTGAAATACAAATATTGACATGGAATAGCAAAAAATCAACTACTTATGGGAGTAATAAATGTGTAAAACTCATTTCTGCAGATCTGTTTTATGACCTTTATTGTAGCTTTAGGTGTCAAATTGTGGGAGCTCTTACAGAGGAGCTCCT
The DNA here is from genome assembly GCF_951394365.1 of Tetrao urogallus. Classification (NCBI taxonomy): domain Eukaryota; kingdom Metazoa; phylum Chordata; class Aves; order Galliformes; family Phasianidae; genus Tetrao; species Tetrao urogallus. Next base: position 52,812,294 of record NC_136814.1, on the reverse strand, counting down.
TGATGTTGAAGTTATTTTAAGACTTTTCTCCTATGTGTGCATGACTTGGTAATGCAATGCATACATCAGAGCCACTTAATTTACTGGAATATATGTCAGGTCTGGTTGAATCATCAGCTACTAAATCAAAAAATCTCTGAACACTGTGGGTATTCAAACAAACTTCCATGCATGTGCACACATACTTTTCTAGGGTGATCCCCTGGCCTTTAATAAATTAAAATTAAAGGTGTCTTGTATTATGCACCTGTCTGTGAATTAAAATAGGACTATAATTTAGATTCTCTTCCAGACATTCTGCATGTGCTCAGTGTTTCCTGAGACAAAAGAACTTATGGAAGTTTCTCTAGAAGCTGTATGAGACAGATCAAATTTCTGATCTGATGCTAGATTTTAAGCAAGGGCACTTGCTTGAATATCCTTTCCTAGAGACAATAGAGAAGTATTGCTTACCATTAGCTTCTGTATTCCTGAGTTTCACAGCACTTTATCAGGGAATAAAAGACATTTTCATAAACACAAGTGTGATTTTGGTAAAAGGGTCTTGATCCTTCATATTCTGAAATTGCAGGAAATTTGCAACTAAATCCAAAATCTATCATATATATATATATATATATATATATATTGTGTCTATAATAATATCTTGTATCTGTCAGAAAAGAAGAATACTAGGAAAGGTAGGACTCAGTTTCCTTCAAAAGCCTTGGTACAGGTTCTCCTCAAAGGAAGATGTAAGACCTGATGAATATCTGATATATGTGTCTTCCCTTTCCCTATTCCCTTCCCTGTCATTCCAAAAAGGACCATCTGGAAATTTACTAGTTCAAATAATGAATCGGGACAACCTCTTTTTCTTTCTTTAATCCTGGTTTTCCTCAGGGATGTGATTAATATCCTGTAGTTGCATCCCATGCTCTATATAGGCTGCCCAGGTCGCTGTAGGTGTCTTTGTATGGCTTCCAAACTTGGAGGCTTATTGAAAGGGTTTGAAAATTGGCCATTGATTGTTCAGTTTTTAGTTATTATTAATTTCAAGTTCTGTAGGCACTGCTCTGCATCAGGACCCAAAGGTCTGTAGTTCTTTCTGTATCTCAACAAGAATGGTGTAACAAGTAGAATGCAGTATAAAGCAGGAACAGAGATGTAGACAGGAAGCAAATCTTTTGTTTCTTCAGATGATGGGAAATTCACTGTGGTGCAGCACTGGGAGATGCATAGCTATGGCACGCTATTCAGGATTCTTGTCTGTGGAGATGTTCAATTTGCCCCCGTACTGTGGCTCCTTCTGTCTACTATATATCTTCTCTTGACAGATAAGAATGTTATCTTTCTTAATTCCCACCAGAACATATCTAGCCGCAAGTATCTGTGATATGTATCCAGAAAGAGTGCACATCCAGGATATTCTGCTACATTTATATATGCAAAGGGTTACGCTGTTGTCACTCATGCTAGCATACAAGTCTCTCAAGGCTCGCAAGTATGGGGTCCACTACCACAGATCTGGCTTGCTTAAGATCACTAACTCCTCAAAGAGAATTTCTTCTTCAAGACTCTTAATAGAGGAACTTATTTGTGTTCTGAGGAACTGAATTCCTCAGGTTAATTGAAACAAATGGAGAAGAAATCATTTGATCATTCTAAGTGCATTAAAAATATAATTAAGTGCTTTGTTGTTAATGTCTTTCTATAAAGATTACTAATTCAGTCATGGCTGTATAGTAATAAAATGCAACAATGATATTGAGAGTGAGTTTGTAAGAATGAATGTATAAAGCCTTGTGGTCATCACATAAACCAATGATCAAAACTCATTTCCTTAAAAATATCCAGTAGAGACTCAGTGTTTGTGAAGAAAATATCATTTGCTACTTTCATTTCTGGTAGAACAGCATCCCATCATATAATTATTACCAGGGAAATTTCTGATTCCAAATAAAAAATGATTGATTAGAGAAAAGAATCTGCTTCTTCAAAGTTATCACATCTGTTTGTAATGTATTTGTGTGAGGGGGATTAGAATGAAGAGACATAAATATGAGGTAATTAAAATATCTATGAATTTATCACATCTGTTTATAATGTATATGTGTGAGGGAAAAGAGAATGAAGAGTCTTTTTGAATTGCATTGTCAGTTGTATAACTTAGGCAATTTTTAATTTAATTTTGTTTTATTTATCTATTTAGTTATTGTGATAACACAAAGTGCAGAAGGGGAGATACACTGGGGCAACTCAGTCCTTGAAGGAATGTAGTTTGCTGGAAGTTGTTGGGTGGTTAATTAAAAAAATACAAGTTTCCAAATACTAGAGAAGGATATGTTCATTGCCAGGAACTTGTGGGAGAGGTGACTGCTTTTGCAGAGCAGAAAATTCTGTTTATAAGAAAAAATACTGCCAACATGATTTACTTGTTGTTTAAAATCAACTGAATGAATATGTCACTTCTGCAGTGACACAAAAATGAGAAAGCCATGCCTCTTCATCCTTCAGGAATGTAGGACGAAAATATTTTTCTTTTTTCTGAATTCTGAAAACTTTATTTTTTTGAAATTTTTTTTTGAACTTTAAGATATAATATAACAGGTTCAGTGCATCTTGATGCAGTTGTGATGATGGATCTGTGCTCTGTAAATTTACAAGATCACTTATCTTGTGTAGGGTGTTTTGGAGGTACTTTCCTACACTCTTTTCCCTCTTTCACACACACACACACACACACACACACACACACACACACACAAAGTCCTGTGAAATAATGTATCACGTTCTGCATTTGTTACAAGATGTACAGTGAACTTTCATAAAAACCAATGACATGAGAATACTGCCCCGACTACTTCCAGTACACTAGATGTAAAGACTTTGGAGACATACTTATTTCATCACTACCAAAATAATTTTTCTTTGGGTATTGCTGATTTGCAAAGCTTTGAAAAGGTAGAGAAAAATGAGTCATTTCTATTCAAAATACAAAGTATCTGAGTTTTCTTTTCTTCCTCTGGGAATTTCTCGTAAACTGTAGCAGGTATCAGGAAAAAAATATTTCAAAATATTTGATTTTGAAAATCAAAAATAGCTAAGCAAACTTGATGAAAGACCTTTGTTAATTAACCAAAAAAAAAAAAAAAAAAAAAAAAATAGAAATGTCTGCACAGAGATCTGCTTGTAAGGACATTTTAGAGTGAGCAGAGAAATTCTTCTTCTCAACAAATTAACAAATTAAATATAATTGGCATTGGTTTTAGCTGATCTTTTAGCTTTGAGCCTTTCTATCTTTTTTTCAGTTAATCTGATATAGTAGCAGAGTTATCTTTAATCTAATTTTGCCAGAATATGCACAATTCGTAGATTTAAGACTACCGTGCATTCTTCCTTCCGAATATTGCAGTTTGAAAGATCTCAAAGTCTCAGTTAGAAACACTTACAGAAACATTTCGTGCTTCACTTGTATTTGCATGTAATATTTCTAAAATAAAGAATTAAATGCTTTCCAATGGCTTGCCTTAGGTTGTTTGTTTATTTGTTTGTTTGTTTTAATACCAGACACAAGCTTTAGAGATTTCCTGTTACCTCTTTTGTTTGGAAGGCAAAAAAGTCTTCCAGAAAACTAGGACTGGGAATTAATTTTTCCAGTTTTGACATGACAGTGCTCAGTTATAACTCTTGCCATTTGTTTTTGACAGTGTAGAATTGTAGAGTCATAGAATGGCTTGAGTTGGAAGGGTCCTTAAAGCCCACCCAGTTCCAACTCTTTGTTGTGGGCAGGGCTGTCACCCACCAGCTCAGGCTGCCCAGGGCCATGTCCAAGCTGGCCTTGAGCACCTCCGGGGATGAGACAATCACAGCTCCTGAAGGCAACCTGTGCCAGAAGCTCACCATCCTTTCAGTGAAAAAATTTCACCTACTACCTAACTTAAATCTCCCCTATTATTATCATTCTGTGTGAAAAATTGATTTCTCTCCCATTTATAAGCTTCTTTCAAGTACTAGAAGGCTGCAATGAGGTTTCCCTATAGCTTTCTCTGCTCCAGACTGAACAAGTTCAGCTCCCTCAGCCTGCCTTTGTGGAAGAGGTACTCCAGCCCTCTGATCATCTTCATGGCCTCCTCTAGACCCTCTCAAAGCCCTCCTGTGCTGTGGGCCCAAGGCCTGGATGCAGTGTTTGAGATGGGGTCTCATGAGGGCAGAGCAGAGGGGGACAATCGCCTCCCTCACCCTGCTGACCACTCCTTTTCTGATGCAGCCCAGAATAGTTTTGGCCTTTTTCACTATAGCACAGAGCTACAAAGGGAAAATCTGGGAAACTCTTAAAATCTGGGAGAATCACCTTCCAAGGAACTTAAATCCATTCAGAAATTGATACATAAGAAAAAACTATCCATTCTGCTTACCCAAACAGCTGCGGTACTCTGTCTGGATAGAAGCTCAGTATACGAAATGTAGCACTGAGGAAAACAAGATTTCTTGAGGTAAGAAAGAAAGAAATGTACCAACTCTTAATTTTTGTTGTACAAATAAATCTTGTCATTATGAAATAAAAAGAATCTCTAAGACATAAAACACATAATTGTCAAGTTTCTAATTCCTTAGGTTGTAGATAAGCGTATGCAATTTTCTATTCACGGTGTTTTCTGAGCTAATTCCTGGATTTTTACTGCAGAAAAATAACATTTATATTAACTGGTTTTTGAATCAGAAGTATTAATGTTCCTATGTAACAAGAGTTCTTGATTCCTTTCTGATTATGGAACTCTTACATTTGAGACTGCCAGTATATGTGCTGTATCAACATCTCATCTGAAATGGTACTAGAATATGGGGAAGATGTGTTAGCCGTCATCTCCTGGGGCTATCAGTATATGTCTGATCTGATGGACCTAAAAAATAATGAATGTTGTGAAATTGAACAATTAAAATGCAATTGCCGGGTAATTGAAATCAGAAGCATGTTGAATGGCAGCCTTGTTTTCTTACTTCTTTCTTTTTGTCGTTTGCTTGGATTTCTCATCTGCATTAAGAAACAGTAGCAGAGTGCTGGGTATCCCTGTAACTCTGTGAAATGTCAGTGTTACAAAGCCGTAACAAAGTATTTCCTAGGCTGCTTTACAAGGGCTACTGAGATCATTCCAGAAATGATACAAAGTCAGTTACTGAATTCCTGTTTATTTTCACCCCAGTGGAATTTGATTAGTTTGTAATTTCTAAACCTGTTAGTCTGTGGAAAGGAGGCACTGCTTGATTATACAGCTGGTTTACTGTCTACATAAAACATGGACGTTTTTCATAGATGCTGAGAAGTGGTTGTTATCACTAGATCTGCTTACGGCAGTTTAAATGCAGATTAAAAAACCTAAATGCTATTAATAAAGTCATAGTCTTCAACCAAAAAGTATCACCCTATTTTCCTTTTCATGAATTCAGTTTTTGTGTCCTTCTCTGAACTGCATCTGTTTGTGTAATATTCAGTATCTGTAATGAGTTGTTAATGAGCTGTCAATTATGAATGCAATTTATAGACAAGAGAGATTGAGGATTTGAGGTACTCTTTCAACAAATAGTTCTCTATCTCATTTCTCTCTTATGTAAAAAATATGCTCTGTTTCTGTAATAGTATCTTAATACCAAAATCCTGCTCTGAGTCTCTCTGAATGTAGTTAAACATTTACTGAGTTTCATTTAATGCTATACTGACTATAACCTGAATACTGTAAGACTATAATATAAATAAAACTATTTGCTGTACCAAGAACAAACTCAAAGAATTACACTTATTAAGCTGTGATGTTCAACCACTGAATTTAATGGGAAGTTTGCCATTAAAATCAATATGAACAGAATCAGAACATAATTTCCTGAAGGCAACAGCCAGATCAAACAAACAAAAAAACAGAAAAGAGATTTTCATAGCATTTGTTTTGTTTTGTTTTTGCTTTGTTTTCTTTTGTTTTGTTTTGTTTCTTCCTCAGCTTTCCTAAAGTCAAACGTAACTGAGGCACAGGTGCTGAAACAGACATCAAGATCATATGTAAACAATTGCAGAAATGAACCTGTATCTCTCAATTGCCAACACATATAATCATGTTTGAGCACAGCAGCAAGCCTTAGTATAAGAATGGGCACCAGGTGGAATGTGCACTCATCAGACAAATGAGGTCTAGTCACTCCATTACCATTAATTACAGTTTTAGTGGTTTGAAATTGAGGCAGCTCATGAAACAGAATTTCTTATGAAAAAAAAAAAAACAAAACAACACAAGTTCATAGTCAGATTACCTTGAATGAACCCTGAGATTTTATGAGCTTCATTCCTTCACTGAGTAGAGGAGGTTAGCAGAGAGGATGGTGATGCTCTACCTTGTTTAGTTAAGGCATGAGGTTTAGACTTCCAAATATCCAAAGCAGGCAAAAATTAAGTGGGTATATTGTGGCTTTTGTCCTATTTATTTTAATTTAATACATCTATTTCTATAGCATCAGGAAATGTTACCTATACGCAGTAATTTTCCAGAGATACAGAATTAGAGATTTTATTTTCATTTATTTGTGTGGTTTGTATTAGTTACATTTCACTCATTCTGAGGTTTTGAAAAAACTTTGTACTTTTTCTCCAGTCAAAAATCAACATCTGGCAAGGACCAAGGGCACGAAGGATTTTAAATGTTTGCTCTGAGTTTGAGAAATGCAGCTGTGATACTGTGCTAACAACCTCGCATTACTCTTCTGAAACCTGAAGAAAAGGGAAAAAAAAAAAAAAGGAAGAAGAAACCAGAAAAAAAGAAGTTGTTTAAAATCATATGACAGGTTATTATTTTGTTTAATGTGAAGTGTTCATCTGACAAGCTTATTGAGTTTGATTTGTCTACAGAACACTTCTGCAAATCTACAGTTTATGTGATTTCCCTTCCCCCACTCTCCATCCTTCCTCTGCATCACCAGCACTGACATCAACCATTGTGCCTTCTGAGGAAAAAAAAAAAAGGCACCTGGAGTATTAAAATGATTTAGCCAGTTTGATTTATGTTAATGGTACAGAAGAGAATATTTTTTGGTCCTCAAAAACATAACAGGCAATTGATGTGCCATATTGCAGTATGGTTTTAGCTATCAACATGTCAAGATTTAGTTTTGCTGTTAACATTTTACGATTTAGAAGGCTATAAGAATATGTGCAGTGTAGCAACAACTCAGGCATCATTCCCCAAGCTATGTTTATTGGGCTTTCACTTTTCCCTTTTATAGAAAAAAAAAAAAAAAAAAAAAAAAAAAAAAAAAGGAAAGAAAGTAAGACAGACATTTCCTGTCTTTAATTTTCTTCAGTTTGTCAAGTTGTGAAAATGAAGAGAAAGAAAGCATACTTGTTTGACCACAACTTCTTGTTGTCGTCGTTTTTTTGCTTTGTTTTCAGACTTCAGTCTTCAGGGCAAAATTCCATATATTTTGTTGATTTCTCTCTAAATTAAAGATAACCTGTGCATAAACTGTAGGTTCATTGCTTCTATCCCCCCTGTGCATCCCTGTAACTCAAAGCTGCATGTTTAACATACTGTGGAGATGATGATCTATAGAAGCTCTGGAAGAAAATCTGGAAGTACTTTATGCATTGTACATGGTTATATATGAATTTATTCTCTTTCTAAACCTTCATTTACTCCTGCTTTTGCTCCAGAAAATCAATACGATATACTTCTTGTTGCCTATGTGGGAACCTAAATTTTTGTCCTAAGAGAATGTCACAGTGACTAGAGCTGCTAAAATAAGGATTAAAATCTTCTGAGAACTTCAGTGGACAATTTTACTTCCCATAGCTTTTTGGTCACTGTTTGTTGGATAAAGATTTTTGGTGGCCTTTTAGAGGTCATTGCAAAATAAATGAGGCACATAAAAACCCTGACATTTGTCTTCTGAAAATCCCATATTTAAATTTCCAAATAAAATGAGAAACATGAAAGGTAGGGTAGTAACAAACATTACAGCTTTAAAAAACATTTCAACCTTCTTATATATCCATTTCAAAATTTGAAAGTTACAACTAATGAGCTGAAATTCTCAGTGCAGCTCTAATTAACACTTTCTTTTATTTTCCAGGTTGCTCCATGTGATGAAGAAATGCCCTTTGTTCAGGACAGGAGGCCAAAAACTGTATTTTCTCAAAGCTGATGTAAAGATAACTAGGAACTTTGTAGACACAGTTAAGGAGACTGTAAATTCCCACTATGTGTGGCTCTTAATGAAGGTGTTGTGCTCTTCATTTCAGCGGAAGAAAGTCTTATGTATATATCAGTGTCTCATCTGTTTCACAGTGGACTTTAGTGAATTTAAATCATTCATTTACTGATGGAAAAAACAATTATTTGGTTTATACTTTCTGTTGTACAGTATCAAGAGCTAGCCTTCTGTTGTAGTCAGGTTAATTCTTTCATTGCTTTTATCCTAAAGCTTCCATAAAGAGGCATCTTGTCCCACTCATTTGGTTTCAAGGAAGGTGAATCTTTTTCTATTTCCTGATCTCCCCTAGTCAGCAAAGGGTTGCTACTGCAATGAAGTTATCCCAGACTTGGAGGAATAATACACGTTAATTTACTGAGAGCTTTCCTAGCAATTAACAATGACTCCTGGGAGGTAAAACTGGAGAATTATGATTAATAAGCTTTACAGCTAAAAAAAAAAAAAATAAATTTAGGCAACATCTACTACTAAGAGTAAAATAATAAAAGAAGATAAAGAGAAAATATAGAGAATGGGGAAAGAGAGACAGACAGATAGCAAAGCAAAGTGAATCGCCATTCCTAGATCAAACGATTCTTGGTGTCAGATGCTGATCTTAGTAGTGAAGGGTCGTCGGAGGTTGTGTTATTGTTGATGGTTAGAAACTACAGCATGAACTGTTACAGTCCAAATGGATCGATCAGTTCTCTTTGGAGTGTCAGCTTCTGGCTTTGGGATCTCAGCTCCTTTGTTCCTGTCTTCCAGGCCTTGCAAATTTAAATCAGCAGATAAGAGGAAGCAAGGAGAAGCCAGGTTGTGTCCCGTTTTCACAGGATACAATGCTATCATCTCCCAGTCTCACCTATCAAGCTGGAGTTATTTGCTTACAGGCCAAGTCTTCAGCCAATTAACACTCCCTTTCGAAGGCAAACAGCTCCAAATAAATGCTTTCAAATGTAAAACTGTCCATAAAGTGATGTTTATAGTCTCATGTTGACTTGAGACAGTCCTTAACAGTCTCAGACAAGAGGTAAAAATTTTGAAACCTAACATCTTAAATTTGGAAGACTGTGGTTTTCCTCATAGCTTCCACTTAAGATTTTTTTTATGTTCAGCATGTACTTATCTACTATTTATATCACTGTAGCTGCCTTGAACAAGCTTTGATTTTGAAGGTCAGACTTTTCTTCTTCAAACAAAGATGATGGTTATGTCATTTTTGTGTGTGTGTGTGATGGTCAAGGAATTAGAACTGTTTCCACATGATCTGGGTAGGTTCCACTCATACTTCCCATCTTCCAGAAGAGTAAATACCTTTACAATGATGGTCTTTCCTTTTGAATCTAAACTGTTGTCCATCTGAGCTGCTTTGGTGAAATGCTACAAAAATAGCAAATTCTATGAAAATCTTATCAATGTTACTAATTCCATGCCCTATTAGAAAGCATTTGTTCTCCTAAGTCTTAATTTTCCAAATATTTTATCTGCTTGGAATACTTCAAAGATGGATTATTTACCCTTTTATCCTACTGTGGTGACAGCAATATCACAAAGAAATCTATTGAGTAATAAATATTATCCCTCTGAGTGAAGAGACTCTGGAATAAATAAGGTCAGAACTATGCAATAAATAGGAGGAAAACAAGAAGTATTGATTAACTGCTCATGAAGCGAGAACCAATCATCTTGTGTATTGTGTTGAAAAAATATTAGGTTATTACCTAATTAAAGATTGTATTGCCAATACATAAACAACAGAGTTGAATTCATAATTCACAGGCAAAATTCTGATGTCGAGGAAGATAAATATGCAAACGGTTGTATAATCAGTGAGGACTTTGTTATTGATATTGATTTTGTATGGAATACATCCCAAAGTTTAAAATCTAGAGTAGAAAAAAATGTTTTCCAGCATTTTTAAAAATTATTATTTAAGATATTAAACGTATCATACATATATACATTATACATATTATTATACATACAAGGGATATTATACAGTAATGGTGTAGTTTGAATACAGTAGTATATTTTAAGTGCAGAAAGATGTTTCATCTTATTATATTTGGAAAACAATCTGTATGGCAAAAAGTAAAGTAGACCACACAGGAATTTTTTAATAGGTATCTAATGCCAGCAAACTTCTCTTTTGATTTATAAACAAAGCATTTGTATTTCAAAAAACAACAGCAGCAGAATCCCCTAAACAACAAAAAACTGGAGTGTTGCAGTTTCTTAACAGTCATATTACCTATAAATAAATAAATTGGTTTACCTTGACTGTTTAAAATGTGAAATTGAATGGTAGTAAAATAACCAGTTACTTACACAGCAACAAGCTTGCCCTTCTCCACATCTCTTATTGAGCTAATGTTCAGATTTGAAAGGTGTGATTTTTGTTTGATTGATAGTTTTTGCAGTATATGCTGCCATGAGGCAAGGTTTTTAGAGTGGCTTTTATTCATTAAAAAAAGAAGCAACTTAAATATGTCACTCAAACCTGAGTTAGTAAAAAGTTTGAAAGGACCCAGATGACATAACTGAAATTATGGTCAGATTGTTCATAAAATCGGTGTGATCTTAATTTTGACTAGAAGTCTGATTTCTTTTTAGTGCCATGTTATGGTACATTCTGTGTATAAAGAATGGGAAAAGATAGGTACTTTAGTTTAAATAAGCTCTTATTACCAAAATACGTTATTCTATATGGATATCAGATTTTGAGTTTTCACTTTATATGTGAGATTTCGTACCCTTGGGTATTCTTTAAGGAATAAGCACTACTAACATCTTCATTTGCAAGCCAGAAAGCTGACAGCTACAGAAGCAAACCAGTGCAGTGAAAGCTGATTTACGAAACCAGAATCCAAGCTGTTAAGCAAGTTCCCTCCTTGGTAGGCTGGTATTTAGCCATATTATCAGTATTGAATGTGCTGCTCCAGGAAAAGGACAGAACATATTATAAATGTATTTGTGCCTTTGGGTCTTCAGTATTTCTGCCAAGATCCATAGAGCTCTCGTACACAAATGACACAGGGTGCAAACTCCTGGTGTACTATGTAAAGCAGAATTTGAACTGAAGCAATTAAAAAGATATGAATTCGCTTACACAGATGTACGAGGAATGCAGGTAAGTAAGGTGAGTAAAACAGTCTGCCTCAGTCTACTTCCATACCACTTCTGCTTATTAGACTAATGATTGCTCAGGTTAATATGTGCAAGGAATATATATATACATATATAACTTCTGGTTTCTTTAATCCAGTATGCTTGTTTTGAATGTGTATTAACCTTCATTGGAAGAAAAGAAAATAAGAAAAAAAGCATTGAAAAGTCAACATTCATACAAGGGAGAATTTCCTGATAGTTGTTACTGTACACTCAGTGGCCCCCAAAACCTTCCTCCTTCCTTTGGCCCGGCTAGGAATAAGTACTTAGAATATATTCCTCTCTACTTTGCTGCATAGGAATATGCTCTAATGAAATCTTAGTGGTGTTATGCCAATGTAAAACAGATGTTTTGAGTGGAGCACCAGCACTAATGAATTTAAGGCCTTGATTTTTGGTTCAACTTACACTTTCCATTTATATTGCATGTATAATATTACACTGCATAGCTTAAACATAAGATTGCAAGAACCATTGTTTTTTTTTCAATGCTCCTAGATTTCTGAAATCTTGATGCCTGATAGTTGATGCACTGCCTCTTGTGTTAAAACTGTATGCCAGTGTTTAAGAAAAGGACTTCCACACATATTTGTCATCTGTTGAGCATTTTCTGGACTGTGTAATGGGTGAGTGGATAATTGCATGGCAGGAGAGGAACAAGATCAAGAGTGGGGAAGATATCTTTTTCCTTGTGCTGTCCCTGTCCAGTGTATTCATTTCCTGACCACAACACTATGGTGTAACTCCTCTATTACTGTAGCCTCCTACATGATAGACATAGGTACCAGTGTAACACCTGGGTTATCAAAGTGAAAGATGATAACAATTCTGTGCTGCTGCTACTAACATGATTATCTCCATAATGGGGGAAATACAAAATAAGAGCCTTCTGATAAGTTTACTGGATATCTGACCAGTATGCATTTGGTTATTTGCCTTCTCTAGGTGATATCTGGGAGAAAAGTTAAGTACATGACTTCCTATACTGGATGTTAAAAAACCTGAAGCCTGAAATTTTAGTGTATGAGAATCCACACAAGAATATAATAGCCTTCAGATAATATTAAAAACCATATCAAATCAAAGCAAAAATTAAAACCTAAAATAAAATTTGGGAAAAATAAATAAATTGATTATTTGTATAATATAGCAGACAAAATGTAATCTAATCCTATCTCATATCTGGTACATATTTATCTGCACTTCCCTCATGAACCTTTTCTGAAATAGCCTGAGTCAATTCACCCATGCAAGAGTCTATTGACAATCCCATTCAGTTTCAAAGAGATGAGATAACATTTTTAGATGTTAAGAGAGTTTTGTTATCTGAATAGAAATGGATCATTTAGCAAAGTGTGTACATCATTTTTATTGCAGTCTCTTTTTCAAGAGCATCACAATGGGTCAGAAGTAGCATATACTTTTGCTGTCAAATTAAGGACTTCATTTTTTTCAAAGGGTGTTAGAACATAATATGCTAGATTCCATCACATATTTCAGAATCTCTCTTCCTTCCAAAATGGCTAACAAACCTACTGTTCACTTACCTGTACAGCATATCCTCTTTTCTTTTTTTTTTTTTTTTTTTTTTTTTTTTTTTTTTTTTTAGATATAGCTTTTAAAAAAGAGCAAGGCAAACTCTACACTATTTTTCAAGGAGGCTTTATTTCTCTGCTTACCAAGGACAGACAAAAAAACTGATGTGATGTTTATTGCTGACAACTTCTTCAACAGTCTTAATGTATATTACAAGTTACCTTCTGTATACCAGCTCTTGTTCACAAACATCATTTTTCCTTCCTTCCTTCCTTCCTTCCTTCCTTCCTTCCTTCCTTCCTTCCTTCCTTCCTTCCTTCCTTCCTTCCTTCCTTCCTTCCTTCCTTCCTTCCTTCCTTCCTTCCTTCCTTCCTTCCTTCCTTCCTTCCTTCCTTCCTTCCTTCCTTCCTTCCTTCCTTCCTTCCTTCCTTCCTTCCTTCCTTCCTTCCTTCCTTCCTTCCTTCCTTCCTTCCTTCCTTCCTTCCTTCCTTCCTTCCTTCTTCTATTTCTTGTGAAGTTCAGTGTACATGTGAAAGGATGTAACTTACATATAACTTACATATTGTCCAAATTATTTTGCAACTAATACATATGGATTAGGTATGTGATGACAGACTTTGTAGTAAGATTTAATAATGTGATTGATTCCTTATTTTGAAAATAAAATGCTTAGAAACATGCAGGAAAAATCTCTCATAGGTTGATCTTGCTACTCAGAAGTCTATTTTCTTAGGGTGAAACCACTGTGATTGGGAATCTGTGTAAACACCTTGAGGAAAGATAACTATGGTGGCTTACACATCCAAAGCAGTATCACCATCTCCAAGTATGAGATCTGAATAATAACAATCAAGCATCAAATCTTCCTATAGTAGAAAAGAGAGTACTTTGTGATTACTTCAGTAATGAAAATAGTTTCATAATAGCAGTGCCTGAGCCACAGGAAACCTGTAATAGATCTTTAGACTGTATAAATTGGTGTCGTTCCCATAGTGCTCTGCCACTGTAAACAAGCTGAGGTAGTGTTATTTTAACTTTTCTCTTGCTTGACATTTTCTTATTCTAATTGTGTAAACTCTGTGTAGGATTGTATTCTGACATTAAAAACCTTACCAGCCCACCCCTCCCTTTTTGTTACTGCTTTTTAAAGCAGGAGAATCAAAATTAATTGCCTCTGATCTGCCACAATGGTAATTACACAGTCCCAGCTGAGATCTGACCAAGGATGAACTGCTGCTGCTGCTTTTTGGCTGGAGACACTAAACAGGGATAATAGAGAAGTATGTCTGTTATAGTGCACTGTTTTTTTTCCCACAGCAGAGAATGATATAAGTCTATTGCTTTACAATTACAGTGTAGCATTTGCAGGTTGCAATAGTATCCAGCAAAGGGGTGAATTGTATGTAATTTCCATTACTGTCTATCCCAAATTGGTAAGTGTTTCAGAGAAAATGCTTGGCCTGCTGTCTCTTCACTCCTTTAGTTCTCATTAAAATGTCATGCTGGTATTTAGGACTCAATGAAATTATTAAAAACACAGCTTATATACTATATGGTCTTGGAAAAGAAAATTAAGCAGTAATGGTAAAAATGACTGAGATTAGGGAATGCTAGAATTCACTATCATTATATTTAGAAGTAGCAGCCTGTTCTTGTATATGTATGTGCATATATATATTTAATTCTAAACGGTAAACTGAATGAAAACATTAACAATCTTTCTAAACAAAATGTGCATATATTCTATCTTCAATTATTTCTACAGAGAGCACTAGGGAAAGAAAGCTGGTAAAATGTGTGTGCACGTTTTATGCTTCTGTATCTCAAGCAGAGTTGGAAGCATCTACCTGATGTTTAAATCTAAAAACTAAAACACACAACCAACCTACCAACCAAAAAAACAACAAATACCTTAGCATTTTATTTTGACAGAAAGGTAAGCAGTATTGTTATATGTCAAATTAACTGTCGCATTGAGTTAGGTCCCAAAATTCATACTGTAGACTTATGAATAGACTAATCAACAATTGAATAATAATGTATTTTGTTTAGCTTCCTGATTTCTGTACATTCAGAGTGCAATTCTTTGTACTCAGAAAGGGCAATCAAGGAAGAATATTTTTAAAGCTGATTTTCTCACATGGTCTATAGACTTAAAACAATCCCAACCCATAAGAGTTATTATTTGATTACAAGTTTGTGCAACAAAAATATAAAAAACATTGTTTTTACTATGACCAAAGCTGGAATAGTTGCATCTTCTGGCTGTTAGCACTACTTTTACAGAGATTTATGGAGAGGATATATAAGATGTGACAATCATTAAACTTCTTGGTAGTCTTCCAAGAAAGCACAATAGGATACAAGTGTATGGACACTTTGTCTATGGATTAAGACTTTACATGCTGCAATTGAATGTGCTTTCAAATACACTGCAGTGGAATTGCCAGGTCACAGCCTGAATGACAGGTTGAACACCAAGTGATAACCCAGGGAACTCAGGTGCAAGAAATGCAAGAAATGCACCTGAGTGACTGGAAGGAGGAGGAGCCTAGATCCACACCTCCTCTCCCTCACTTAATGGTTAGCAGCCAAGGTGGTGATTGCTCTTCTCTTGAGCTGTTACTGGTTGTTGGAAGGGGGCTTAACCAACTTTCCTTCCTTTTTTCCTTCCTTTGTATCTGCTGCTGTTCTGTAGTGCCTGTATCTCATTTTAAGCCACTGTTATTGCCTTTTTTTGCCATACAGTGACATTTAGAAATGGTTTTGTTTAGTTAAAGTCTGTAAAATATGTCAAATTGAAGGCAAATCTTGTGCAGAAAATAATCTGGTGAAATTCCACACACACACACACACACACACACACAAAAAAAAAAAAAAAAAAAAAAAAAAACAACCACAAAAAACAACAACAACAAAAACACCACATTTATTTTCAGGTGAGACTGAAGTCCTCAGGTTAGCATTCTGAATAATCTTTGGAGATAAAAGTCTTCCTTCCCTTCATGAGATTTTGTACAGTAATTCTATTTTGTTAGATTGCAGGGACTTTTAAAAAACAACTCAGTAACTTAGTCAAGATTTTCCCTGCAACACAAAACTTTTTTTTTTTTTTTTTTTAAATGAAAAACAACAGCAACAAAATAAACAAAGCTTTTGAATCTTTATGTATTTACTTGTGTTAGAGGATGGGACTTCAAGCAAGGTAGTAAGCACTAATTACCAAATCAAGTTATAGTGTATCTTATACTAGTGCTTTGACATGAAACATTACACTCCATGGCCATCAGCATTTAGAAGCTGGTTATGAAGGCTGTGTTGCACTTGTCACATGGTACATCTTTAAAGTAATTGAAACTTCAATTAGCAGAATAAATATACAAAAAGTCTGTTGCCTAACAAATATCAATCATTTTCTATTCATCGTAAGTAATCAAGTTGCTTAAAGTGAGTAATGACTGACTAATCCTTATTTTCATCTCCATTCCGTTTTATGGACACTTTATCTTTCAGGCAATTTTGCACATAGCAGGACTTCAGCGGTCAAAACATTATCTGCTGAGATGAAGAATTGAGATTAAATTGTGTTTCTCTTAATGACTTCACCTTTATTACAGTTTTAGAAAACAGTCTACACTTCAGTCCTGAGCTGAGTCACTTCTGCTGAACCAGATCACCTCTTTCAGACACAGTGGCTTTAAAACCAGAGAATCATTGAGGTTGGAAAGACCTTCAAGATCATCTGGTTCAAATATCAACCTGACGTACTGAGTCCAATCACTAAATGTTACCCTTAGAGCCACACCTTCATGTTTCTCAAGTACCTCCAGAGATGGGGACTGTATCACTTCCCTGACCTGCCCATTCCAATGCTTGAAGTGCATCCAGCTGCTTGTGCTCTCCTGTTGTTACACCAGCAGTGAATATGACCTCTGAAATGGTCTCTCAGGCCACTTGTTTGCTGCTGGAAATAAAGCATGCTACATATATATATAAAGCAATTTCAGAGGAGACTTGTGTAAAAGTCCCTAAACAATACATGCAATTCAGCAAAGCTGGGAAAAAAATATCTCCTTATCATAGGTGCAGTTCAGACAGCATACTGGGAATGGAACAATTTTTCAAGTAGGTATGTCATGATTTGCCAGGGATTCACAGGTCAACACAAACTTGTATCGTAGATGAGCACAAGTGTTTCTGAGCAGTGTAATTACTCAGCTGGCCAGTGTTGCTGAGCAGGCATCAATCAGGAGAGAGTGGTAGTGATGAACTCTGCACAGACATGTGAAGCAGAAGACACTCAACTTCTCCTTATGAGTAGAAGTACTGAAATAGGGAGAAATACATCTGATGATGATTTAATTCTTTGAGATGGTAAGCTGATGTCAAATGTTTTTTTTTTGTTTACGTCCTGCCTTAGGACTAAAAAGGCAATAGTGTGACAGAGAGCCTTTCTCTGCTATCAATAGCTGAGGTGAAGAGGTACGTTCAGGTAAGACTTATGCTGTTCTGCAGGATTTTGCACTTATGTAAGCTGGCTGGTCACTTCTCTTGGTTTTTCTGAAGTTGAACGTTTCAGGCTTGCTGCTGACTTCCTCAGCTCTGTTAAATTGGAAGGAGGGAGGAAATGAAGTATACATAATGGATGCTCTGCTTATCTTGGATGTAAATGCCATGAACGTGGTGTGAAAAGCATATGCTAGCTACAGAAAATGATAAAATTATCTTAAAAAAAAAAAGATCGAATCTGTTAAGATTCTATTTTTCAAACAAATAAAAGTCCTGCTAATAGAAAAGCATATATTACAGATACAATAATGAAAATATAATTGTTAGTATTATGTTTTTATTATAAAATTTTTTTAACTACCATTACCATGTCTGAAAGACCTGCTGTTGTCTATGATTAAGATGCTCAAATTTAGATTTTTGACATTATTTATCACTTCATTCTCTTCATTAATAGAAGAATTTGCATGGTAATGGGATTTTTATTTTTATGAGTATGAGTTTCTGCCACT
Source organism: Tetrao urogallus (assembly GCF_951394365.1). Lineage (NCBI taxonomy): Eukaryota > Metazoa > Chordata > Aves > Galliformes > Phasianidae > Tetrao > Tetrao urogallus. The sequence continues at coordinate 52,794,358 of NC_136814.1, read as the reverse complement.
TAAATCCCACTTGAAGCCATAATCTTCTGTTTATAATTTCATAATTGCTTGGAGTAGAGGTGATTAAAATCTCACAAATGGTATTATATTGACTTCAGACAGAGAACAAGCAGTGGATGAACTCTGAAAGTACACAAATGTTTTCATGTAAATAGCCCAACTAATACAAAGTAAGGCAACCATAGCTCTTAAAAAACTGCAAGTTTCACAACATGATAGAGTCACGTCTTTCAGTAGAATAGTTCCCTCTTCTTTCAAGAAGCTTTTCTGTTTTCCAGTTTAGATACATTGCAATAAGAACTGGCAAAATACTAATTAATGCGACAATTGAGCGCAGTGAAATTTTCTGTCAGTGACAGTGTATAAGACACTGTGTCAATTTTGCCCATTGCAGTATCACTGTCAGGTGCATTTGAATCTAACAGGTATTAAAAGTGTCAAAATTCAGTCTGTGATACTATCTGTTCCCCTATGTGGTCTGTACAGATATCTTTCCCTATTTCTTTCAGCAGAGTACAACATATATTTTCTAACTATTTCTGTCAGTGCGTAAAACCCTTAGAAGAGAATGTTTAATGAAGGCAGTCAAAGCTTGTGCAGCTAACTTGCAGCACAGAATCTTGTTTCTGGCCCCCATCACTTACAGCTGCTTGCCATATGCATTCTGCTGTGATTAGAACATTTTTTGCACTATGTAAGTGGGCAAAACATGTAAATTCAGAACATCTATGATCTATCTGATGAGTTAGACAAGCAATTCAGAATTCAGGGTGACTCCTTCCTAAACATACACCCCTCTTCAGATATTATACTGCAACAGGAAAGGCAGGTGCAATTTTGAGTGTTTATATTGATGAACACCAATAAAATTATTTTTCCTCCTCAAAAATCCTAAAGGATCTTGAAGCTTGTCAGATCCAAGTTCCCTCTGTATGGTTCCCATGCTTCAGTTACAACAGAGAAGAGACTGGCACTATATGTCTTCCTATATCAAAAGTTTTAAACTCAACTAATTCATAATCACTGTGGCCAAGATAGCCACCTACTACTCTCCCTTCTCCCACAAGGTCTTCTCTATTTTTAAACAGCACATTCAGGAGGGAATCTTTCCTCTGTGGTTCACTCGATGTTTGTGACAGGAAATTATCTTCATTAAGAAGAAGGAATAGTTTGGTAGCAGAATATCTTCACAGAATGTCACTTCAAGAAGAGGAATTTTAGGGACAAAAAGGGTAACTGGAAAGAGTGAAAAGTTTTTCTTCATTAATGAAGACAACAGTGTATCAGCTATGGTCATGAAGATGCCTAAACTCAAATATCTTACAAGAGGTAGAACATATTGTCTGGAGCTTTACATGCCAAAAAATGTGAAAATATATGCCTGTTTTGCTTTTCTAACTAATTTATTATAGAATGTGGCCCAAGTGAAGGATTTCTAGATATAGATGCATAAACTAAGGGTATTTTTTTCTTTCACTTACAAAGTACCAGCTTATAAAGAGAAAAAAAAAAATAATCAACAACAGAAATCTCTAGTTAAATTGGACAGATTTGCAAGGACATTTGAAAATGTGAAGGAAATGGTAAGAAGGTAAATGTCTGCTTTACAATCTGTTTATGTCTTTGGAACTCTGTTTTATCTTGACTAATAAGATAAAAAACATTTGACAGCAATCCACTAATTCTTATCTTGCCAGCAACTTGAAAACTGAACTATTCATCCTCAGTGTGAAATTTTGTGTTTACCATTTCAAATTCAAGTGCATAGTTAGCATCTAACCACCACAAAAATACATCAAATGCAATAAAAACAACCTTTATTCAAATCACCTTCATAAAACTGGCATTAACAAAAATTACATTCTATGAACTCAAAAGCTTTCTTGAACTTCTGTCACATAAATGTACGAGAGTTACATATAGCAGAAATATTACTGTGGATCTTTTCAGAATCTTTTTGACTTGAGGAGGGGTCAGTAAACTCTAAAGCTTTGTGAAGTTTCTATGTGACATTACTTCAGCCACATGAAACAGCAAATGCATGTTAGCTTTGGCCATATCATTCAGGTGTATGAACAAGCATAATTACTGATTGCCAGACCTAAGCTAAATTCTGTAGTATAGATGTCATTGTACCACAGATTTTATTTTTCTGGGAAGGTTTGATGATGAGCAAAACATAATTTGTCAGTGACAGTATCATACTAATTAAATAAATAATGAAAATAATTTATTTGTTTTATAAAAGTGATGCTTTGTGAATACAACATGTTTATAATCGATTTAGTACTGTTTGTAACTGGATCAGAATGAGAGAGTGGACATTTTAAAATGAAGTACAAGAACTGCGTGTAAAAGCTAATAAACCTTGCTAAGAAGTCTTTCATGCCTCTTGGTAATGTTGAGTCATGCAAAGATTTCCTTAAAGATCTAATTTCCTTCTTCATTCTTTTCCTATTGCTCATACGTGTATATAGATCATATATCATTTAAATATTAGCATGTCTTGAATAAAAATCAATGTTAAACATATCCAAGGTGAAATAAGTCAAGTTAGAGTAAATTCTAATCATCACTTTTCAAAACTCTCTTCTCTAACTTGTTCGAATGTCTACAGCTTTATATTTTTTCCAGTTTTTGATATAATGATATTTCTTTGTTAATGCAAGCTTTCTCAAATGAGTTGTGTCTGTGTGGAGAGCGAAGGTGAATGGTCTCAGCTTGGGAGGAATGTAATTTGGCAAGGTATGAACAGCTGAGAAGGGATTCTGGTGGGCACAGCGTTTGAACACTAAAGTGGCGGCTATCTTTCCCACTGCAATAAAAGAGAAGCTGGTAACAATGGTGTGCTATAAAAAGCAAAGGAACATTTTTCTCTGTCAAACAACCACACCTCTCTGGCAGTGCTGCTGCTGTTGCTGCAGTACACTGGCTGAGATCCACTCTGCCTTTGTACTCTACTGTTACAGAATTTCAATTAAAACTGAAAACCACACAAAGGTTGTGGGCACAGAGAATACCAAAAAGAAATAACACATCCATTTCATTGGTTGTTTTTGTTTTTCTTGGTCTGATTAAGAAATAATGATTTAAGTTTGATGGTCAGAGCCCGGGTATCTGTTGTAAAGGAAAATTTTACCTCATTAAAGATAGGGAAGAATTATAGAAAATGCTCCAAGATCAGAGCTGCCATTCAAAAGAAAAAGTCATACTGGGGCTAAAATCCCTCCAGATACTGTTTCACTCCATTAAAAAAAAAAAAAAATGTATTTGAAGCCTGGAGGAAGAATACAATTTAAGAGAGTTTTTACCTTATGTAATGAACCCAACAAGGCTTTATGTATGCTGTATGGTGCTATTCTACCATTGAAATCTTCTATTATCTCATTCTTTACATGAATGAAAGTTAAATAAAGTTTCTTCTTTCTCAGAAACCATTACTGATTTGATTGGGTCTAGAAGCAGCAGAATGTTTTCTTTTCCACACAATTATTTTCAACTGATTGAGAATGTATGTCTTCTCTCACAGTTACTCTGGAGTGTCAATGACTATGAGAAGGACAGTACTTCCAGTAGCATTTAGAAACATTCTAAGAGGAGAGAAAATGAAAAGTAAAACTAAAAATAAAACCAAAAGCACAACCAACCAAAAGACTTAATTGTTTAAAAATACATCCATTTTGTCATATATATATTTTTTTCTTCTGGAAATCAATGCTGCAAGTTAATGTTGTTAAGTGTAATGAGATCGTAAGTTTAGAAAACATTCCCTCATAGAAAACAAATGTCTTGTAATAAACTATGAGAATTGTGGAATGACTATAGGTAATAAAAATGAAATCTGACAAAGAATACAGAATAGCCACAGAGAGGATAATAAATATATTTCCTTGGAACTGTTAGCTGTGTTAACATCATATAAAATTGTGTTCTAAGATATCTGAGTTCTATGTGAAGGATTATGTGTAAATTTTAACTAAACTGCTGCCATTATATTATCATAGGTATAATGTGCTAGATAAAAAGTTGTTTTACATCCACTTAATAGATGTGTATGTTCACGCATGTATGCATAGCTGTATGTCTATAAATATATTCATATGTTTGAGAAAAATTGAATTTGTGGAAAACTGAAAGAACAGGAAGAAAATATAGTTTGACTAAAAAGCTAGTTGTTCCATTTTTGTGTTTTTTTATTCACCATATTTACATTTTAATCAAAAGTTGGACTCAATCCTTATGCAACCCTTTCAACTTGGGATATTCTATGATTCTATGATTCTGTATTTTCCTACTGTCTTCTTTTGTATAAAACCTACTTTCTTATTCAGTTGGGTAACTCATCTTTAATGTTATTTTAACAGATCTTGTCTCACTTTCATGGAGTAGTAACAGCAAAGGTTACATTGCAAAGGAAAACTGCCTCACTACTGCACAGAGTTTGCTGATTACTGTGTCTGATACCACCACTGGATATTTGGAGAAGGAGAAAATAGAGAAGAAACAGAGACTATTGTTAATCAGCCCTTACCAGTAGTTAAGGTCCTCAACTTGTCATTGATTTTTCAGTTTTACATACCTTGATTTCAGAAGAAAAAATGACAGGAAAAGAATCTCAGCTGCATGCCCTGGCTTGCAGGCAAACCACTTCTGTAAATTTATGACCATTTTATGAAACAGTATGGAAGAGAATATAGAACTATGAACTTGTGAACAAGTCGAGTGTTTCCCAGGAGAGTTCTATGGTTTTATGATCTACGAGTTGAATCAACTCAAAGGAAACTTGATTTCAATAAGAAAAGCTTCTGAGAACTCATCTGTGGGTTTGGATTTACAACACACTCCTGTAGATCTGTCAAACTATTTATTTGCAGTGATGTGATGAGAACAGGATCCTTCAAGTTAAGCAGACAGTACAATTTGCATATCTTACAAAAAATCTGATCGAGAAAGACAGATCCCCATCATTCTAATGTAAGTGTTTTATGAACTTGTCCGCTGTTATTGTGAAATTGGCCTTTTTGCAGGAATGCAATTTCAAATTGCTGAAACATTTTCCTGCAGAGTCATGAACTGAGAAGAAAAAATTGAGAAGTATTTCTGCCTGTATGAGGAAACACATGAACAATGATCCAGAGGTGTCAAGTCAGCTTGCTGGCTGTCATTTCTAGGACAGCTGGAAGGACATGGGAAATACTACACTTCGCCATTCCAAAATCCTTGCCATTCCAGTTTGCCTCTTTTCACCATTTTTATTATACAGAAGCCCGGAGTGTTATTAGGTCTTTGACAAAGATTTGAACAAAATTAAGTATATGACTAAATTATTGAAGGAGTCATAGAATCATAGAATCATAGAATAGTTTGTCTCAGAAGGGAACCTTAAGATCATCTAGTTCCAACTCCTCTGCTATAAACTGGGACCCATCCTACTAGACTATATGCTCTCATAAAAAATCCCTCTCCGTCTTTCCTGGGAAGGAAGGCTTGGTGGGTGATGCAAAGAGATTAAAATTTGTCAGTGCTCAAGAACTACTGACATTTTTAAATACTAAATTGCCTGACCCAAACTAATGGCCTTCTATGGTGGTGTAACTGCATCACTGGACAAAGGAAGAGTTACTGATGTAATTCACCTGAACTTCAAGGCCTTTGAAATGGTCAATCATATTCTTCTGTCTAAATTGGAAAGATGTGGATTTGATGAGTGGACTGTTCAATGAATGAGGAAATGCTTGCAAAATCATACACACAGAGTGGTGGTTAATGGCTTGATGTCTGTATGGAGATCAGTGATGGATAGTGTTTCTCGGGGATCAGTGCCGGGACTGGTTTTCTTCATTTAATGACATCATCTTCATTTAATGACATCAATATTAGGATTGAGTGCACCCTCAGCAAGTTTGCAGATGACACCAAGATGAGGTCAACACACCTGAGGGAAAGGATGAGGTTCAGAGAGACCTACACAGGCTTGAGCAGTGAGCCGAGGTGAATCTCATGAGGTTCAACAAATCCAAGTACTGGGACTGTTCAGCCTGGGGAAAAGGTGACTGAGGGGGGAACTGATAAATGTTTGTAAATATCTAAAGGGAAGTGGGAAGAAAATGGATGAGGCCAGGCTCTTCTCAGTGAGCAAGGATAGGACAAAGAGTAATGGCCTAAAACTTGAACTTAGGAATTTCCATATAAACATTCCGAAGAACTTCTTTACAGAAAGAGTGATGGAGCACTGGAACAGATTTCGCAGAGAGGATGTGAAGTCTACTTCTTTGGAGATATTCAAGATCTGTCTGGTCATCTACCTGTACAACCCATTGTAGAACGCCTGCTTCAGCAGAGGATTGGACATGATGATCTCTTGAGGTTCCTTCCAACCTCTGCAATTCTGCAATTTTGTGATTCTGTGATTCTATTATTCTATGATTCTGTGCACCTGGATCAACACAACCTATACTATCAATACAAACTGGAAGATGAAAGGATAGAACACAGCTGTACTGGAAAGAAATTGGAGGTACTGCTGGATGGCAAGCAGGACATGAGTCAGAAATGTGCCCTCACAGCTCAGAAAGTCAATCTTATCCTCGTCTGCAGTAGGAGAAGCGTGGTCAGCAGATTGAGAGAGGTGGTCCTGCCCCTCTACTTGGTGCTGCTGAGGCCTCGCCTGGAGTACTGAATTCCAGATGTGGAATCCTCAGTACAGGGGAGACATAGGCCTGTTGGAGTGTGTCAAGAGAAGGGCCACAAAAATGATCCACAGAATGGAACACCTCTCTCTCTTGTGAAGACAGGATGAGAGAGCTGAGGCTGTTCAGCCTGGAGAGGAGAAGGCTCTGATGTGACCTGATATCTGCCTTTCAGTATCTAAAGGGGACTTACAGGAGAGAAGGGAACACATTCTTTGGCAGGATCTGTGGTAATAGAAAAAGGGGAAATGATTTCAAACTAAAAGAGAGGATATAAGGAAGAAGTATTTTACAGTGAGGATTGTGAGGCACTGGAACATGTTTCCTAGAGAAACGGTGGGTGCTCTGTCCCTGGAGACACTGAAGATCTAATTGGAGGAGTTCTGAGCAACATTATCTATATTTAGATGTCCTTTTTCATTGCAAGGTGACCTTTACGGGTTCCTTCCTACTCAAATGATACCATGATTACTCATGAAATATGAAAGTAGTAGAATGTCTACTGCATACTTGCTTTCCTTACACCTGCCACTCCCCAGGTTTTGCAGATTGTATCTGCATTGCATTTTTCCTCCTGAGACTGTGTCAAAGTGAAGACAAGGTACGACATTAAAAACAATTTGACTCTAAAAGGAAAAAATAGTCAACTATTGCTAGGAAAACATTATTTAAAATCTTATGAAAATATAATTTATTTTGGTTTTCTTAATCCTTTTAAAATAGAAGAATTGAGCCCAAGAAGCTGCTTAACTACATGTAGAAATCATGGTAAATTTATCTTCATTGGGTGACCTCATCAAATTATTCTCCTCTGCTGTGATTTTTTTTTTAAGACAGCTCAATAGCATTTGACTCCCTGTTCCCATTAGAATTTAATGAGAACTGGGCCTGTAAGTCCCCCAGATTCCTTTGAAAATAACCCAGCCCATGATAAAATAATACAGTTCTGTGCATCCTTAATTTTTGACAGCATGTTCATGTCTGGAATATTGATTGCAATTGCTACTGCCAAGCACACAGATCCCATCACTCTTGCCTGCTTTTCCATTATGTCATAAATAGATAGCACAGCTCAATAGATTATACAAATAGATGGACTACATATATGAACCTGTAGAGAAAAAAAAAAAAAAAAAAAAAAAAAAAAAGAAGAAGACTGCTAATAAGCAAGTTGATTGGACAAATTATTTAAATGATTTTTAAAAGCCTTGAAATGAGTAACTTCAAAGAGTGAATAAGGATGAAAACAAGGCCAGGTCCAACAGTAGTAATTAGATTCGAGTAAAAAATAAACTCAATTGGAAAGTTTTAAAGTCTTTGTATTATGCAAGAAATCTGGCAAGTGTATGGTACAAAAAATGGGAGTTCAATTAAGTGTTTGGAAAGGCAAAAAAAACACACAAGAAGAATCATTTAGTACCCTACTAAGCTGAAAACACATTCAAACTAAAATGAAAACTGATATGGTTGAATAAGCAATAGGAAAAAAGGAATAGAGTTGTCAAAATAAAATATATTTGAGACTGGCTTGGGCAAAATTTTAATCCTTGATTTCATTTTTCATGTTTGTACATTTGTTCCCAGCAGTAAAATCACAACATCATTTGACAAAAAGGTAAGGAAAGGAAAGGCAAAGAAAAAGTGCTGGTGATTCAGCCTCCAGCACTCAGCTGGTGATTTCGCTCTCCACAAAATCTACTAGGAAGCAGAATGTGAAGCTGTTCTTGCATGTCCTACTGTGGCTTGTCTTATTATTAGAAGTCTATTTTCTCATCTTTCTGAGGAAAAAAATGTAACAACTCAGGAAGATCACTTTTGGGCTTCATTCTTGCATTGAATTAAAAAAAAAAAAAAAGAAGGAAAAAAAAAGCTAAAGCAAACAATGATAAAAGCAACCTGTAGTTAGAAGCTATAGTTTACAACAAACTGTACCAAGTTTAGGTTAGATATTTATTTTAAGAGCAGACCATTACCTCTGCAGTACTTTTGCAGGAGTCAGACTAAGGAGCTAGCCAAACATGTCTTGTTCATATACAGCAACTCACCAAGCTCAATAGATGGGAATCCAATTTTGTAATTATTTGGTTTTGTTTTATTATTTTATTTTATTTTTATTTTATTTTATGAATTTAAATGAAAATATCTAGAAATCTATCAGAAACTAGGACTCCATTTTATCCCCTGTATGTGGGACCTGCTGTAAAACTGCAAAACTAAAATTGTGGTTCATATTTTCTTAACATTTCCAATCCAAGGACAAGGAAGGATAAAACAGAGATAGAGAAGACTTGGTGTCCAAGGAGCCAGTGGTTTGCCTAAGGGTAGTTTAAAGGAAACTTGAATGTTTACACAGTTTCAAACCACCCTTCTTGTCTGAACACACCAGGAGAGACAAAATTTGTCATTCTAGCAAGCAGATACACCTCCTGCCAAGGGGTATTTGTATGTTTGAAAGTTATTGTGGCAAAGGAATGTCAAGCAATGACTTAAAGACTGATGAAGTGCTCTCTGGACATCACTGATGAAGTTCTCCCTAAAGCAGGTGGCCTAGCATCAAACAAAATACAAATGCACCTGCTGGAAAAATACAATGATTAGTTAACATCATAGGGTAGAAAAATGTTAAAATGACCTCAAGTCCAAATGAGAGATGAAAGATGGGTGGGGGCTTATGATGGGGGCTGGTGAGTGCACATGATAATTAGTAGTAGGGAACCTTAAATCTGATGGATAGAGAAACAGGAAAATTTGTATGTATGGATGTATAAGGGTGAGAAGAATGAAACTATGGAAATCTGAAATACTATCTCCTGGTACATTTGCATTTCAGGAATCTGAGCACTTAAATAGAGGGAGGCTGTGGTGGTGAAATGGAATATAAGTTTTACTCATGAGTTAGTTGTAACCACTAGTTGTAATATTGTGTTAGATGGAGAGCATTTATTTAGGAACATGATCTGGAAGATTAGTTAATTTTCTACTTGTATCATATAATGTATGAATACAAAAAATTCTGCAACATATTGAATATATATAGAATTATTTTATTTTATTTTAACTTAACTTATAGCAGTGGTGATTTACTTCTTTACACAAGCAAGATTCCTATTACCATTTGTAGTCACAGAACTTAGCAGTCTAAGTTCCGAAGTTGAAACTTTAATTGGAACTATAGGAAATCTCCTCTGATAGCTCTCATAATAGATAGCTCCTCTGATACATCTAACCAGTAATAATTTCACATCTATAGACTTTTGATGTGGCCTTTTAATGTACTTTTGGATCCTCCTGCATGATGATGATTCTGGTTTTGCAAGCTGCTGTGTGTAGGCAGCCCCTGACACCAGAGACCACTGCTGCTGGAGTTAGAAAGTCTGTGCACAGACGGAAAGGTCAAACTGCACAAAATAGTTTGCAGGTTCAGAAGCCTGCCTGAAGTACTCTCAGCTTAGAACAAACCCAAATTACTTTGTAAGTATGAAACATTTAAAATGAGAGCCTGCAAAAAGCAGTGAAGAAGTGGTGAAGCTTCTATAGAGCTGTCTAATCTCAGCTATTCTAAGGCTTAATTAGCTATTATATACAAATGAACAATTTTAAATAATTAAATAATAAAAATTCTGGCCCATGACTGCACCAAAATCAGTTTTGCAGTTGAAAATCTACTTCTGTGCTTTCTTAATTAAAAAACATATCATTTTAAGAAGGCAGTTTTGAACTGAGTAGACATGAATCTAAGAACAACAAAACCCACTTTATTTCCTGATAGAAGCATTTTTTCTTTTTGCGTATGTTTTGATCCTGGAAATTTCACAGCTCTCTTTTAACTTTCTTAAGGAATAACATTACTTCTGTTTCTGCAGTTGTTTACTCACCAAAACTTCAGAGCATATTGGTGTGCTGCATAATTTGAACAAAGGTTAATATTGTAAATAAAAACATTTACCTCCAAATCTGCAGAGGAACTGTATTTAAAGAAATGAAACAAAGTAGAATTTAAATGCTCACATACAAGATAAAGAAAATGTTTAGAAACTTTAGCTGCCCACATTCAAACAGTCCCAGCTGAAGTATGATTACTTTGGTTTGCGTTTATCTGACACTACAAAAACAGAAGGGTTAGTTGTCATGGAGGCATTGTAAAGTGACAAATATAATACCATTTCTAAAAAGAATGACCATCAACACAGTACTGCGTTCAGTACGGATGAAAGAAAGCCCATTTTGCCTTGCTTCAAATTCCCCACAGCTTTCTGAATTCTGCATATTTACCAGAGGCACCTATAGAACTGAATTGTTTGAAATGAGAAAATGTTTGAACGTGTTTTCAGGAGCTGCCTAAAGAGTGTGGACAACACATCCTCAGAGAGCAAAACTAATAGAGATACACTCAATAAAAGGGACAGAGATGGAGAAAAAGGTGTAGATGAAAATACATAACAATAGGGCATAAAAAGTGTCAGTATCCCTATCTACTTAATTATTGTTGGAAATATGCTTAATTACAAATTATGCAATAATAGTTAATTAACAATTTAATTCTAAATTCTCATGTCATTATTCATCTTTAAAAGTATTTGATACAATGGTCATTAATGAGTTTTGTATTTTTCTAGTAGCTTGCTAACCCCTTATTATTACTGCTCATTTATTTACCTTCTTTTCTTCATGTGGTTTGATTGACTGAATTATTAGCATTTAAATTTTCTAACAGACTATTGAAGTCTCAAAATACAATGCTTTCTGTAGCAAAATCATTAATGTGATAAGATGCAGATCAAAAGGAGTGTTCACCAAAGTGAATACAAATAATACAGTATGGAATTAATATGAAAAAATGAAACACTTTGAACAATAGACTTCCATTAATATATTAGTGAGCATATTAATGACAAAATTGCTGAAAGATACTATGAAAAGTCTCAACTAAAAAAAAAAAAATACAAAGCATTTCTCAGAATATAAATGAATTCCTAAATGAAACAATTTAAAGGTTGATTTGACATTTTTTCCTGGAAATGTTTGCTGAGTTTATTCATTGATCAAAAGCACTCGTTTACACAAATTAACAAATAAATGCCCTTGATAATAAACAGCATTTGAAATGCTACATTCAGGTAGTAGTGCAGACTACTTTCCTTTGGTCTAGTGAGTCATTCAAGGAGTAAGACTATCTTATCCACATAGACCCAGGGTAGTGAAATTTATGACGGTCATTCATATTTTTGGGGCTGCTAGATTGTGCATGTTCTTTCAAAGAAAGCTTATTAGGTATTCTGCTGCTGAGGTGTCTGCTGGTCAGGTTAATCTTGATGCAGGTCATGTAGGAAGACTTGTAGACATGAAGAACAGCATTTTACCATTACTAGCTTGATTCCAAAACCAATCAACTATTAGCTATGGTGGTGTAGGAGGAGACTTTTCACTAGTGTTTTATTAAGAAGTCCAGGGTCTCTAAATTTATCAGTGCCCATGGGCCACAGTTACATTGAGCTAATAAGAAAATTATTATACTGACATCAGCTTCCCAATCCTTTCCCTTAAAGAAAACACGTAGCATATCAATCTGTGTAATTAATGTCATGCTTCATATCTTCTCTCTCCAATTATCCCCAAAACACTTCTGTGTGACTCCAAATACCTGTAATCTTTAAAAACTTTGTACTAACATCTCTATGATAGATCTTTTTGAGTGCAGTTGTAACTCATAACGAAAACAATGTATTTCTGCTAATGTCTGGATAGTTACATCAGAAATCACATACAGACAATCATGAGAATAATGCTCATTCCTATTGCTGTATTTTGAAATTTAAAGGTCATTAGCACTGAATAAGAGACAGAAATAAATTTATGCTATTTCTTTTAAACTCATACTGCCTTTTTGATAGTAGAGAACAGCAGAAAAAATTAATTAAATATCTACAAATGTATTTTGTTTATATGTGGCATTTTGTAGAGAAAGGAAGGTAAAATTGATTTATTCTAATAATATGACACTATTTTATGTACCAGAAACTGCATAGTTAATAACTGCACTCGAATTACAGTGAAGATTTTCAACACTGTCAAATGAAAATTTATTTAAGTTCTGATTTGGTTTAATAAAATTGAAATGTTTGGTAACAGTTTATTCTTATTACTGGAGAGTTTTACATCCATAGTTACAGTGACTTAAATTCACTGAGATATATGAATTTTGATGATTCACTTAGAAAGTTATATAGTGTCAAGAACTAGATCAACAGGGAGTAAGTCAGCAAGAGAAAAAAGACACGTAAAAGTGACTGACTGCAAATCATTAGCTTCACTCAAGATCAATCAACTGCTACTAGGTGCTTATGAAGTGTACTCTAGAGATGTCTCAAGAAAGAGGAAGGCCTGATATCTTTCTCGTTGTACTTTGTTGTGGAGCTCAACTTCATTCAGATCTTTGGAGATAGGGACTTGCAACCTGGAGTGTTGAAAATAAAACATTTTCAACATGAACTGAAGGAACTGTAGCTGTTTAGTCTGGGGAAAAGGAAGATGAGGGGAGACCTATTGCTCTCTTCCAATATCTAAAAGGTGATTGCAGTGAGTGGGATTGGTCTCTTCTTACTGGTGACATTTGACAGGATGAGGGGGAATGGTCTCAAGTTGTGCTAGGGTAAGTTTAGGTAGGATATCAGGAAAAACTTCGTTAGAGAAAGGGTTGTTAAGCACTGGAAAAAGTTTCCCAGGGAGGTGGTTGAGTCACCATCCCTGGATGTATTTAAAAACCATTTGGATGTGGTACCCAGGGACATGGTTTAGCAGAGGGTTTTTAGAGTTAGGGTAATATGGTTAGGTTATGGTTGGACTTGATGATGTCCAAGGTCTTTTCCAACCTGAGCAGTTCTATAATTCTATGATTCTGTGATTCCATTTGAAAAATAATGTTTTCATTTACAAACCAGTATTGATGTGGAAACCGTAAAATACTTGAGGGTTTTTGTTGTTGTTGTTTTTATAAAATAGGCCAACAGTATGAACAAGAAACACTTGAAATATTCACCAACCAACCAACCAAACAAACAAACAAAAAAAAGCCGACATTTTTAATGACTAGGAAGTTATTTACAGAAATTGTACAGTAGTGCAACTGCTTTCATTGCAAAGAAAATTTTGCTCATAAAAACAATGAGAAAAGGCTTTTGAGTAAATAGAATGGTATGCTTCTGGATAACATATGTTTATAAATATTTAAAACTTTAAATCAAACAGTTTCTGAAGAAAAGAACAAACGAAACCTGGTTTCCTATGGATTTGTGCCCTAATTCTTTTACACAATTTCTCTTCTATTCCCAGTACCAGCCTCCCCTGAGCAAGCTGCTATATCTGCAGTGGGTAAGCTGTGCTGCATCTGTGCCCCCTGGCTAACTCTCTCCCTGCTGCTATGTGGGACTGTCTGCATCACCTTTGGGGAAGGTAATAATTCCAGAATTTCCCCCAATTAATTTCTGATTTTTCTCAAAATTCTCATGATAACTTATCTATGAGATTCCAATCTGCATTTCAGATTTTGTGGATTGCAAATTTATTAAAAGATGTTTGACAGAATGATCAAGCAAACTTTATTTCCTTAGAATGCCAGTCTGAAAAGAAAGAAAGAAAGAAAGAAATTGTAACTAGAGAGAATTAAAGTGGACAGTGATCAATTTCTAACACAGTGATGAGTGAAAAAACATTAAGATGTATAATCACCTAGGGCCGTAGTACTAGACATGTACAAATAAGCCAGTGAGTGAATGGCGTAACATTTCAGAAAGGTAAGCACGTTACCAGGCCAAAGCAAAACAGCGTTGAGTGACTTTTGTGAGCAAAGGTAACATGAGATAGACATGATTAGATACAGTGCAGGTCAGAAAAAAAAAATAAAGCCACCAATCTGAAGGAATTCTGAACTTTCATTGCTTTACTGAAGTAGATCATTTTTCAAATCCTGTGTACATGGGTCTGCTTTTTAAGTCTAACACACAAAATTTGTGGCCCAGATTCTGATTTTTTTTTTTTTCCCACACTATTGTAATTGATAGATAAGTTCCCAGAAGTCATGGAGTCTTCTTGTACCAATATCTGCTTGATGGTTTTTGCAGTGTTGTAGGCTGCCATTTTCCTGTGTTGTCTTTTTAATCCAGAAAGATTACAGAAATCTATTAAGTATGAAACATTAAAAGCCTGCCAGGAATGTAATTGTTTAAAGAGTGAGGAAAAAAATTAAAAATAACCACAACAGAAACTCAGAGCTCTTACTTGTTTCTGAACATTTCAGTCACCTTGAAACAGTTTTCTGTGGTTCTGTGTTCTTAAAAAAAGTCAAATGATCAAATCCTGTAACCCAACAAAACAAACAAACAAATAAACAAACAAACAAACAAAAACAACCCCCCCGAAAAAAATCCCAAACCAAAACCTGACCTCCAAATATCTTGTTGTTTAGTTTTTGTTGATTTTTCCAATTCTCTCTATTTGAACTATTCTAGCTGGAAGTACTTAGCTGAGAGATTCACAGAAAGAACACATAGCATGGGGTGTGTGACCTATGAAGTCAGACATTAAAGGTTCCTGTTTAGATATTTTTCAATGCTGTTTCAGTTATATCTGAGGCACTGCTAACTGTGACACTGCACAGCAGTCATTTTGTTTCTTCATAGTAGCTAGACAGATTTATCAATTTCTTTTTACCTTGTTCTTTATGGTTTTTTGTTTTGTTTTGTTTGTTTTGTTTTGGGTTTTGTTTTTAATTTTTTTTGGTTGTTGTTCAAAAAGGAAAGAAGAAAGAAAATTCAATATTGGAATCTGAATGACAAATTCAATCTCCTTTTACAACCAGTGTTCTGGGAGGAGGTTCACACTACAGAAATATCTGAGTTTTGGGTTCAGTAATGAGTTATCTGGCAAGTGAAGAGCATTTGATACCAGCAACACCCTCTCCCCTAAAATTTTCCCCCTCCTTTTCTTCTCTTCTCTTTTTTTTTTTCCCCCCCTTTTTATATCAAGTAAAAGCTGTTCAACAGGGTGGAACTGAGGGTCAAAGTTTAAATACAGTTTGTTGTACCACCTGGTTTTGATCTAGAGGTGGAGCATGTGACTGGCGACACTCACTGTCTCAGCAGGGAAACCTGGTAAGGGGGGAGGGAGAAACATTTCTCAAATCATGAAAGATATGAGATTGAAAGCCTTGGAAAAGTAAGTCTCCTGTTTTACTCACAAACAGGAAGGAAGGCAGGACAATCATAATACAGTCTTCTTCCACAATGCTTTGCCTATTTGTTTCTGGACAGCTTTAGTTGAACTGTCTGGAGGGGGTGAGGAGATCACTTTTTCTTTCAACTGATTCAGTCTTTGTACCACTGCTATGACTCCTCACCAGGGTGCCAATTGTGGTTACCTTCTTTTCTTGGGTAGTTGCCACCTGTCCATTAGAAACTGGCCAGGCACCAGGAATCCACTTCACATTTGCTGTAGATTAGAAGTCAAAGCCTCAAATAAACATTTTAGACACCGGATCTAGATTTCAAGCAGCAATTTAGATTTGATTGGCAATGTATTTCTTCCTCAATTACTTATTTATGAAGTTACTTTATATTTGAGCTAGATGTATTTGAATAGTCTATGTCATGAACTTTTTCTAAATAGGTTTATTTATTTATTTTTAAGTACTAAAGTTCTGCACTGGATTAGAACATGTTTTGTTGCAGGTTGTATGCCTGTCTTCCTCAGCTGACAGAAGACACTTGACTCTGGTCCTGTGACTGGCTTAAGGGCACCCTGTAGCATAAAGGTCTGCAATCACAGCCTGATCCAAGGAAATTAAAGGTCCTGAAAAACCATTCTATCCATTCATTCATTCATTCAATCTTTCATTCACTTATTTATTTATTAAAAAGATAAAATATTTGCTACATTGTTTCAGAATCTAGCTGGCAATTAAGAGACCTGTCAAAATTGCATAGCTCTATCCACTATGTGGAAATTTATTTTTCTTTTCTAATGAATGGATATCCAAAGTTGTTGCTACAGTTCTTAGCTTTAAAGGTTATAAACCTGCAATCTGTTTTTTCTTTTTTTTTTTCTTTTTTTTTCTCCGTTATAGTATAATCTTTGTTTAATATTTCAATGTTTTTTTCTTTGCTTGTTTGTTTGTTTGTTTGTTTTTAACAGCCTTCTTAATCACAACAAAGTTATCCTAAGCAAGAAATAATATCTTGTTTGCTACTCTAAAAGTGTCCACTTGGTCAGCCCACCAATCAAGGCCTCAGCACTGATATTGATTTTATTTTTGTTATCTTTTAGGAAAAAAAATGATAGCATAGCATTCATCCCAAGGGAAAGATGTAACCACTCTTAAGACTGAACAAAGTGTTTTATTTTTCCTTCATTCAAATTATGCTTTACTCATGTTTGTATTGGAAATCTGATCCCTACAATTTAAGGAAGAAAATTTTCACTGCAGTGATAGCAACCAGTTAGCTAGAAAGAAATAATGTTAAAGACAGTCATTTCAGTTAGATGCTGTATCAGCTTTCAAAACTATGTACTTCCTTAGTTCACTCATCATACATGATCAAATGTAATGTTTTGTCAGTTTTTAGACACTTTGCCATTAGAATTACATCTTTTATTCATCCTACTAAGGATCTGCTGAAGGACAGATTGTACAAATAAACAGTTGGAATGTTTTTTAAGAGCAGTTGTTTACTGACTGAAATACAAAAACTTCCTCATGCTTGGAGGTCAAATTACTGCTTAAGAGAAAGCAAGCTACCTGAGTCATGACTCATAAGACAAATCAGACTGTATCTTTTGATGTGAAGAGTTGCATAATGTTTTGTCTTTAATAAAGAGAGCAGTAGCTGACGTTTTACTTAACAATAGTTCTGCTAAGTACGGAAATTACATAGCCATCTAAGTAATCCCTCTAGATCTCTGAAGAAGACTATTGGTAATATTCAGGTGTTAAAGGTAGACTAATTACTATATTATTAAGTAGCATGAGTTTTAATATGAACTCCAGTACTGTATTCCTGGAAGGTTTTTTTGTTGTTGTTTTTTTGCATGTTTGTCTTTGCTGCTCATTTTGGGTCAATGGATAGCAAACATGGAACATCCATGCAAACGGGGAGGAAAATTTGGTGGATTCCTTTCCCTACACAATATGAAACCAGGCTAGAAAAGGCTGGAAAGAAAAGAGAGGAGGGGAGGGGAGGGGAGGGGAGATCCCAGAACTTGTTTCCTCTCCTTACACAGCCTTTTCTCACATTCTGCTGCTCCAACCTGTCTGAGCTATGATTCTTCTCTACTTCTGATATTATGAGATCATCGAAGGGTTATTTGAAAGCAGTGATCTTTCCAAACAGGAATACTGTTTTGTGAGATATGAATAGCCGTAGATTTGGATCAAATAAGTGAAGCGTATGTGACTGAATGAAAAACAAGAGAAATCTAATGTGATGCTATGTAAATAATTCCAAAAGTAATCCCTCCTATTTATTTCTGTAGAAACTACAACAGATACAAGAAGCATAATAACAATATTTGATAGAACAAAATCTCAGCTGTAAATTCTCAGCTACAAGACACCATCTTGCAATATAATTCCCACTATTTTCCATGTATTTTAGTCAGTGATGAACAAAAGACTGCATGCCATGCTTGTGAAAATCTTCACCTGTGGAGATGCCCACACCCACTATCTGTTCTGTATAAGTGTTCAGCAAGTGTCTATGAATGTCAGTGTGTCAACTTTTTCTGCACGAAAGAATTCAATGACAGACCTTTACTTCATATGCACTTCCATGTCAGTCTATATTCTGTCAGGTTGCCCCTCTGCTTCTTTTTCACATGGCAATAAAATGTAATGAGATATTGATGTAAAGGTTCAACATCTACTGCCATGCCGCTACCATCTGCCTTGGATATCATGGACCAATATAAAAAAATAGGAGGCATTACTTATGGATCAGCTCTCACAGATAAACTACACTGCAGCATAGGAAAAAAAGAAAGAGATTTATAACTTCTATAAAAATTGTTGGACAAGGAACTGAAAAATCCATATGTCGCTGTTTCCCTTCCTACTTTTACTGTTCTTTTCATATTTCTTCTTAATTAATTTTATGATCTGAATTACGACATCTCAGTTCAATTTGGGATGCTGAAATGTATTTAAATACAGGGTTAATGGATAATATGACTTTATTTCAGATCACTGAATCTTCCCTGTGGTAGCTGGGATAACCTGGACTAAATGCAATTACAGTATTTGTGGAGTCACACAGCTATGAAGGTATCTGTGCTTCTTTCTACACTCCTGAGCAAGACATGAAGTTCAGAGAGATGTTAGATATGCATGAAACAGCATCTGAAAAATTCAGATGAACAGTGATCTGCAGATTTCCATTTCAAGTAGAAATCTTTTCTACTTTTGTGACACTGCAAGGAACACAACTAGACAATCAGGCAACCTTCAGACAGTTAGCCTTATGTGGTAGCTGAATATACTACAGGGTAAATGCTATAGATTTTCAATGAAATGAGTTCCTAAAAAACACTTACTGAGAACTTTTTATCTTTTGGAGTGTCTCTGCTAAACCATTTGATATTTGACTTATTATATTACTATAAAATCTCTAATGTTTCTTTTATTGATCTGTTATAAAGAAGTTCCTGTAGGGTGGCTATAATCTCCGGAGGAGTACTGATCACTAACATAAAACCAAATCATCAAACTCTGATATCTATAAAGTCAAAGTTTTGTGTCAATACAAATGATTATAATGGCCCGTCCGTGGTCAGCAATTCAGGTATACAAATGTGCATACCCTCTTATGTGATGTCTAAGGTAAAATACCAAGAACCCCTTCCTAATTAATTCCTCACTGCATATAAGACGTTTCTTGAAAAACATACTTTGATTCTTATTTTTAATCTCATCTGTTTTTCTTTATAAGTCATGATTAAACATTGGTTAGATTTCTTCTCAATCTCTGTAGAAACATTAATGACAGTGGTCTGTTTAAACAGTGTAGGCTAAGTTCTGTAACACTTGCTGAAATAGTGGCAGACACCTGGTCAGGTTACTAATTACTAGCTTCGTTTATTTGTTTATTTATTTTGATCATGTGGCAATTACTTTACAAACTAGTTTGTCCTCTTGCAGAAGAAGCTCAATCATTCAAGAGTTCAACTCCTATTAAAATCTGACTGTAGCACTGAATTTTGTTCTCTCCTCCATTTCCTTAGCTAGCTTTGAGATTTACTCATGAGAGATTTGGCTAAACTGAACCATCTCTCTAAACAACATAGTGCTGGAGAAGGTGATGAGCCACTATGGGTAAACACAACGTTTTTCCTGTCTCAGTGATTTCTCATGAGCTGAAGGCTGACTTTATATGTATTGGCAGATGATCTAGGATGGAAATCATAGCCATGCGGTAGCAACAGAGTCTCAGAAAACTGGAGCAGATTCAAACATAGAGGAGTGCAGATCTGTGATAGGGTAGTACCGCTTGAAAGAGAGATGATTTCCTCCATCCAGCTCTTCCTGGGCAGAGAGGAATGTTTTAATCTGTGTTTTATAGTCCATCGTATAAGCTATAACTAGTGAGTTTATGTAGAGTTACACAGAATGTGCTGTTACCAGTAGTCTCTTTTTCTTCACAAACAATAGTAATTATATTAGGCTGAGCTTTTTTTTTAGAAAGAAATCTTTATGAACAAAGAGCTTCTCTCTTGTCCCACCTCACTGCCCTCATCCTTATCTTCAGCATGATTAAACATATATTCTGAGATTGTTTTTGCACACATAAATGTGGCTCCATCTTTACTGCTATTAAGGCCACACGAAAAATTATACACCTCAGTCAGAGGATAAGAGTGACAAGGCAAGAATAGTTAGATTTTTGTGATTATAAGTAACTATGGCTATTGGTATATATAAAAATATGTAGGGACAATGTCAGAGAGGGACAATACCAGCAGAATACAAAGGAAACTGATGAAATGTCTGAGGTTGTTTCAAATTTGTTGGTACTGTGGAGGACTATGCGTCGTCTGTATTAGGATGTGCATGAGAACCCTGTGACAATAAACATCTCGTATGGCCCAAGGCAAGGAGCATCTGAACTTACCTAGACCACACATAAGTATTGGGCAAGTTTCAAAGAAATTACAAACCCCAGGTTTTCATCAGATTCAGATAAAATGGATCTGGTTAAAGAAAAAACTCATTTAAGGTATCAGATAAAAGCATAGTGATTTTTGAAATAAAGTTATAATTCGTGTGACTATGTCCTCCCTTTTCCAGTGCTCGACAACAGGGAGCAAATAGAAGTGCCTTTGGATCTTTCCAGCTTACAAGTACAATTTGTGTGGGCAATCAAAAGCAAAAAAAAAAAAAAAGAAAAAAAATTGAAGATAATATTATTTAAAACCTCCAATTATTTCCAAATATGTGCTTTTGGTAGTGTGAGCAGTTGGAATTTCTAGCAATATAAACCAATATAATACTGAAAATCATGTCTAAACATCAAACTTTTTTTTTTTTTTTTTTTAAAAGCAAGAACACAGAAAAACCCCACGAACAATTTAAAATTATCCTTGCAAGCTATTCAGTAACCAGTTATTTGAACTGCAGGGCTTTTATGAATAAAATTGTAAAGTAAACCTACAATGTAAATACCTAATCCAAAATGCCATAGCTTTCCAGCTATAGAATCCAAAACAAATTATCTGCATGCTGTGTCTGAATTCTGAGGTGGACCGAGAACTAGTTTACACTTGGGTCAGAAGGTGAAGCTTTGAATTGGTTCACAAAATGAGACCAGCTTGGCTGTCCTTCCCTGTTTGTAGAGCTTTAGATTTTTCTTGGCACATAAATCCTTTTGTTTCCTGGCATAACCTTGAAAATATTTTCAAGCATTTTGAATTGTGCCTGCAAGTTTCTAAGGAGCCATCTACTTGGGATGTGCACAGATAGACCTCTGCTCTAAGGGGGTGGGATATGAGCCTGTGCTGCTGTGTATGAATGTTAATTTGTGCTCAAGATGCAAGAGGTGTTGAGCAAAGAACCCCTCAGTTATGGTAACACATCTTCAGAAAGATGAGCTGTATATTCCTGGCTGTTCTTGAATGTGGTCAAAAACTGCTCTAGACTGTCTGCTTCCATGCTGACATGATCCATGTAGGCTGTCCTATTTCTGTACCTTGGCAGGACATCTTTCTACAGCCATTTTCAGTCAGTTTAGAGAGTATAATCTAGAGTTCTTCAGCAATGTCAGTCATCAGTTCTCTTTAAGCTTTTAGCAATTTCATGAAAGATGCATCAGCTAAGATTCTATTTCAGAATTTACTGGAATAAACTAATCATTCTTATTTACAACCTGTTTAATTTAAATTTAATACTTGAGAAATCCCAAATCTCTTATCATCACCTGAAGTTCTAGATTCACCCTACAGACTCTAAACTACCATTTAAAAAAGTCAAAATGATATTTATCTTAAGCCAAATCTCCAGGAAGATTTTTACAGAAAATTTAAAGAAATTGTCATATGAATCATCTTGTATTTAATAAATCTCCAAAAATATCCTCCTTAACCTATTTTCACCATTGATTTAATCTGGTACATCTGTAAGAAATACCCTCTCCACCTGAATGAAAAAAAGATTAATTTTATATCAGAATAATAACAAGAAAGATTTTTGATGGAGTCCATCAAATGTCCAAAAATGTTATGAGCCTGTGACCTTTGATATGCAGGAGAGAATGAGTGAGAGGGAACAAAAGAAATGTAAGAAATTTCTTCAAGACAGCATGTAGCTCCTCTGCTAACAATATGAAATGACAAAAAAAGATCATTCTGAAAAAAAAAAAGCAAAGATTTGTCTCCTTGAAGCCAATATGCAGTAGGAATAACAATGCACAGCTACTCTGCCCTCTCCAACTTAGTATCGGGTGTAACAAAAAATCTCTTCCATTCAGACCTCAGGAAAATAAAAAAGAAAAGCCATAAGTATAATACATCCAAGTATGCTACCCAACAAGAGCTATTAAAATATACCCATTAAAATAGTTTTCTTTTGAGGTTTTTTGTTTCTTATTTTGAAATGTCTTGCATATTAACTTTTTGAAAGATAATATTTCTTTCATTTCATATTTATTCATTTTTTACAGAAGGATGTTTTTCTAATGGAGTCATAAAATGCTTTATAAATAGCTAAAATCAAAGCCAAAACTTTATTAGAAAAGACAATCAGTATAAAAATATGTTCTCAAATTGTGCTGGGAAAGGTTAGATAGGATATTAGGAAAAATTCATTAACAGAGAGAGCGCTCAAGCATGAGAAGATGTGGGAGTCTGTATTCAGGAGATATTTGAGGGACTAGTGGACATGGCAGCAAGGGGCATGCTTTAATGAAAGAACTCTGTAGGTTAGGTTGGATTTGCTGATCTTAAAGGACAACAAGACCATGTCAGTGTTGGGGTTAAGAATTTTGCCAACTGATTCTCATTTGGCATCTAACAGCAAAAAGCCTTCCCTTGAATAGCTAGCATAGATGTTCTTAGTGAGATTGAGGGCTATGAGAGCAAATAGTTCTGACACACAGATCATTGACTTTGTCTATTCCATTTTATAAGAAGTCTTCTTCATCTGTTGCAATTTGACCTTGTTACAAATGAGAACAGTGTGTGAAGTTATGATATTTGTTAACAGAAACTGATGTTTATCTTTTGTGTAGCATTTATTTCATTTCTTCTTTGAACAGCTAAGTAGAAAGTGGTGGAATGAATATATTTTTTTAATAATTAAACTTCTAGTGTATACATTTAATTATATAATTAAGTTTTTTATTTCTATAGGCATGCCTAATTGGAAATTGCATCAATATTTCTGTTAATTTACAAGCCAAATTAACACTAAATCCACCTATCTTATGCCTGGAGTTCACCAAGTGAATGCTTTGATTTGATATAGTCACACCTTTGTATTAGTATGTAGAATGCTGAGGATGTCATCAATCTATTTCACTCACTGCTCTTTGTCTTATCACAAAACAGCTGTTCTCATTTCATTTGTGCCCTTCTTTGAGTCAGTAGAGGTGGTACTGATTGTGTTCTCTGATATGAGCTTATTTGAGCTGGTCACCCATTGCTTCTTTTCCTTCTTGATCATGAAATTTTTTTCTGTAAGTTGGTGGTGATTTTATTTTTCTGTCATCTGACAGTTGCTCAGTGATTTGTATGAAGTAATTTTGCTTGGATTGTCCCCAGATCTAGGGAGCAGGTGACAACATAAAAAAAAAATACTACTATTGCTGGCTCTAATTGATACAGTTAGTAGGAGTCTTCACTACCCAGGGACAGAATAGGAAGTTGAATTTGATCACATCCACTGTGCAGGAGAGTCCTTTGGTGGATCTATGGAGGAGCCACTTAAGGTCTGGCTGGTCAAGCTCAGGCCTACGTTTTTAGATGAGGTTGGGCTTTTCACTGAAGAATACGCATATTCCATGCTGTAACTGACTCTTAAAAATAGAAAAAAAATCAAATATGTAGTGGCATAAATTTATAGGTAATGTAAATTATGTCCATCTCTGTTTTTCCTCTCACTTGGTTCCCATTAGCAGATATATCATTTTTCTTCTGAAGACCTGTTATAGTTCTACTAGAACCTATTTAACCAATCTTTAAGTCTAAGAACTGTATTTGATTGTAGAGCACCACACACATTTATTTCCGTATGTACACTGCAAATGTTGTTTCCTGTCTATTGATATGCTTGGCATTGTTTACTGTTCATATAATTCTCAAGTGGTGTAATCCAAGCTGTTCATATTATTTGGTTCAAACTTTATTTTGAAAATCTGTAGTAATCCAAGTTAAATAAATATAATGCTAGAAAATATACTCTGAGGAATAAATCTGCATTGACAAGGAGATAGGTAAAATACAACTTCTTCATCTCTGCATATAACTTACTGATTAAAGAAGGCAGTAGCAAAAAATGGATGACTGCCTAATTGGATATTAGTAGGGAAAGAGTGACACATGTTATATGATACTGCTAGAGGATGTGTCTGAGGGTTGCAAAGTGAAGTATTTAGGACAAATGAGCCTGTCACATTAGATAAAGTAAAAGAGACAGTCAAGTTTCCAAGAGCTTCTCTGACTCGCAATTAAGAGAATGTCTCCACAGGAGTCTGTACTAAGCATATCAAAGATAACAGATGCAATATGTTGAGGGCATCTAGACACCTGTATAGGGAGAGCTGCCTTTCAAAGATTAGCAGAAAGAAAAAGGGTCTTGTTATTACTTATTTTTTTTCTCATGATGTACAAAGTATATCTGAAAATGTTGGATACTTATGGCTATTTTTAATATAAGGATGTAGTTTTCCTGTGTGAATGTCTGTTTTTTAAACTGACAAGAAAGACCTTTATTTGTGTTAAGAAACAAAATGATGAGATCTAGAGAAAGGAAAAGTCCTTTATGGAAGAACTCAGAAACTGAGAGGGAAAAGATTTTCACTCTGGAGTTGCTTGCAATTTTGTCTCATTTGTTTTCACTTAGAAAATGAAATTGTGAGAAAAAGCTACACATATGAAAACAAAATATTCTCTCAGTTTTTTCCTGTCTTCAGTGTGATTTGCTTTGTTTGTTTTCAAATTAATATGTTTGTTGACTTACTGATAAAGCAACTACAACAACAACAATAATAATAAAGACAACTATCTCATTTTCTGACTTATGTAACCACTTTTTGAATTAGTCAAGTACTTTTAATGCAAAGTTCCATCCACTTCACTGAGAATGTCCCACAGTCTTTATTATCTATGTACACACCAAATATAAGGCAAACTAAAGGATAAGTTTAATGAATCATTCCCAAATCCTTTTCTGTTGTTAAGTAGCTACAGACTTTGAAGACTCAATTTCTCTAATTCATTCCTAGAACAAGTAAGTACTTAGCTGATTCAAAAGCTCTTGAGACTTTAGACAGACCATTTCAGGGAACTGATCCCTAGGCTTCTCAAGGTTATAATCTTAGGCAGTTTTCAAACAGAGTCATCCAAGTATTGACATTCTTGGCATTTGTTGTAAGATGGATCACCAAACACTGTGATCACCCTGGAAAGATAGAGCTGATTCTCTTCACTTATGTCCTTATACCAGTGCAATCTGCAGATGACTTGAAATTCAGTGTATTTGCAGACAATTCAAACTGCACCTACGCATTTTTTACTCCAGAAATCTGTAGATGTTTATTTCTATTGAGTTATAACTTTCCTAAAAGCTCTGATCCTTCTCCATTCCTCTAGTCCTGTATCTGATCCCAGTTTATCTCATAGCTTCAGAAGATTCGAAGATTCTATGAGTCCATTTCTACCAAAGTTTGACATGAAGAATCTGTTGAAAGATAGGTTAATTGAAGCTGTTGTCTGCATTAGAAGAAACAAGTGCTGTACTATCTGTAGTATCAAATAGGAGAAGAATCTGTCTGGAGATATTTGAGAAGAATGAAATGCCTCTTTAGTAGAGGATTAGAAGCTGGACTGTTATAAATTCAAAAATCTTGGACACCATTTCCCCAGTGTACTATACAATCAGTACAATTCTCTATCAGTACCTCCAGACATAATATATTTGTACCTGTTAAAAACAAACAAACAAAAAAAAAAAAACAACAATAGAAAGAGTAATTTGAAATTTGTCTCCTAAGGAAAATTTTTGTACATAATGCACAAATACTAACTGGCCCAAAAAACATGCATATTTAAAATATTATCATATACTAATCTTGCTATTTTTTATTTTAAAAAAATCTATTAACTTGTCTTACATTATTTTCAAACTAAAATAAATAAAGAAAAACTATCAGCCTATGGCTTTGGCAGATGTACTCTTCAGTGGATAAAAAACTAGCTGATCCGAAAGTGATGGTGAATGGAGTTAAATCCAGCTGGTGTCCAATCACGAGTGGTGCTTCCCAGGTTGATATTGAGATCCATCCTGTTTAATATCTTTATTGATGATTTAAATGAGGGAATCGAGTGCTCCCACATTAAGTTTGCAGATGACACTGAGCTGGGAGGAAGTGTTGATCTAAGTGAGGGTAGGAAGGCCCTACAGTGTAATCTATATAGACTGGATATGGCCTAAGGCCAATGGTATGAGCTTCAACAAGACCATGTGCCAGGTCCTGCACTTTGGTCACAGCAATGCCATGCAACACTGCATGTATGGGCAGAGTGGCTGGAAAGCTGTGCAAAGGAAAAGGATCTTGGTATATTAGTCAACAATTGACTGAATGTCAGCCTGCATTTTGCCCAGGCATCCAGAAAGGCCAGTGGCATCCTGGCTTGTACCAGAAATAGTGTTACAATCAGGAGTAGGGAGGTGAACAACTTTCTGTAATTGGCACTGGTGAGGCTGCACCTTGAGTGCTCTGTTCAGTTTTGGGCCCCTCACTAAGAGAAGAACATATTCAAAGAGGGGCAACATAACCAGTGCAGGATATGGAGCACAAGTCCTATAGCAAATGGCTGAGGGAACTGCAATTGTCTGGAGAAGGATCAGAGAGGTGATCTTATTGATCTACATGTGATCTATGTGATCTAGGTGATCTACAATTCTCCAAAAGGTGGGTGTAGTGAGGTAGGGATTAGCCTCTTCCCCAGGTGACTAGGGATAGAATAAGATGTAGTGGTCTCAAGTTGCACCAGGGAGGTTCAAGGTTAGGAAAAATTTCTTCTCAGTGTGGCAATGCATTTGAACAGGCTGCCAAGGGAAGTGGTGGAATTACCAAACCTGGAGGTTCACAAGGAAGGACAGATGTGGCACATAGGGTCATGTTTTAGTGGGCGTATATTATTCTAATGATTGTTATATATGTGGAAAAAAAAAATATTGTTTTCTTCTAGTGGCATTGTGGCAACTTGTATTGATGCCTAATGTTTTTTCTGTGAAAGTGGCAACAAAACCCAGTATAGCTGAAGGTGATGATTTTAATTTTAACTGCTGGGTCAACATATCTAGGATGTCTGATCTGTAAGTTTCTGAGTACTGAAAATGAAGTGCTTCAATTTTGGTGTTCCCCTTGTATCGATTCCATTTTTTTCCAGAAATGCAAATATGTTTTTTTTCCCTTGATACTTATGGCAATAAAAACATTTCCCTTTTTTCCTTTAATGCTATTGGAAAATGAAACTTTCAAATGTGGGAAATATTCCTTACATTATGAGTATTAAGAAAAATAGAATTGTGAAATAGTAGCTTGTATATAATTAAGGTGAACATTATCATAGAATCATAGAATAATAGAATCACAAAGTTGGAAACGACCTGTAAGATCATCTAGTTCAACCTTCTTCTCATTACCATTGCTACCACAAGCACTAAGCCATATCTCACAGCTCCTCATCCAGACACCTCTTGAACACTGCCAGGAACGGCGACTCCACCACCTTTTTCCTCATGTCTAACCTAAACCTCCTCTTATACAACTTGTGGCCATTTCCCTGGGTCCTATTTATTGCGTGGAAGAAGAGGCCAAACCGTCTTCACCCCAACTTCCCTTCAGGAAGTTGTAGAGTGCAGTAAAAAATGTCTAAGTTAATGATAAGTGAAGTTAAGGAATGGCATGATAAATAGTAATTGGTATCCAGAAAGATATTTATTTCTGACGACTCTGTGTGGATCAAATATGCACAAGCAAAGCATCAGGCCCTGTGAAGTGCTCCCTGATAGTTTGTCACATAACATCCTGCCAAGAAAGTTTAAAAAAGGAAGAGGGAGAGAACAACTTTTTCAACTGATCTGACTGGGTCTCTAAATGTTTCCTAAAGGGTATATACTGAATTCATAGTGGCATTAGATGAGTTGATCTCTAGTGTATAAATCCACCTCTGAAAAATTTCCTGCACTGGTATCCATTTTACTAGTTGAATGATTTTTCATATCATACATCTTTTCCTATGCATGTATTCTATTATACTGTAGGCATTATTTCTATGCAAGTTATTGCATTTTGTATATGTGCCTTGGGATATGTTAGGGCACATTTTCTAAAACAGTTGATAAATAAATGAGACTGTTCAACCATCACTGGTGAAATATTGAGGTAGATATTACATAAGGAGAATATTATGACTGGTGTCGTCAACAGTGATTTGCACAATTGAGTATTAAATATTCCTAGTTGTAGCAGTCTATTTGATCTGCTAATTATTCAACAAACTGAGAAGTCACATACTTGCTATCTGGAAAAATTGCTGGTCAGAAGATTTTAACCAATTTTAACAGTTGGAACACAATTTCTAGTGCTAGGAACTGGTATTTCTGATTTGCTCTTCTTTTCAAATACTGAGAAGAATACCTATTTATAAGCAAGCTGAATTGGATTTGGGAACCAAATATCTGAACTTAAAGTATTTCTTCTTTCCGTGAGATCATTTGTGCATGCTCCCTAATGTTCCTTTAAATGAGAGTCACTTTCTCTTACATTCTAATTGTGAATCAACTTTATTGTGAAAAATTTGATAAATTTATTATGTTCTTCTAACAATGCTTTTGGAAATGGTATTAAAATGCATGTTACAAATGAAGTCCATAGTTCTGTTCCTTGAATCACACAGAATCACAGAATGGCCCAGGTTGGAAAGAACCTCAAGGATCATGAATCTCCAGCCCCCCCACCACAGGCAGGGCCACCAGCTTCTACATTTAATACTAGAACAGGCTGCCCAGGGCCCCATCCAACCTGGCCTTGGCAGGTTGACATTTCATTATATACTAGGGCTACTCCAAAAATAATGCCACTTGTTTTGTTTTATTATATTGGCTTGTTATATTAGAGGCAGATATTAGTGGCAGTAGAAATTGAACCTTCCCAACAATATTCTGAAACATTTTGTTGCTGTGTGACAGATGGCAGCAGAGGGGCTGTCTGACAAAATGGTGCCTGGCATGGAAGTGCATGTCAGCTGCTTCCAAGTGAAGCAAAGATGTATCACTGAATTTCTCTATGCAGAAAAAAATGGCACCATTGACATTCATCAGTTTATGGATACCAAACAGTAGATGTGAGCACAGTGAGGCAGTGAGTGGTGCATTTCAGCAGTGGCAAAAGTGACAGTGGGTCATCTCCTCTGGTGCAGATTTTTGCAACTGTATCTTGCAGGCTTTTATTCACTGCTGATGAAAATGCTACACTAATGGTAGATACTGCATTGAAAAATAGTGTTTTGTAGCTGACAATTTACTCTATCAAATACTGTTATTGAACTCTTTGAATCTGTTGTAGTCTCCAGGGAAATAAATAAGGAGCAACATATGCACAATAAATAAA
The DNA here is from genome assembly GCF_951394365.1 of Tetrao urogallus. NCBI lineage: Eukaryota > Metazoa > Chordata > Aves > Galliformes > Phasianidae > Tetrao > Tetrao urogallus. The sequence goes on along the minus strand of NC_136814.1, from coordinate 52,764,297 downwards.
AAAACAACACAAAAAGCATGTAACTGTGGGAGTGCTCAAAAAGTGCTAAAAGTAAATTGAATAATTGCCTGTAGAATGAGATACTTGATGGAACAGGGTAAAAAGGCTAAAGTAATTTAAGGCAGAGGTAAAAGAAAACAGATGAAGCATATATACAGATCATTAGGAGAAATCATTAGTATACTGGGAAAAAAAAGAATAGCTTAAGTCATCACATGAACGCCTGATTTACAGAGTGCAAAATGACTTTCATTGGTTTTAGACACATTTTAAGGCATGTCACAGAATTACAGAATGGCCAGGGTTGGAGGGGACTTCATGGATTATGAATCTCCAAACTCCTGCCACATGCAAGGCCAATAACCTCCCCATTTAATACTAGACCAGGCTGCCCAGGGCCCTATCCAATCTGACCTTGAACACCTATAGGGATGGGGCATCCACAACCTCTCTGGGCAGCCTGTTCTACCACCTCACCACTCTCTCTGTAAAGAATTTTCCCCGACATCCAACCTAAATCTTCCCTCCCTCAATTTCAAACCATTTCCCCTTGTCCTGCAGTTATCAACCCTTTCAAAGAGTTGATTTCCCTTCTGTCTGTAGGGTGCAATTGAGGTCACCCTGCAGCCTTCTTTTGTCCAGGCTGAACAAGCCCAGCTCCCTCAGCCTGTCTTCATAGGGGAAGTGCTCCAGTCCCCTGATCATCTCTGTGGCTCTCCTCTAGACCCTCTCCAACAGCTTTCTCGTACTGGGGGCTCCAGAACTGGGCACAGTACTCCAGATGGGACCTCATAAAAGCAGATTAGAGGGGGCCACTCCTCTTCTAATGGAGCCCAGGGTAGCATTTGCTATCCAAGCTGCAAGAGCACACTGCTGGCTCACGTTAAGCTTTTCATTAATCAAGACCCCCAGGTCCTTCTCTGCAGAGCTGCTCCTTCCAGTCTGTACAGATGCCTGGAATTCCTCCAGCCCAAGTACAAAACCTTGCACTTTGCTGTGTTGAACCTTGTTAGAATCACCTGGCCCACCTTTCAAGCCTGTTGAGGTCTCTCTGAATGGCATCCCTTCCTTCCACCGTGTCAACCACACCACTCAGCATGGTGTCATCAGCAAACTTGCTGAGGATGCACTCAATTCCATCATCGATGTCATTGATAAAGATGTTAAAGAACACTGGTGTCAAGACAGATCCCAGGGGGACGCCACTCATTACTCACCTCAACCTGGACATAGAACCATTAATCACCACCCTCTGTCTGCAGCCTTTCAACCACTTTCTTATCCATCGAGTGGTCCACCCATCAAATCCACATCCCTCCAAATTGGAGATAAGAATGTGGTGGGGGATCATGTCAAAGGCCTTGCTCGTGTCCAGGTAAATGACAGTGGTGGCCTTTCCCTTATCCACCAGTGCCATCACTCCATCATGGAAGGCCACCAGATTGGTTAAGCATGACCTTCCCTTGGTGAAGCTGTGCTGGCTTGGATCTTGGTTCACACGCTCATTCCTCATGTGATCAAGCATGTTGTCCAGGAGGATCTGTTCCATGATCTTCCCCAGCACAGAGGTGGGACTCACTGGCCTGTAGCTAATTTATAGTTTATTTATATTTACAGTTTATTAATAGTTTATTCATTTTATCATTTCAGAAAGTGTTATCTCAGCATAACAAGTTTCCTGCTCCATTTCCATTCTTCTGAGAACTTCCCAAGAAAGATCTCAGAAATGAGAAAGTCTACTGAGTTGTTCTGTTTTGCTCTCTCTTTTATTAAATTTCTTTTCACAGTGTCTCCAAAATGACATGATGCAGGGTAAAATATAGGGACTGGCAAAATATAGGGAGTGTCAAGACACAATCTGTAGTTCTAGTGCTGGTCTGGGTCATACTGTGTGGGTCTTCTTCTGAAGCATGTTTGCATATTCTGCATGATGAGATGTGTGCTTTCAGGAGTGGTCCATGTTGGTATGGGTATGTGTTCTCGTATCTGTCTCCTTAAAAATACCAGCTTTGTATAGCAGAGCTGTTTATCTTTAGATCATATCGTGACTAAACCATACAGTAGTAACATTAACTTCTCAAGATAATAGAATAGATACTACTGATTAAGGAGATGGTTTGATTTACTCAGAGTTCATGACTGGAACTTTATACGTGCAGAGTAGCTTTTGGGTCTGGACTCACAGAGACTATGCAAACATATATATTAATCAACTAATCAATTTTACAGTTTTCTACAAATTAAAAATCTATTTCCTTGAAATCAGAGAGAGCTTTGCCTTTGCCTTTGCCTTTAATGATTTCTTGGAATGAAGTCTTGGCCCACAGTGCTTTGTTATGGCTTAAAAACATGCTTAAATGTTTTATTGAGTCAAAGCCACATATTTAGTATAGAAAAATACTTCAGACGGCAATTAAAATGTATTTAGTCAGCTTATATAAAAATAAAATTACTAGTCATTTTATTCCTTTAATGGTTAGATCTTTATGGAAAGTAAAAAGAAATAAACAAAATTTCACAGGAATGTGAAATATAAAATGTAAGTCAGATGTAAACCAAAAACTGACTTGTGTTGTGGATCCTTGCACACACATAATTATCCCAAGTCCATTTTAAGAAGGTTTAATTCTTATACTTAAGCTATTAAATATTTAAGGTTGTTAAATACTATGTAAATATACCATATACATAGGTCACTCTGAAATTAATGCCAGGGAAAATACATCAGATGCAAAGAACATAAATAATACATCCATAAAGAAGTGGACAGAAAAAGACAGTGAAACAAAGCCAGGACAGCACTCACCAAAGTCTCCTTCTTACTACTTTTAAGGAGGAGAGGTATTCTACTGTCATTTCTCTGGAGATATGAAGTTTATATTTAGGGTTAAATACAAATTCTGAGAATAAATAAAAAAGAGAATGGAACTGGGACAACCCAGTACTAGGAACAACATCAGCAAAAGTTGCTTTTTAAGACAAGTCTGAGTGCTTCATCAGTTGTCTGATGTTTGTATAGTAAATATGTCACAGCATGTTTTATATTCTATTAAAATTGCAAAGTGTGATTTAAGTCAGTGATAGCTATTCTGTGATACTGCTAAAGTGTCTTAGCAACTTGCTTGCTACGAATTTCTCATTTTGTCATTTTTTCTCTGGTTAGAAGCAGCTGCTATTATTCAATGGCTTACAGAGGTCCATCAGTATACATGAGAAGTGAATGCTGCAATATCTGGACACAAACTCTTGTTTCCACCTTTGCAAATTTCTGCATCCTACACTTTAAATGTTCAGCGTTAGAAAAAATAGCTTCTACATTCAAACTTGTAACTGTTTTATCTCCAGGCTGAACTTTCCAGCTGTTCTCAGCACAGATAACCAACCTTTTAATTAGCCTTTAATCATAAACCTATCCAGTTTGCCTTGAGATACCTTCCTGTATTTGATAGCCAAAGTTTCAATTTCTGATGTACAGCTGGAGGAAGAAACTGAACAGAATGAACAGCAAGTAAAGATTTTTGTTACAAGATTTTCCTGTGCTGTACAGACTAATATCTGGGTAGCAGACTTGCAAATTCATCTGTCAGCATTGCTTTTGAATATTTTTCAGACAGATAGCACTAGTGACACCTTAATGTCTTTATCAATCTTGTCTCAATAGGGGAAAGCCAAACTATAACATTATGTTCCCCTGGTTATTTTTCTGCCAGAATCAAACTGAAACAGCAGGTATCCCTTAACTTCAAAAATCTACTTGAATTTTAACTAAAGTGAATTGAAAATATTATAGAGTTTGCTCTGATCATAGGCAAAATATTTCATTTTAGAAAAATCATGCATAATTACATGAAGGTAGAAGATGAAGTTTTTGGTAGCTGAGAGTGACTGAGAATCTTCAAGCAGATAACAAACTATTAGCTTCTTAAGTACTTGTTGCCACATTGACTTATATGTGATCGTTGCCTCCGCGTGTTTTGGTCTCAAAATGCTGATGCCAGAGAGCTTCAGCATTTGCTTCTTCAAAGATGACAGCGATCAGTTCAGAGGTCATGCCTGGACAGCAATTGACTGCTGGAAGTTGTTTTTGAGTAGGAACAATTAAATTAAGAATAGTAAGAATGACTGACAATAGGAAAGAAAAAAAGCACAAAAAAGCACAGAAAAAACAAACTGAAGTGGACTTACTGATTTCATAAAATTTACTGAGGTACCAATTGAGAATTAACTGCAGGTGAACTTAGTGTTATCCAAGCCAGTAGTTAAGTAAGGAAATAAAACCAGGAAAAACTCCTTTTCTTTCTTTTTTTTTTTCTCTTTTTTTTTTCTTTTCTCTCTCTTTTCTCTTTTCTCTTTTCTCTTTTCTCTTTTCTCTTTTCTCTTTTCTCTTTTCTCTCATTCTTGAGAATGGATATTTTCTTCAAATGCTGCAGACTACGAAGATCTGTTGAAATAATGTTGACAGATGTTTTCAGTTTTTACAACAATATGATTTTTACCAACAAGAAGTCTGTTTGGGTTTATTTTCAGTACCCTGCTTCCACTTATAATGACAAGGATGTTTTGTTCACATTTGTCATTCACTCTCCAAACTGCACTTTCAGTTTGAAGAATATTTCCCTTCTTGGTCTATCTTACCCCAGACTGAAAGTTCAATAGATTTATTTTACTGTGTATATTGTGATAGAAAATTAAAGTAATAAACATAGATGATGAGTAAAAAGTGCAAAAAATGTGGAAGAAGATTGAATTGGGATTTCGAGTAGAAAGATACTCACATTAACTTGGGTGGAGATACATTTGAAATATAAAGAAATTTTTGCATAAGGCTTACTACAATAAGGACCAAAAATCCCTGTGAACAAAAACACAGATGTAGGCTATCTGAGAGATACCTACCTCTCTGTCTGTTGTTTTTTGAGAGGAATGAACAGAAAATGGCAAATGCCCACATTCACATGGTTTTTACATCTGGCAAAACTGCACTGAACTGAGATGGGTTGTCTTGTCTGGAAAAATAATGCCAGCAGTGGTGCTTTGTATCTTTTTACTTGTATTCCCATTTTTTTAGGTATTTTGTGCAGGAAATGAGACAAATGTTTAAGTCCACTAGAACTTGCATCTTTGAATTTTGTCCACAGTCACAGACTTCAAGACATTTTGAAAGGGTTTAACTTCTTCCTTTCCTTGCACTTGAGCAGAAGAGTGCAGGAATAGATTCATTAAAGGACATCTCACCTTCTCAAGAGAGGACAAATCACTTGCTTCAGCACCTATTCTTATAGTAGAATGTGAGGTCATTTCTCCATCCTTTCCCCATCTTCTCCAAGCACTCACTTTCTAGTGGTGCAGTTTTCACAGGGGTAGTATAGCCTTCTGTTCCTTGGCCTTAGCCCTTTACCATACCCAATATATAAGGTATTTCTCCAGAAGACAGCAAAATTGAAGTAGGCTTCAGTTCTGGACAAAGGAGTGGATACACAAGGCACGGTTATATTTTGAAGATTGTCAAGTCTTCTGTTGGAAACATTTTGTTGCCACTTGTAGATCTGGGATTTCCTGGGTCACCTGAGCAGAATGGGTTGCATTCATTACTTCAATCTAAATCTCAAGAACTGCTATTGAATCATGAGCACAGTTAGGTATGTAGTTTTAGATGCCAATGGTATTTCTTAGAATATCTGGAAGTCGCTAATGGTTTTGTCTTATCTCCAGGGTTGCTGTGGGAAAGAGGACTGACTGAATATCTGGTTATCCTGTAACTGCAGATGTGCAGATTGAGGAGATATTTTGAATTATTTGTGATTTAAAATATAACCCTAGCAATAATCCTAATAATGTTTTTGGTTTTTCTGGAAGGCTTTTCTCAAAGGAACTATAGTATTAATTACTGACTTGTAAAGTATTGCATAATACATAAAGGAATGAGGTGAAAATAATTTTCAGATCCTTATGAATAAACCCAAACTTGAGGCTTCAAGATACTGCATAAAAATAATTTTCATTTTTCAATAAGTTTTAATCCTAAGCAATTAAAATCTTTACTAGCAGCTAGTTCACATAGAAAGTAGTTAACTTTAGTCAATATCTTTGTTGACCTGAATGCTAGTTATGACCTTATTTTCAGAACTACTACCAGCAACAAGAAATTCTGAATGCTGGGTGAAGTTCTTCAAATCTAATATTTATATCCAAATAGTAAAATGTAAATCTTAGTGATTATGTCCTTTTTTTTTTTTTTCTTCTTTTTCTTTCTCCTTTCAGAAACTGAATTATAGGAATTATAGTCATTTTAAAAATATTTTGAGATTCTTTGATAAAAGGTACTGTATGAATGCAAATTATATCGCTTCTAACATGCTGGCTTTTGGTTTACTGTTCTCTGTGTGGGAGTTATCAAATCTGATTTTACTGTAGAAAGTAACAATTTTACTAATATAATAAAAAGGAACTAAATGGAAGGAATGATCAAGATCTGATGCAGTTCTATGAGAGCAAGGACATTTTCACAATGAGAAAATCCATACTAAACTACCACGTTAAGTCCCTTTGTGTATTTTTTTCTTTTATTATGAGAATCTGTAAATTTTTGCTAGAACACGACTCTTGGCATCACTTACTATATTTTGACTGAGTATTTTCCTGGGCAAAGTCTGGTGGCTGTCCCTGAGCCCCCCATTCACTGACTTGAAATCATAAACCTAACTAACATTTGTGGATGCATTATTACCCACGTCACCTCCAGTCATCTTCCAGAATGGCCAAGGTGGGAGGGAACTCAGATCTTTATACTCTGAACAGGTTACAGGAGATGAATCTACTGAACTGTTGTTGATTTTCATCTAAAACTGGTACCAACTATGTGAGCCATTCTATTAGTCTATTTCATCCTAAACAGAAGTGACAAAATCATTTAGCATGCAGTGTTTTTTGTTTATTTGTTTGTTTTTGTGTGTCTTTTTTTTTGTCTCCTTCAGGTTAATGTATTAAGAAGACTATTCTTATAGCACTCGTTATCTTGCTATAGAGATATGTATCCAGTTCTTGCGCTTGCCTGTGTCCTTATTTGGGCAAAATGGTGGATCCAGCATAAGTCTAGCCCAAAGTACAGGTTGGTGAATGGGATGCAGAGTAGATAGGCAGGTATTTTGACTAATCAGTGTACATGGTTTTGAGATAGCTTTATTCAAATAAATGTTTGTTAATGAAGAGTTACAACAAATAATGTGAGTGTTATCATTCTTTAATGCTTTATCTTTCCTACTTGCATTTATTATTTTCCCTTATTTTCTGTTTTCTTTCCTCATTCTCACTGCTTTTGAAATATGTTGGGTGAGTTTCTGCGATTCCAGAATCTATTTGTTTACCTATTTTTTCCTATTGTTCTCACTTTCCTTTTGTCTTTGCTCTTATCTTCTGACACCATTTTTATTAACAGGGGAAAGGGGACAGAGAAAGACATATCCCACCTACACCACAGGATTTTGCACTCCTAAAAATAAGCGTTCAGAGAGAAAATACTGGATTTGGTGTAACCTTATGAGCATTATACTTAACATTACCACACTGTACCTAGATCTGCCCCCAAGAGACTTGACCCCAGTTAGGCAATGGCTTTCTGGCAGTACGTAGGATTTGCTTAAGATGAGTGTTAGCACTGAGAAAGATAAGCGGCTCAAGAGACCCATAATGGGATATAAACACTGATGTACTGCCAATTTTTTCACAATGGGCACCAAAAATTTTTTCCCACTGCCTTGTGACAGAATTCATATCAGGCACACACACTTGCAGAGGAGTGTCAAGGGACTATCAAATTTATTCCTTTGCTTTTGAAAGCCAACCAAAATGCTCTTTAATAACCAAATAGAGAGGCAGCAGCACTTGAAAAACTCCTAGCAAGTGTATCTCAGTTTTGTAGTGTATTCCATTCATATCATTTGATTAAGAAAGATATTTTAGGAAATAAAAAATTGTGATAAAATCTGTTGTGGTTCAGAGCCAAGAAGATGAGTCTCTGAGCGTAAAAATCAACCTGATGATTCTGACTTAGGAATAACCAGAAAAGCAGTGAAATATTAAAAATAAAAAATAAAAAAAAAGATGGAAAACTTAACCCCATATGTTTGACAGTGAAATTGAGAGAGCATCCCTGACTATACGAAAGCTTTCATATCTATGTCATGAATGTAAATTTTGGAATCAATAACAAAATACTGACAAAACTAGTTACAGCACTGAATCCAGTTTGCTTACTAGAGCAATGGATGGACTTATAATAAAAGTTTTAGTAGGATCCACCAGAAAGTTTATCCTCTATCTCCATGTCAGACTCCTAAAACTGCCTTTTGTCTCCCTCTCTGTATTGCAGATTGAAGGCTTTAGGCAAAATGCTGCAAATAAAGAAGGGTTAGAGTTTAGGAGAGAGCAGAACTATTTCTGACATCTCTTTCTGGAGTATTTTATACGTACCACACTATTGGCATAGTGTTTTGGTCACTTGCATAAAAATATTTTTTTCATGGTGTTCTTCATATTAATTTCTTTCTGTACACTGACACCCCACTATCATGTTATGCACAACAAGAATAGAACAAAAATGCCTTACTATATTTAAATTCAAAGTGTAAGATGAGAAACAAACGTTAGATCTCCATAATGAAGCTGACATTTCGGTGCTCAATCTAATAAACAGTGTGCACAATATCCCAGCTGCTTTAGTAAATTCATTGCAGAAATTGGAAGAAAAAGTTCAAGGAAAAGTTAAGTAAAGAAACAGTACATTTAACTTTTTTTTTTTTTTTCCCCCTGGGGAACTTAGTCACTGCCAAGCATCTTGTCCATTTAAGGAGGAATAAATGAGTCTGTGACAGAACCTATCCCATCCTGACAGTCATTTACAGCTGGCTTTTACTGGCCAGGACTTATAGACAATAGCATATTGGGGGCATTCTACATTCTACTGCTGCTTGTCCAGATGGTATTTGTCTTAATCATCCATCAAAATCTCCAGGAATGCCAATCCAGGGCCTTTCAACAGCAACTTTCCATTTTAAGAGATAGTCCTATTTTTAGACTTTTTTTTTTCTTTTTTTTTTTTCCCCAGCTCCTACAGTTAACAGCTCCTGAATGGTGCTGACAAGGAAATTTTTCTTGTGAAACTCCAGAGATATTTTGACCATTCTTCTGAATCTTTGGGAAAGCTGAATGTTCCTTGCAACACCAACACTACATTAAAAAGAAAAAATACACAGCTAAAGAAATATTCAGCGAGGAATGTAAAAATACACTTAACTAGACAAGAATGTAGTTGGCTGACTTTCGTATTACATTGTACCTCATACTTTAGGCATTTTGTTTGCCTTACAAGGTATTACAGACAGCACAGCAAATGCTGATCAGAGCTGCAGTAGCAGAACACAACATAACTAAACAGCTGATTTAATGAGGTAGGAATCTCATGGAATATGAGTATTGAAGGCCAGCTGGTGCCAGCAATATTTCCCTCTGGCTCTATGTCCTGAATTAAAACAGGTAGCTACATATTATCTTAAGGTTTTCTGCTGAGATCAAATCTTTTCTTAGGAGGCAGCACTTTGCTGAAATCATTTTTTCTCTTCACCTTTCTAAAGTATATGCTGAGTTATTAGTTCACAAACCACAAAAACAATTGGTGCTCAGTAACTGATCTGCAGTCAACAGAATGCTACTATAAGGGCCTGCACAACGTGGTTGCTAAATGAGGTAGATCATAGAAGTAGATCATTTGACCATAGAGTGATAGAGTCATATAATGGATTGGGTTGGAAGTGACCTCAAGGATCATCAAACTCCAACCCCTCTGTCGCATGCAGGGCCACCAACCTCCATATCTAATCAGGCTGCCTAGGGCCCTGCTTGGGGAACCATTCCTAGGTAGACAGAATTAAGAACCTTCTTTCCTTGCAGGGATCCTTACATAAGGCACTCCTAACAGCAGAAATTACATTCCAAGAAATACTTTTCCTCATAGAGATATTCAGATCAAACACAGAGACCCCAAAGAACTAGCTCTAAAATCTTTTGACTGTGAAATAAAAATCAGTCTTTGAAAGCAGGTCAAGGTTCCTCACAGTCTGCCTGAGACAAAAGACTTAAATTCACTAGATTTGATTTCAGCCAGAAACTGGATGACTCACTACTCAGTAGAAATTTAACAATCTTATTGCTGTGATGCAGGAAGTCAAAGTAGATTTCTCCTTATCCTGTACTGACTATCTCAGACAAAGCACTGCTGTGGACAATTCTTTAAAAGCAGGTGTTTTCAAAACAGCATTTCAAACTGAGAAAGTGAAGTTCTCAGACTAGCAGGAAAAATTGCTTGATCATTTCTTCTTGCATTCTGTGTTCCTAGTTTGTACCTGTACATTTTCCCTCTTGACAGTGCAAATTCACTAGGCTTTGTTATGGGAGATGGATGTAGAAGCCTGATTCTGGTAACTTTTCTGGGTTGCAAATTACCATCTAAATAATGCTAATCTGTAACTGGAACACTTTCTATCCCACAGAGCGAAACAAAGTCTCTGGAAATTTACCCAGGACAGAATTTGCCTTTGCAAAAATCTCCATCTTATTCTTAAAGGGCTCAGCAGAGAAGTTTCTTTTCCCTTTTCACCTGTGCTCTTACTCTATCCCTTCACATTCCGTCACACACAGTCTTTTTGTATTCTGAAGCATTTGCCTAGATTTTTATATCAGCAGTTGATCAGTCACTGCCTGATGCCATAGAATGAGCAGTTCAACCAGTCCTTAATCCTAAATTACTATAAAATTCATCTAATGAACTTGGATTGAGATATATTAAGATATAGAAGAACATCTGGCCCATTGGCCAGAAGTTTCTGAGGAGTTATTTTTCTTTCCTTCTGACTGAACCAATTTACCTTTACTTAGTTGAATTTGTTCCCTTCTTTCCAAGGCCCAGCAGGGATGAATGGAAAATATAATTGTGCCCTGAAGAGAAATGATGTGGTTTTGAGTGGCTGGATTGAAAATGTTTGCCACTGTCAAAAAGAGAAGTAAATATAGGTATTTGGAGATATGGTAATCTCCTACAAGGCCAGAAGAGTAACAGTTTGTCAACACACCTCCAAGAAGCATTATAAATGAGTGAGTAAGTGTGAAGAGACTGAGGATATGACAAAATAACACCTTAAAATTATCTCAGTGCAAATCAGAAAAACTGGGACAAACTGAAGACAAAGATTTAGCTTTATTATCTTTAAATATTGAACTAATTAATATTCATACATATAAATATTAAAATCATTGACAATCATTACCATAACTGTGATAGAGTGATGCATTTCTCAGAAGAGATGAATTTCAACAAAGTTCACAAACACTTATTTAAACTTGGAGAATGGCCTGTTTTGATAGCCTTTTTATGCTCACATTTTATTTGCAGATTTCAATATTTCAGTATGCCTGTATATGAATGAAACTTTAACTGCATCCATATAGAATATATGGCTACATTTGAAAATGTTTTTGAAGACCTAATGAAGTTCTTGAATTGGTTGTTGACTTTCTATATGATGCTTGAAAATTTCAGATTTTTACTGCTTGTCTTTTCGTCTGCAAAAGGGGATAATGATGTTCAGTTCTTATCTATCTTTTCTAACTAGCTTAGTCCTGTTGGGCTGCAACTTACTTTGCAGGCATTCCCAGAGCTTAGGACTCTGAGCAGTATTGGGATTTATAAAATCTATCACAGCATGCCTAATGGTTTGGCAAATGCCTTTCAACAAATGGATGTATCTAAGCAGCATTATTCATGCTCAGATCATCCTCTCGTCAGCTTTTTCTTGCTAATGTTACCTCCCACCATCCCCCCACTGGTAGAGCAAATAATAATACTTAACTTGGAATGAAATAAAAAAAAATCCTGAAGAGTCTGGAAACAGAACTTCAAACACATTCAATCCACTCTTCAGAAACTGATTGGTACAAAAAAAAAAAAAAAAGAAAAAAAAAAAGAACAAAATAAGACTTGAGTAGCTTAAATTCTATCTTTAATGAAGGGCAAAATTCCCTTTTATTTCAATGGAGTGAGTTTTTTTACACTTTATGAATGACTTTGCGAACTCAGAAAAGAGCTGAGACTAGGATTTTCAAAGGCACATAAGGAGATTAGGCACTTCTGGGATGCCTTGAATATCCCAACCTAAATCATTTTAATTGTTGCAGCAAATGACTCAGACACTCACATTTGATCCTGGCATTCTGTGTCCAGTAAACCAGATGGATTTGAGCTGGAATCCTAAAAAGGAAAGACTAGTTTCCGTTTATCCACCATTTAAGTCATCTAGACTTACAATATAGAGAATAATTGTTTCTGTAATCCTTTTGTAATATCTGAAAAAAATTAGTCATGCTAAAATTATATATTTTAATTTATTTTAAAAACATTAAATATTAAAAGCACTAGCACATGACCTCTAGATGTAATTAATATTACAAATGATAAGCCAGGCATATAATTAAATATCCTTTTCAAAAATAGAATACTGAAGGAAGCAGTCATTAAGTAAGATTATATTACTGAAAGGGAAAACATTAGTACAGTCAGAGATCATTGTGAGCAGCAGCACAACAAGGTTCCTTCCTATGCCTGTGGATATCTATTTATAGTATAATGACATGAGCTGAAATGGCCACATGACATTTCTTCCAGTATCTGAACTTGTGGATATCTTTATCAGGAGAAAGAACACAACAGGCAATATTTACATTCCCTGTTCTTATTCAACTGGAAATGTGTGAAAAAAAAAAAAAAAAAAACCTAAATGAATAAAAGAATACTTTTTATTTACTGCTTTGTTTAAAGGATTAGATTTTTACTGTTTCACCTGTGTTATCGAGATCTTTTTTCTTCTATAAGAGAAACAGCTACCTCATTAGGAGGAATGGAGAAAACATAAACTATGCCAGTATGAACTAGCACAAAAAATGAACTTTATCAGGAGACTGAATTCAAGGTTTCTAGTTTAAATGCATAACTTTCAAAGAGGGTAGCTGTGGTTCTAATGAAATACCGTTTAATAAGAGTCATATCATTAAATTTCCTCATTATTCTGACAAGCTAGGAAAATAATTGATTGAGCGGTGGAGAATAGGGACACTTTACAGATACTATTTCTTAAATATTCTCCAATGTAGTGATCATTCTGGTGAGAGAAAATTCTGGGTGAACTGGTATGAATTTAGTTGCAATGTAGACAACCAAACCTTTTGAGAACAAGCATAAGAAAACTGGCTTGAATTCAGCTTGGCTTCATCTGTGCAGTGTAGGGATAAGAAGGCAGGCAAATACAGCAGTGAAAAAGGAATGTCAGAAACTGCTAGACCTTGACACCTAAGTAAGAAAATATCCTATCCTATAATATTTATGTAAAAAAAAAGAAGATATTTTTCTGTTGTTACTCCAAAGAAACTGAAAGAAATCCACTTCAAACTACCTGCCATAATAAGACTAAGATTAATTAATGCAGTAAGGTTGAGGAGCAAGCTATATTCCCCTTCCAATTTTGTTCTGACTTACTCTAAATTTTGTGGGATCAGACTGCTCTGCATGTTAGTGAAAGAGTTACTGGGAGGGAGGTTTCTGAAGAGACTTGTTCTTCATTGTTACCATGTTGAGGAAAGGATGTGTAACATAATATATACTTGTACAGTACCCATATTTTCCAGTTTTTGTTACGTTTACTCTGTTGGTAAGTTGACTTCTGGGGATTCCTCTTTTCCAGCAAATGAGCTAATAATATTCACAAGTACATTTCTTCCTTTTTGTTAGTAACCTCTCCGATGAGCACATTTCTCAGCATTTTAATCCCAGCCAGATGAAGAGCTTGTTGTTTCTTTGTAAATATTATCAACTCCTTTTAAATTAGTGGTAAGTTATATCACAGTATAAGTTTATCTCCCCTGGTAAAGCACCAACACACCATAAGACACCAAAAATTGGGATCATGCTAAATGATTCTTCAGCAAATTATCAAAATGTCTGAGCCAAAAAATTCAAATCCAATCCATGAATAACAGCAGAATTTATCAGTAGTATCACATTATTTACTTCATACCAAGTTTCTTTGGAATAATTAAACCAAGATCCTACATCATTACATCTCCAGATTTCAGATTTATGCTTTATTTTCATTCTTATATCTCTACTTTTGCAGAAAGATATATTTTCTCTCTACAAGAGAAGTCTACCACCAACGATTTCAGTTTTTTAGTAGTTAAGGTTCTGAATTCAGCACTACCCATAACTCTGCAGCATAATTGCTATGCAACTGTTTTCAGTTTATGTGGTCTGAACTGCCTAGTTTGTCAACTTTCCTAATTATCAGTGGCCACGACTACCTTCTGTTTACTTGAAATACATACTGTTCCATGTAACCGTATTGAAATAAACAATATTATTGACATGCTTATTTGCTGGCGCTTTAAAGCTAAGTATCTTCATGACACAAGTGTTTCTCTCTATCTGCATAAAAAGGTACAGGATTTCTATAAGCTTTATGTAAATGTACACTTCTATACTTGTTAATTTTTCCTCCAATCTGGCTGGTGGTGTGTCTTCCCTCTATACTGGCAGTTATATTGGTAGCTAGATGTTTCCTTTCAAAATATAAAGATACAAAAACACACAAAAATCTAATGTTTGATTCTTGCTGCAAGTGGCTTAGTTACAGGCATGGCATTCAGATCTTCCAGCCTTCACCGAGCAGAAAAGGTAGATCTTCTAGTGTCCTAGAGGGACAAGCACTGCTGATTAGTAAATGTGCAATACTGATTGCAGTTTCCATATGTTCATAAAAAATACAGATTACAGAGATATAAGATATTGTGTTACTATTAACACTGATGATATATAGCAATATTTACTTTATACAGATTGAAGTCCTCTAGCCTCCTTATTCATTTTTATTTTTATTTTTATGTGAATATACTTGTGTAAATTGGTTTTGGTAAATTATAGGTTTATTTCCCCTATTAGCTTCCCTTCCCTTGCCTTGCCTTGCCTTGCCTTGCCTTGCCTTGCCTTGCCTTGCCTTGCCTTGCCTTGCCTTGCCTTGCCTTGCCTTGCCTTGCCTTGCCTTGCCTTGCCTTGCCTTGCCTTCCCTTCCCTTCCCTTCCCTTCCCTTCCCTTCCCTTCCCTTCCCTTCCCTTCCCTTCCCTTCCCTTCCCTTCCATTCTCTTCTCTTTGTTTTTTGTTATATAACTTTGTCTCATTTATACTTCAACATCACTGCATTTAACTGAAATTCAGAATTGTAGTTTTAAAAAAATTAACTGTGTAAAGTGATTTTATTGAAATTCTTATTTAGAGTAAGATGATTTAGGTCTTGAACAAATGACAGACTTTATAAAAGAAGATAATTAGGTCAGGACTACTGTCCTTACTCCCTAGAGTAAGTGAGTTCCATAAGTCAAAAGACCATGAAAATAATAATTACTCAAAGTTTTCTGTTGCTCAACAATAAGAAAGTAGAAGCTTGGGAATGCATCTCTTAAAATACTAAGAAATTTCAGACTGCCTTTGGAATATATTAAACATGGCATTTTCATCTCCATAATTTTCACATGTTCCTGGAAATTTTAGAGAGCAAGACATTCTTTTTTTTTTTTCCTGATTAAATATTATAAAAATAAGTAAATCGTACAGGAAATATTATTAATCTTGTTCAGCAATTACTGAGTTGATTTTAAGAAGCTCTAGTAAAAAATAGTTATCTCTCATATAGAAGAATAAACTAGCAAAAGCCTTTATAATTTTGTTGATGAAAACATAACCTTTTCAAACTTATCTTTGTAAGTTATGATACTTGAGTTATTTAAACATTTCTGTACTAATAACACTCCAGTAATTAGAAGACAATGCAGAAGGCCTCATCTTCATACGTGAAGTTACATAATGCAATACACGTTCATGTATAGAGAAAGTCCCCATGTTAGTTTTAAATCATTTCAGATGTTTGAAGTCTATGACAATTTTATTTGGGAAATCCATTAATAAGTCTGCTTTGCATCATTTTCCCAAAGATACAGTACAGGTAATAATCAGAATTATTTTTGTTTTTCTTGCAGAAAGCTAGCCAGAACTGACTTCGACTATTTTTATAATCTTTTCTGACAGTATTCTGCTTGGATTCACCAGGAGTTCATTATCAATCTGGTAGTCTGGACTGACTGAGGATCTGTGTGACACACATATATGAGGCTGTAAAAAGTTATATTTCCTTCTTTGTAACTAAGAAAAGTGGGACAGATTCTTCATCTTTCCTGCCTGTGGCTAGATATGATTATGAGGGATTCTGCCACTTGAATATGCTTTAGGCATCACTGATTTGTCTCTTCAGTCATCAATTCTCTGACACCTGTGTACTCTTTTTTGCTGTATAACACATATTAATTCCTTATTCATCTTTAGCAAAGCAGGCTGAAATATAACATGATTTCTTTCCTACTCAAATTATCTGGATATTATATTTCATTTTGTTCCTACTCTATCTCAAATCTCAAATTTGAGATTTAATAATTTTTCACATACACACGAAAAATCCACATGTAGGTCTCACCTAGGCTTCTAATGATCTTTGACTATTTCGACCTAAGTGACACAGTGTAAAGCAATAAAGTGGGAGTATTTTAGTGCATTTATTTTTCAATAGTGCTTACACTATCTGACCTAATGACCTTAGGCTAGCTTTACAGTCACTAGGGCAAAGTAAGGAGCTGATTTCTTTTCAGTGCCTGTTTTAAAGAGATGAAGATTAAAGAGATGAACTGTGCTCTTGCTTTCATATTTGAACGGCTCCTATAGATTTTTTTTTCAATTTTCATCCATAGTCTGATAATTTCTTTATATAGGTGTAGTTTTAGTGTTTAGAAAATGAGAGGTCTGTATCTTATCAACTTGACACTTGGAAAATGCAAAACCTTGAATTATATTTCTACATTATGTCAGTCAGTATTTGTAATAAGGGCTCTTGTGTGAATGAATGCTATACACTATATCACCTTCAGCAGAAATTTCATCCCAGACCTAAGTTTCTGTGAAATGCATATTTCTCCAATATTATTATTATTTAACAAATTCTTGAGACTGATATATTTCTAGCCACTTTCGTCACTCTTAGCCCTGATCTCTTCAGATTAAAGCCCCTGCCCTTGCAATTAGTTTGCAAGCATACTACTATTTTACTTCCAAAAGTTTTTGTGATCCTTTTACTCACCACTAGTGATCTCAACTTATCATGTAGTTATTATAAAATAAGTTTGTCTTGTCAGTGAAATATGAAGAGGCAAAGCAAAGATTAACAAAGCCAATACAATTCTGTTACTAATTATTCCCATTTGATCTTTGGTACATTAGCGGGGAAGAGCATCAGTATTTTCTGTACGTGAATAAATACAAAGTGGACAAATAACCCTTCAGAAATCCTTTCTTAACTTCTGTTGTGTTCAGGCAGGGTATATCTTAAGTATTCAAACTAATACGAGATTGAAGGAGTAAATCTATTATTTTTAGGGAAGATAAGACAGAATTGCAAAGTTTCCTCTATGTAGCCTACTTTCAAATTTTCTCTGGAGAATAGTGTGTACTAGAATAAAGATGCAATTTAGACTAAGAGAATTATGCTTAACTCTGTTTTGAGTGTTCCAAAGAAAGAGTTGCTACTCCTTTTTTCTTTCTAAAATCACTCTACTGTAGAAACCTAGAGCCTTATATTCCAGGAGGAATAAGCTGACAACATCAGGAATGGTGCATCCTTCTCTAATTGCCACCTTATTTTGCAAGTGACAAGGGACTACTTCTCATAGCCCTACCTAGTGCATCCCAGAGTGCTGAAAGACCTGTGAATTTTTAACGTGCCTCCTACAATACCCAGTACCAGTACAGCTCCCAGGAGCTGGTACAAAATATTTCCATACAAAGTTTATTAGCATTTTTTTCCTAAATTGTCCTTGCTAGTGATCTTGCCTCCTTAAGCTTCAGAAGTTCCTCAGAAATGCTGCAGAGCTAAAACCATGCTTATCCTACCCTATGGGCCTGGCAGATGAAGTCTTGGGAATGCAGTATGCACTTCTCAGCAAAGACACAAGAGTTGACAGTAGAAACACATAGAAATTGACATAAATTCTTTACATTCATACAGTAAGATGTACTACAAGATGGCTTTTTTTGTTGTTATTTTATACAAAAAAGGCAGCTGTGCTTCTTTCTGTAGAGAAAATGTGGTGAATGCCTCTAAAAAACGCATTCTTAGCTGGTTCCTCCATTCAGTTCATCAGATCTTTTTCTTATCTATTTACACTCCCAATATCTCCCTCAGGTTAGACACAATCAAATCTTTCTACTTTTGATGTGTTTGAGTTATCAGCCCCCATCTGCTAGCTGAAAACATTTTACAATAATTTTGACTGGCTTTTCGACCATCTTGTGTTGCTCACATCTGAAAGAAAAAAAAACAGTCCCCATCTACTTTAGATGGAGTGGAATGCAATGAATGAAAGAATAGAATAATGCATAAGAACCTTCTGAGACTCACTGTCACCATCTCTTTTTTCCATGCCCACAATTTTACTTCTGCATTTGGACTTTTTTACTTCTTGTGGTAGGTTGATTACAGCCAGCAACTAAACTCCCAGCAGCCTGTTTCTCACACTCCTTTAGTGGGATAGGGAAGAGAATGAGAAAGGAAGAAGTGCAAAACTTATGGTTTCAGATAAAGACAGTTTATTAAGAGAAAAAAAAAAAAAAAAAAGCATGCAAACACAGTGAAATAAGAAATTATTTCATTAATTTCTATTGGCAGGTTCCACCCATTTCTAGGAAAGCCTCTGCAGACATAATATAGTTGCTTGGGAGGACAAATGTTTTAACCATGAACTTCTCTCCTTTCTTCTCCTTTCCATGAGTCTTTACTGCAGTGCACAATACCATATGGTAAGAAATACTGCTCTGGTTGGTTGGGATCAGCTGTCCTGTCTGTGTTCTCTCCCAGATTTTGCCAACTCCTGCCTTTTCTTGGGGAATCAGAGTGAGAGAAAGCAAATGCCTTGACATTGTACAAGCACTGCTCAGCAATAGCCAGGAAGGTGTCATGAAATTTTTTAAAGTCATCTTATAGGCTTCTGAAGAAAATTAACTCTTTCCTTGTCTGAGCCAGTACACTTCCTCACAGCTTCCAGTGAGGGTTCCTTTTACTTTTTAGTTATCCACGTGTCATTTTTTTGAATAGATGTGAGCATTGAGATTTCTTTTCCATTACTGCAGGGATAATAACTTCTGTTCACATATTGCTACACTGAGTTGTCACTGCAGCTACTGATATCTGTAGTCTTTGAGAAATTCATCTATAAATATGTTCGTTGGAGAAATGCATTATCTCCAAACAAAATTCCTTAGAGTTGTATTCTGGACTAAAGTAAGACACTAAATCAGCTCATGATTTAGTATTCTCCATGAGCATGCAATACCTGTTAGAGAGTAGTAGCTGTAAACAGTGTAGTAAGAGAGATAAAAATGTATGTGTTCATCTATGCGTATTTTCAGCAGCTGCATATGACTGTTCAGTCTCAAGGTGAAGTTACCCACTGGCAGAATTCAGATAGAAGTATGTATAGTAGTCCAATAAATAATTTTGCAAGTTTATACAGTTTTCTCCTTTGTTTGGCATTCTTTGTTTACTGTTTAAAATTCATCATATACTGGCTTTATCATAAACCATCCATGCTTCATTATGCTCTAGCATTCTGCTAAGCAAGTGCTTTAAGTTTTAATTGAACATCTATTAAACTTTGTTAAATTGAATTCATAGCTTGTGAGCACCTATTATTATAAGCTGCTATTACAGAAAGTCACAGTTGCTTGCACAGCAACTTACTGCTACCAAGTTATTATTATGCTATTACCTTGGTCCTTTCAGTTCTGAGTTTTCATTAGCTGTACTGGTTATTTCTTGAAAAATAGATACTGATTGGTACATACTTTCCATTCATAAAATGTACTTCAATTTAACTGTTAGTATTAATTGAAGAGTTTGTGCTGAGACCAAGGAGAGCTGAAGTTCAGTAGGTTTCTGATAATCCTCTGTGGGTAGAGTCTGTAAATCACAGAATCACTAAGTTTGGAAAAGACCTATAAGATCATTCAGTGCAAAGTAAAGTCCAGTAAAGTTCTCTTTTCCTGACTGTAAAATGGGAATTCTAATGATTGCCATGGGGTGCAGTATAGAGAAAAAAAATGACTGAGTGATGTACAGAGGAAAGTTTGCCTGCATCACACTGGCATTCAGCAGTGTATGTGTAACTTTGCTCTGTTGTTTCATGTTTACTGACTTCAATGCTTTTACCAAGATTTGTTAGTGATCAGTTGAGCTCTGTAGAAGGTGTAGTTCTAAGAGAGGCTAAAAACTTTTAGGTTCCCGTGGATCTCTAGGAACACTAAGCTGAGGGTTACTAAGTGGATTACTTCTGTTATAGATGTTAAGCAAACTTTGATGTTGCTCCAACAAACAGATTACTTCACTTGACAATCAGTGAATACAGGATTAAATGACAGGCTGGCTGAGTAAACATCTAAAGATCAAGAGACAGGCATATAGGTGTGTTCAGGTCAGTAAAATTTTGTTGGAAATCTGTGGTAGCACCCTTCAGCATTTACCACAGTAGTTATTCTCAATTCCTCCTCTCAAATAAAGACACAATTAAATGTTTGATTCACCTATAACTAGCTTAACTGCTTTGGCATTTGTAATATTTACCACGTTATAGCAAAAGTGACTGAAATAGCTTTCCCCACCTTATTATTGCCATACTACAGATCTGCATTAACCTTTAAAGGGAAAACACAATGGAGAGGACCATGGGAAAATCCTTGGCTTGGCAATGAATAGGACAAAACTTTCTCAACTGTAGTACATAAATATAATTTCAATGATATGATGGAATAATGTTTGTGAATCTCTTAGTAAGGATTTGTCTGATCACTAGACAATAAAGAATTATCTGTTATGCAGGAAGACAACTAATTGGTTCAGAAGATAAACATAATGTATTTATGGTGTGATAGTGGTGTTTATTTCCAGACATAATGGTTATAATAATAGGAGTTGGAGCTTCTGATACTACTCTAAATATGGCGTCTTTCTGATATGACAAGATCTAATCTAATGACAAAAAGCAAACAGAAAAACTACAAAAAAAAAAAAGCCAAAAAAAACCAGCTCATAACACTGTGCTCCAGTTCTCATCAGAAAGCTTCCACTATGTGGAAATACAAAGAAAGGACTGTCTAGGCTTAGAGATTTACCTGTTTCTGTTTCTGATGTTTCCTCTTGAGTGGTAATTAACTATGTGTGATATGTAAAAAGCAGTTCTTGTGTTTTGCAGTTAAAAAGCAAGTTCCTTAACCATTAGCACTCATTAAAAATTATTCTGGACAGTGTTTGTAGCTCTGTCTTTTATCATCAGCCATGTTAACCCAGATTATGTAACACAGGTAACAGTGCTCAAGCTTGGAGCATTTGTTTTCAACTTATTTTCAGCATTTGAAGTTGTTACGTTAGCCTATATCATGTTTGAAGGAAGGAATGTGTGCTTGTAAGTCTGTTTTGCAAAAACATCAACTGGCGTAGGAAAAAAATATTAGCGCTCCCATGGTAATAGGATGTCTGATCTGTTGGATATCATGGATCGTTAAATTATTCAAGGTGTTCTGTAGCTGATACTCATTTAAACCATGCTTATTTGGCAAAAACATAGCTTTCTGAAAGGCACTCAGTGTTGTTCTTGAAACCTTAGGAGATTAAAAAACTATTTACTCCTTTGGAGGTTGCTCCAGTGTTTTGCTTCCTTATAGTTCAGAAAAAGTAGGCCTTATTTCTCACATTTCCTTGACTTCAGTTTTCAGCTCCTAGATTTTGTTATATGTCTATTAGTTTAAAGAACCCTTGTATTTTCTCCCTGTGAAGATACTTATGTTCAGTAATCAAGTCATCTCTCAATATTTTTGATAAGCTAGACGGATTGAGCTTTTTAAGTTACTTATGGCAGAGGTTAAGAGCACTGCTTCTGGCTCAAGTATTCAAACTTGTTGTGATAAAAAATTTCTAATTAATGTCATAAAAAATGGACAATTTTTAGGAGTGAAAGAACATTACAAACAACTCTCAGCTGATGAGTTTAATTGTGTGGACTGAAATACCTGTAAGCTGGTTATCTATAATTATGCATGTACTTGTGAAGACAGCAGATGCCACTACTTCATTTTAAAGTGGTCTGAATAGGAAAAAGGTATTCAGTGAAGAGAATAAGAATTAAAATCTCTACAGTGTCATTCTTCTTTCCCCCCCCTCCCCAATAAAATTAAATACTTGCTTCTGTCCTAGCATTTCTTGTTCTCTTTTACATTACTTTCCAATAAGACAGAACTGATAGTATAATTACTAGGCAGAAATTGTAGGTACAAAGCATCTTCTTGAAATTCCCTCCTCTCTGTTTCCTTGAAAGCTAGAATATATTTAAGATTGACAGGTTGTTCAGCTTTTCATGTTTATGCAATTGTACAAAAAGTTTGGTGGCAAAACATCCAAGACCACATTTATGTATGAGTGAACACACTTGTTTCACTACTTCAATAGCAATATGCCATACCTGATTTTCTTTCTACAGTAATCAGCAAACTACACTTAACATATCACTCATCTTGAGCAAATCCTAGAGGAATTTACTTCAATTTGCAACCTGAAAGCAAGAGTGAATTATTTTTTTTCTAACTTTTGGTTTTGTGACTACCTTAAAACAGAAACTAACTCACCTACAGTTATGATAGCTATCCTGAGGAAATACAGAGCCAGACTTGAGCCTGTTTGGGCTGTGCGGCTCTCTCCTCTGAATATTTATTCAGAGTCTGTGATATGGGAACAACTGTTCACTCTGAGGCACACTTTTCCCTAGTTCTAATCACTTGAGCTCACAGGGCCAAAACTTGTTAAGGTACTTGATTTGTATCTGGAAGATTTATTTTTTCTCTCTACTCCATTGTCATGATCTTGAAGCACTGACCTATTCATTGTTGGTGTTTTCAATTCTGACAGCACTGAAGGAGGGAAAGAGCAGAATTTGAATTTTGAACATTCATTTTTAGTTCCTCACCACATTGAGTATTTCTGGCTTGCTTGTGGAAAGGTTTCCATTCATATTGGAGATACATTCAATACAAACTTTCGAATGACTGATGGCTTAAGTACAGTTATTCCAAATGCAGAATATGATCTGTGTGCATACAATACACACAGCTTTGTTATGCATGCTTGTGTGGAAATTATATGCAGAAAAATTCTGGGCAGAATTACAATATCAAACTGTGGTGATGATGTTGTCTTGCTTTTTGGCTGACTGCCCTGTAGGGGAGTACTGTGAGGTTGAAAACACTCTCTGTTTTATTGCTAAGATAAAATTCAAACCAGAATTAAGGTCAATAGCAAGCTTTAGACTGTGGCGATCTACAGAATGAATTTTTATTCTCAAATAAGATGGTTAGAAAGAATGAAAATGTAATGCAATTGTTATCATCTACATTACATGAATTAGAGAGTGACTTGTGCGATTTTTTGTGTTGAGATGGGTTTTCACCTTGTGCATTAGAGAGTGGGATGTGGATTGAAGCCACAGCATTCACCCATATATGATCAGCTCAGCCAAATAGCTGCTGGAAGGTAAGGTGCTGGGAGGATGCTTTTCTCTGTGGGGAAGACATCTCCTAGCAGGGTCTCTCTGAATTTGTCCCACCCTCAAATATGATAGCATATTTGTTCTACCCTTTTTATAAGGCAGCCAAATCAACCTAGTTAGTGCTTGCTACATTGAATGGTTTTATTTTGGTGTCTTGATTTAAGCCACTACTGATGGAACCTGTGATTAAATAAGCAGACACGTTTTTCCAAATTTTCTATTTTTTTCCTCCCACGAGGTATACAGCCACGAGGTATTTCATTTTAGCCTGCAGAGAAGTATGTGTATGTGAGCAGAGTGTACCCTGAAGATTAAAAAAGCCACACACAAAGAATTAATACATTTTACAATTAAAAATACTGTTATTCTTCTATAACTGGTTCTATGCTTTCTGAACATTTGAGATTGCTATAGTTGATGCTATAGTAATTTCAGTGTGAATCAAAAGTCTGGTTGTTCCTCAAGGGTGACATTTGTTTCTTTTCTTTATCACAGTGTTCTGAATTTCCTAGAGTTTTTCTGATGCTGTGTAGAATTATTTCAAAGGCAAGCAATTCAGTGAAAGATAAATTAATTTCTCCCCCCTCTCTCTCTGTCTATCAAGTATTCTTTCTTGATGTACTGAGTTTTCTTCTTATGTTTATCATGTTGATATTCTGCTTGAACTTTGAGGTAGCCTGAGGAGTCTTCGTGTCTTCATATCGCTATTAGAAATGAATATATGCATTCTGCTAGTAAGCTAGGTTTTTGTGTATGTATACACACACTAAGACTGGTACTGAGGCATGATATATTTATTTTTCCCTTGAAGAGGGAAAATACTATTTTTTTTATACTCAAGAAGCCAGAGAAGAGTATGTGGAAAAAAATGAATGAAGAGATCTTTTTGATAAATGGTTTCACTTTATTCCAGCAAGTATGACACTGAATTTATAGTGCAGTAGAATGTTTTACTTGCATACTTAGAAATGGGTGAGGCAGTAGTTTAACAGCAAAAAGCGGGAGGATCAAATTTGACTTCTTTCATGTACTTCTTTCATGGCTACAAGTCCAAAAAAACACAGCATTGATCTGTCGTCATGCTTTTCTCAGGCATACAGATAAATAATTAATGGCATAATTGATTTAATAGAGCACAATACTCTCCTTCACAGGAAAAATAAGTACATTTCATATTTCCTTTTAGTTTTAGATTCCGAAAGAATGATGATGCTGGCATTTAGCCAGTAGAGGCCTCTAAGGAAAAAAAAAAGAGGAATGTATAAGGAGGTGAGAAACTAAGGGTTATGCAGAGTTGTGGGAGGAAAAGCCTGAAAGTGCTCAAAACAGAAAATAAATTTTAAGCAGAAGCAGATTTTGGGCCAGAAGCAGAAGGTGAAAAATTGGGAGCTGAGTAAAAAATCTCAGAATTTAATGGAGGGGAAATGTCTATCAAAAGACTCTCATCTCTTCACATGCATTGAGAGGTGACTCTATCATAAGGTAGTGTCTACTCTGTTTAATTATTCTTCAGAGAAATCTAGACCAGACATAGTTAGCAGTACCAAGGCAGAGAAGTCCAATGAATAATCCCCTTTACTAGACACTAGACAGTTCTAAAATTATCATGCAGTAAGACAGTTTTGTCTGTTTTTTCTTACATTTGTTGTTAGTTCTCTACAGGGTTTATATTTTCTACTAAGGTTCATCCTCAGTAAAAGCCTGTCTTGCTTAACATCTGCATTAGTAACATATTTTTTCCTCACTTTGGCTGTCATAATTTGCCAAGAGGATTTATAAGCTGCAAACAAATGTTTAGGAATCCTCAATTTTTATTCCCCCCCTCCCCCTCCTTTTTTTTTTTTTTTTTTTTTTTTCTACTGAGACAGATGTGTTTCATTCACATTTGAATTTTATTGAGGTTATACAGGCAATTTTTAGTTTTACCCACTCCATAGACAGTAAGATGGACATCTTAAAAACTGATGATAGCCAAGTCTCTTGCATGCTGAGCCTGACTGTATTTTGGTAATCTTCTAGACATAAGACATCTTTTATTTTTAGAAGTGGGGTCTGAGGTATGGTAGGTAGGCTATGTCTTATTATGTAGCAGATTAGTGCAGAAGAATTAGCAGGGATGGTGACATCTAAACTGCTTTTCTGCTCATTGTAGACAAGGTTTTAAGCATTTCAAGCTCACTCTGTCTCTTTGTCTGAAAAAAAAAAAAAAAAAAAGGCTCCTACATTGAGAACTGGTATGAAATTTTGCAAAAGATAACTGTGGAGCAAAGGAAGGCAATGGCAGTGCCTTCTTTTGCAGTACACCCCTTACTGTACACAGATGTATTGCTTGCATATGAGCTCCCTGGGTTAGCCACACTTTCTCTCCTGGTGGTCAACTATTGGTTCAGACCTGGCAATTCCCATGCAGTAACAAACATGAAGATGCCACTTTGAGCCTGTTTAAAATATTTCTTTGATTTTGAGCCTTGTTGCAAGAGTGCTAGAAAACACAAAAATATGAATTTTTTTTCGGAGATTTATTATTCCATGAATTTCTATATTGATTTTATCAGTGTGAATAAGAATTCAGGAACATGAGAAAAAAGTAGAGAATAAATATTGTGTTGATCCATTATCACATGCAATTCTTTGAACATTGCTGATTGCTGGTCATTATGAGGGCAGGTTTGAAGAGAAAATAAAGCCAGGGACATCAGGAATTGGAGCTTTTTAATCTTTTGAACTGTCTTTCAATAAATTACCATGCTTGCTACTTCACATAGCCTTCTTGTGAGCAAAACTTCCTGCTAACTCTAGATTTAGGTGGCAGCACCAGGTGATATCCCTACTGAATACTGCAGCAGCCAATAACTTTGAAAGTGCTGTGTGAAATCTTCATGTTTATTGATCTTTATAAAGGCATCTACAGTTTAGTATTTACAGAGCCTTGCTGTCAAGCAGAAGTGCTAAGCTCAGCATTTGTGTGAGCCACGTGTTCTCAGTCTTGTAAATATTACTATTGGATTCAGCTTTATGCTTCTATAATATATGCTCATTTGTTCAATTCTTAATGCCTTATACTGGTTATACTTGGGCACTGAAGTGAGTAGATAACTGAATAACATTATTATGTTCAAAGGCATGCTTACTAATCCTATATTATGCCATTATGCTTCAAGGTTTTCTCATAATTTGAGGTAATCTGTGAAGTGGTCAATTTGAATACGTTTCTATTTACCCAGCCACACTTCTTCACTAGATGACAGAGAGTAACTAAACGCTCTGGGAAAAAGAGCAAGAGTTGGGAAAAATCCAACAGTTTGAGAAACGTCCTTAGGACTCCAAAAATATGAAACATGATGCTTAGCTGACCCATGGTAATGGGTATATTCCTAAATTAAGGAGAAATGCTTCAGCAGCTTTATCTTGGTTTGAAATGACCATTCTACCTGAGCATGTATCGTTTGTTACTCGCTAGTAACTGGTATGCTATTGTGGTTGTTACTTTCCTATGAGTTTGTTGTTGTTGTTATTGTTTATTTTTTGGCACGGAAAGGTTATATATGATTCTAGGTTTGATTGCTTTTTTCCACTCATAATATCTCCTTGCAAACTGATATTGCCCAGGGAAGTGGTGGAGAACGTGGGGAAGATATGGAAGCATTATAATTGGAGGCAGGCTCAGTTTTTATTGACAGTGTCGTGTTTCCAGTGTATAACATGCAGACATCCTTAAAATGTAGTTGTCTTATGCACCTAAATTACTGGCAAGCATTGCACAGTTGGAAGTAGCTGTTGCTATAGAAGCACTGGAGCTGCTGACAGTGCTGGCAGCAGGATCAACAGCAACAGCAGAAGGTACATGATTATCTTATAGGTTTGAGAATGAGAGTTTGCATTTTATATCCTATTTCGCATTGGGAAAACAACGGCTTATTTCCAAGAAAAGAAGAAGAGAATACAAGAAAAAGAGATGAGAAGATATAAGAAGATATGAGAAGGTGTGAAAAGATATGACAAGAGAAAAATCTATTTTATTATTATTTATTAATTTTCTGTTTACAAATTTGAGTTGTACTCAGCTAAGGTGTACCAAATTTGCTGAATTTGCAGAATGAAAATAAAGAGTTGCTCATAATGGCTTGGGTTGACTCATAATTATTTAAAAACAGATATGAAGTAATCCTGACAAAGATGAAGAACTGTGTTTGGCTGTAAATAGTATTGGATGTCTCTGCACATACAAGAACTTTCATAAAAAGTCTCCTTTGGTTTATAGTCTCGTACTATGGCTTCTTCTGAATAATTCCTCTTTTGTAGAAATCAGTGTTCAATAAGTTTAACTGCCCTTTCTCAGCAGAAGAGTACTTATATGTCAGCAGTGATGGGTGAGAACAATATCCTACAGAAGGAGATAAAATGTTTCTTCTCCAGATTTAAAATACAATTCCAGGAAAACATTCTCTGCATTGCCACCAGAAAGAAAGCAGAAAGGTGAAATTTCATTATGGTCTTTACTTTCTAGCATTTTCTCATACCTCTTCTGCATTGCTACACCCAGAAAAACAACTTCTCTTCTTCAAGTTCCATGTTGGTTTCTTCAAGGCAAAGACTTGTCCAATAGATGGTATCTTCCTGTGGCACTGCTCTCACTTCTCTTCCTTCCAGAGAATCTGAGCAAGAGAGAACAGTGGGGAGGATTTCCCTGTCTTCTGCTATCAAAATTTTAAGGAATGTCCTTCTTTCTCTCCTTCACTGGGAGGACATAAAGCAATCTGTGTGCACTCTCAGTTTCAGGGTTCTATACACAGCAGGAGAAAGGAATGAGCATTTATCTACAGTGCTGAAGGATTCACACTTCCACAGATTAGTCTGTTCCTAATTTCTTTCTCAACAATAATGTTTGAAAGGATTCAAACTGCACACTTGCTCCTTATTAGTCTCAAACAGTGAACTATTAGTGTCAGTCAGAATTTCAATTTGTTTAATTTTTATTTTTTTTAGTACCTAGAATATGAGAACAGAAATACCACATCTGAATAGAAGCTCATGCAGAAAAATAGCCCCAGTGTAAGCTCAGAGGCAGCAGACAGTGATCCTTCTGTTTTTGATCTCCTAGCCTCAAGTAATCTGCGGCCGAGGAAATTTCCAAGCAAGATGTGATGCCTTTGTATTTAGTAACCAGAGACTGAATATTCTTCCACGAAGTTTTTCCATGTGATTTACACACTTGTGTGAATCCACGATGCTGAAAGCAGGTCCATGGCTTCAGTGTGCGTTACAGGGTAAAGTGGTGTTTCCTGTTGGTCTGAGCTTGCTGTCTGCCATTTGCATTTGATGCATCCTAATTTTTGTGGCGGAAGATGCAGAAAAAATCATGTCTGTGATGAACTGCATACCAAAGGGAAAACAAAAGAGAATGATCTGATAGTTTTGTGTGGTAGAAGAGGATACGATACTTGCATGTTTCTTAATTGTGAATGTACTTTGTATAAATGTGTATATCTGAGCTGTGTATATCTGAACTGTGGTGGACTTTGCCACTACAAGATAACCTTGAAGGTGCTCTAAATAAATATACCCTTTGTCTCTCAGTGCACTTCATTACATGGTCTTGATAGATATTACCACAAGTACCTGTGTTGAGATAATACAGGAGTTAAAGGCCACCAAAATTTACCAAGGCATTCTCCATCCTAAATAAGTCTGGAATACAAAAATGATTTACGGTATTTTGTTTCACCCTATGAGTGACTTGTAGGGTTTAAATGGCAGTTTTCTACCTTCTGAAAATATCCTTCATTAGAGGAAAATATAGCCAAGATAAAATCCATTTTTTTCATTTTTCATTTTTCATTTTTTAATTTTTCAGTTTTCATTCTTCATTCTTCATTTTTCATTCTTCGTTCTTCATTTCTTCTTTTTCTTTTTAAAATATTCTGTTTGAACCTGCGTAAACAACGATTCATCACTGTTAATGTGATTTTCCTTTTCTTTAGTGTCACCACTTGGGTAAAAACAACAATGAGAATGGAGCCAGAAGGGACAATCTTATTCTAGTGAAGGATATAATAAATATAAATAATCTGCTTGAAAATATTTTTTTTCTCAAACTGTTGGAAACACTAAGCATTTCAGATATTATCCCACACAGTTAACAGAATGCCTAGGAAATGAATCAATTTATTTTGAAAAAGCATTGCTAAAACAAAAAAGAAAAAAGAAAAACCCACCACAAGCTTACATGTAATAATGAGAATGAAACTTCTAAGTGAACAGTACACAGCACATGAGAAGAAATACAACCTCCGGGTCCCTGAAGGTAAAACACAATAGAATGTAGCCTATTTAAATCTCCATTCAGTGTATATGACTTCTGCATACTAAAGCAAATATAATTTGCAACAAAACGGATTATTTAAAATGACTCATTTTTTACTATTTAATGTTCTTACCATATAAGATGCATTTCCCACCGTAGTGTCTTTAAAAAATAATGTTTTTGTAACTGTGGTTTACTAAGGAGTGCATTTCAGAAATGAATCATCAAGAAGTAGTGAGAGTTCTCTATAGTTTACTGAACATATAAATATTTGGTGATATATTTCAGATAAACAAAGAACTCTGTGAAAAAAAAAAAGTCACCAACATGCCAATACTTAACAGAAGTTTTACTATTTTAAAAGGTGTTGCTTTTTTAACATTTATTCTAGACTATTTTAATCTTCATTTTCAAGCTACAAAAATGTTCAGAGGACTTAGAAAAGTTGGTGAATGCTACTTTCATTTCAAGTCAGAGTAGATAGGAAATAAATGTTGTAATTGGTCTAGAGTCAAGACTGTGAATGGAAGAGCTTCTGCATGTCCATCGTAGCATCCAAAAAGCATGACCCATTCTGAAATGTGAAATACTTAGTTAATCAGTAGTTTTCATCCAGTTCAGAATTCCTATTCATGCTGTGACAAGATCACAGCAAAACAGCTGCAAATTTTTTAACGTTGTCAGACCAAAATGTTTAGAAGTGTGTAAAGATACAGTCACCACTGATAGGTAGGTGAGCAGTGCAAGGTGAGGCAGAGGTCCACATCTGAAAATTGCTATCCAGGTGCTGTGCAGTAGTTAATGCTGAATGTTCCAGATAAAGTGTGTATTTGCTGTTCATTTGAGCTGCAGTGCTCAGATCAATTTGGATCAGTTATGTCATGACTGTGGGCTTGTGAAACATTTTAAGAGACTTTTATGTAGGCAGGTACTATGTGCTGTGTGATCAGATTTTGAGGGTGGTTCTGATGTTCTGCTTGAAGACAAATAATGTTGTAACTTTTCTGCATTTTCTTATCCTCATAAGAGACCATTTTTTGATCAACCAGAAGTTGCAATACTTAAGAATAGAAAAGCTAGTATTTTTCCAATATTTCATAGCGTTTGCATTCCTGTATTTCTATCTCATTTCTCCCTTTTTGTTTTTTATCATCTGCTGAGTATTTCAGATGTACACAAAGAGATTTTGGACTGGCAAACACGTATTCTGAGATGTAAACTCAATAATAATAGAATAAAACTGAAATTCAATAGGAAGGCATATTATTCATTACATTTGTTAATGGTCTGGGAATCTTACTGAATGAAGATTTTCACTAATTCTGGCCAGTTTTTCCTTGTAGGAAGGCTATGACATTTCTCTTTTAACATTATTGACGTGTAAGTCTGGTTGAATTACTTTAATAAGTTCTAGAACGTGTTATAACCAAATATGATGTTGAACTCTCTCTAAAGTGGTAGTACCTTATCTGTTCCCTCCTAGAGCTTGTCCATTTCTTTTCATGATATGAAAAAAGTTGTTGCTCTCTGGCAATAGAAATGATAATATTTAGAAGAAAATGACTTTCCGCTAGACACTGGATTAAGTCCCATGGAGAGTTATGCTACCAATCAAGATTGTTGGCCGCTACCCAGCCATTAGTGCAACTTCACACCTGAGAATTTAAAATGAGCATGCATTTTATTTGTTCTTGGAAAACTGAGGACTCAAAGCATTTTAAAATTTCCATTCTTAATCTAGGCAAAATTGTAGAATTATTAAAAATATTAAAGCAATCTATTTCAAGAGAATAAAAGCTGAGGAAATTGAGTTCTTTTTTTTTTTTCTTCTTTTTTTCTTTTTTTCTATTACCAAAATTTCATATACAGAGTATATTGCCTTCACTTTAATATGGGAACAGTGAAAATACACAAGGAAAAGTAAAGATTAAAAGGATGAGAAACACTCTGGAAATTATGTGTTTTAAGTTATATTTATTGATGTATTCAACATTTATGTACTTTGCACTTTCCTGAGTAGTTGCTATCTTTATCTATGATAAACTATGCAGTGAGTACAGTTTATTAGGCATCCCTCATATCTTTAATACTCCAAATTTCTGGACACCATAAAAATGCTCCATTTGAGGCTTTATTATCCATTGTATT
Source organism: Tetrao urogallus (assembly GCF_951394365.1). Lineage (NCBI taxonomy): Eukaryota > Metazoa > Chordata > Aves > Galliformes > Phasianidae > Tetrao > Tetrao urogallus. The sequence goes on along the minus strand of NC_136814.1, from coordinate 52,732,064 downwards.
TCACCAGTAAATAAGTGTAAGATCTTCCCCAGTGAATATTCTGTGCATGATACGGCTAAAACAACTAAAAATCATGGCTACTTAATGCAATCTCTTGTAATGTTAACAGTGGATATTTTCATTTCTCTGACTTATACCAAGGGTGGTCCCATGCTACTTGTAAGATGACACATGGAGCTGAATGGAAGGGAGGTTGTGTGTGTTTTCACATAAAACTGTGTTTTGTATGTAAAACATTATCTGCAGTTTTTTCACAAGAGTTCTGATATTAGATGATCCATGCCACACAATTTAACGAACAGTTGGCTAGCAGAAATACAAGATGTCAGGCTGCTACCAGTGCTACCAACAGCAGAGGAGTGTAAGCAGAGTACTCTGCCCAAGCTGATAAGCCTTAAATGTGTTTGAGAGCCTGCACAGCTCATTTGCTACTCAAGGTGCATGCCTAATACAGAGATTATTTTTGTTACTTACTTCATCATATTTTCATTATTTACACTATACTTCATAATACTGAACTGTTAAAGTATAAACCTGGACATTTCTAACTAATATTTGTATATATTCAGAAGTGAATAGGCTGCACAGAGATGGAGAGTAGAACTGATGGAGATGTCTGCTCCATTTTAGTATACCGGACCACAGTATGCATTTTAGGAATTGCACATACTGAGATTGGTGGGAAGTAATCTCTGTGCAAAGATTTGCCACTGCTTTCATGCAATGTGTGCTTGGGCTTAAAGAATTGAGGCTGATGAACTGTAGTAATCTCCTTTGAGCTGCCTGTCTCTGATATAACTTGTTTAGGCAGGGGATTTGTTCAGTAAATATTTAATTAACTGACATGTTGTTAGAATGCAATGAATAACTGCAACTTAACTTTTAAACTTCCACTCCAGTCACTCCTCAGCAGTGTGGGAGATACAAATTAGGATAAGGAGCCATGTGAGTTTTGCCAGCTAGGCTAGGTGTGACTTTTAAATATAATGTCTAACACCCTAAGGGGAACCTATAAAATCTTGAATGTGAAAGCATTATACTGTCTTGTCATATCCAAATGACAAAAACAACCATGAAACCTTTTCTGTAAATTGGCTTTACATAGGCTAACTGATTTGTGATGATTTAAATACTAAAACAAATTCCCTCTTTTTCCGTCTTACATTTAAGTGAAATGACAGCACATTGGCACCATCACTGCCTCATCTTACTATAAATCAGCAGAAATGAACAATCTGTCAGGTTCCTTATCCTTTTTAGTTTTGTACAGTATGTTCATCTTCAGATGAAAAAAATAATGAATACTCCTGTGTTCCATCTCAGTTTGCCTGTTTTAAGGTCCTTGTTGTACCAGAAGTTCTAGAAACCTAGAAAATCCTCATGAGAAATGTAGTGGGCTCACTGGTGAAGAAAAAGCTGGAAAAGTTGTGCAGTAATGGTTATGCTTTTCTGCCAGTATTAGTAATGAACAGCTATCATGTATTCCACTGGAGATACTACCTAGAACTAATGGTGTTGGAAAACTCAGCTCGCACTAGTTCTAAGACACAAAACCGTTCTTCCACAGGTTGAATATTGGCCAGCCCTGTGAATAAAGAATAATACTCTACTCTCCAAATATTCCTGTTACTTTCAACAGAAAGAAATGAGCTAATGCATTATGTTAGGAACATGTTCAGCTTAGGAAGTGTGATGCAGTCAACAGCTCATTTAAGAATTGTATTTCAATTTAGATTTACCTAGACTGTTTAGATTTACTAATTTACCCGGGGTGATTTAGACCAATGAATCCAAGATGACTTGTACAGCATTCAGTAGTATACAAAGTACATGCATTGATGGATAGTTTCTATTAGTAAATGGATATGGTTTATTGTTTCTAATGATATCTGCATATGATATAGTACATAAAATGCACTACCAAATATGCATATTAAATGCATATGAACACGCATGCAATCTCTTTATCTGCACTAATAATTCCTCTGTTTCTTTTGTTGAGATGTTCATAATGTGACTCTTGTGACTGTTCAAATACTCATGAAGATTAAGCTTCATACTTTCCAGGTAGCAACACGTATACTCTGTCTTCACTTTTATTTTTCTGAAGTCCATTGAAGATGAACAACAACATGAAAAAAGTGGTTATTGTTTCTGAATTCAAATGTGAGTATAGAACAGACCCAGACTGTGATAGTAGCAGTGTGAGTGTACCACAATACAGGTGAGCATGCTACAAAAATAACAGAAGAGTGAAGGAAAGTGAAAAGAGAAAATGAGAGATTTTGTAATCATTATATCTGAATCTTTGACTTTTCTGCTCATTATCTGGTCTGTGATAATCAGAGAGAACAGTTCTTAGAATACTTTTACCTTACACATGTATTATAGTTCCCTACTGTCTCCCTTTGCTACATGCAAAGTCTGCAAAGTAGCACAGCTGAAATTGTGCTTTATGGAATTACATTGTTTTTCAGTTTTTCTTTTTCTGTGGGTGATCTCTTCTTTCTCTTCTTCTCTCTCTCTCTGTTTCTCTTTTTCAGTTCCCCTTCCCTAACTCCTTTCCCTTTTCTCCTCAACCCTTCCAGTTTCCCTTTCCCATTCAAGACCTGTTGGTCTGTTTTTCTTCTAGTTTGAATATTCTTGCTTCATGCCTAAATCCTTTCATTTACTCCTCTCCTCTGTATGGAACTGACTTCAAATTATATGACATCCTCAGTAGTGTTGCAGATTCTGACTATCCTTGAAGGTAAAATACTGAAAGGAATTTGCACATAGGTTGGTAACTGGTGTCAGCTCCATGTCATATCAAGTATCTCAATGACTTGTGCCTTTGTGCAACTTGTGCAGCTTATCACAAAAAAGTTACAAGGTACTTAGAGTAGGGTCAAGTATTCAATATATTATGAAACTTACAAAAGTTCTAAGACAAAATAGTAATGCATGAACTTATAAAGTGACAAACGATTAAAAGATCTTGACTGTCACACAGTACACTTTCCAAATACTTGGGAGGCATAGAGAATCACCCTGCTAATGCTGGCTCCTCTTCTCATATGCAATCATTACTGTTTGAGTAGGGAGTGGGTGGGATTTTCCATGCATGAGTTTGTAACCATGAAAATGACAGTGTTTTTCCACTGCAATTGAAGCATTACAAGCACTACAAGACAATGATTGATACTGCCTTTAACCATCTGAGAATACTGCCTGCTCTTCTTACAAGTATGTTGCATATAGATGAAGAAGAAAAACATAGTAAAAGAGCTATAGAAGTCAAAAAATGTTGCTTACAGTATTCAGTTGACTTTTTCATTACCAATTAAACAAAACACTTGTTTAATTTCCCTTTTTAATTTTCTTATTATTATGTCACTGTCAGAAAGAAAAATAGTGCTTTGAAATACACATGGCATAATTAACTAGGCATATTAAAGCTGGTGACAGAGGTACTTAAGGCTTAAGCATTCTGGGATTTACAAAGAAGTTGCCAAAGTTGATGACAACAAACAGATTTTCTGACAGTACAATAAAAAAAACTTTTTTTCCTTCTGCATCTGATTTGATACAGAGAGCTGAAAACAGGTAATGTATGTGAAAGGTTTATATTTTATAACAGGCCAGATCTCTAAGACCTTTTCCTCATAGGAGAGATGCTTTAGTTCCTTAATCATCTTTGTGGCCCTATGCTAGACTTTCTCCAGAAGCTCCATGCCTCTTACACTGAGGAATCCAACACTGATCCCAGTGATCCAGGTGTGACCTCACCAAGGCTGAGTAGAGGGGAAGGATCACCTCCCTCAGCCTTTCACTTCTGCTAACATAGCCTTGATTGCTGTTGGTCTTCTTTGCTGCAAGGGCACACTAATGGATTACATTCACCTTGGTGCCCACCTGGATCCTGAGTTCCTTTGCTGAGAGAACGCTTCTAATTTGGTCTGCTCCCAGCACTTACTGATTCAACGGAGTTAATCCTCACCAAAAAAAGAACTTTGCAGTTTTCTCTGTTGCACTTCATGAGGCTCTTATTGGCCCATTTTTTTCCAGCTTGTTCAGGTTGCTCTGGATGGCAGCATGCTGTCTGGTATATCCACTACTCCTCACAGTTTTATATCAAAAGCAAACTTTCAAAGGATACATTCTGCTCCGTTTTCCAGAACATTAGAAGATATGTTAAACCCAGTATTTACCCCTGGGGTACATCTCCAACTAGACTTTGTGTCACTGTCAGCTAGTTTTCAAATCACCTCACTGTTGGCTAATCCAGCCAATGCATCTACAGCTTGTTTATGAGTTATTTTATGGTAGACACTATTGAAAGCCTTACTGAAGTGAAAATAGATGGTTCAGCTGCATCCTGGGAGGGATGACCTTCGTTAGGGCAACTTGAGAAGTGAAGATTCAGCTACTGTATCAACAGCTGGGAGCTGTGTAGCAGTGTGTCTCTTTTCATTGCAGAGTGGGGAACTGCTGGTCTCCCGGGTAGTGTCAGCCAGGGGCATCTGTGGAGTGGCAGGGATTACAGCCTCCAAAACTCTGTTGTGTTAATCCAACTCAGAAAAACATCTCTATCTGATATTCAGGACTTTAACTTGGGTGTTGCTGAATGTACATCTTGGCAACCAGCAGAGTAGTGCCTCAGAAAGGTTAGTCCTGATTTACAAGGACTATAAAAGAAAAATAAATGTAATCTCCAAGATAGCAGCAATGAAGAGACAATTCCTACAACAAATTCTTCTTCTCAACTACAGTACTTCATCATTCTTTTAAAACAATTACAAATCAACATTTCTGTTTCTTTTCCTTCACCTTTTCCTTCTCTGGTTTTTATGCTGTCCTTCTCAGAAGCATATATTCATCAACATACCTATTTTTATTTCTCCATAAGTCTATTGTTTCCATGGTCTTTTGGACTATAAACTTTCGCCTATTCCATGTAACCTTCATAAAGGGCTCACCACTTTATTAAGGCTTGATATTTCTCAGTTCTTACACCACTGTAAATCACAGGTAATTCCTTTGAAATCAATGCAGTACTACTGCTGTAAAACGGATTCAGTAGGGAGAATCAGAGATCCTAGTATTTACAGCAAACCTATGAGAAAAATTTAACCCTTGAATATTGATTTATTCAGAGAGGTTAACAAGACTGACAATAATTAAGACAGCAAGTTTGCCAGAGCAACATTAGGAGAATTAATTTTAAATTGAAGAGAGTTAAACAGAAAAACCTCAGAAAATACCAGATGAACAACAGAAAAGCACTAGAAAGAGTCAACAACTATTTTATCAGCTATGAGCATTTTAAAGAGCTGACTTTTTCTATTATTAATGTGAGTTACTTGCACTTCATTTGTCAGGGGAAGGGCGAATAGTACAGACATTATCTCTGTTCTGAGGTTACCAGAATAATGTTAGATCTGTGCATTTTCCAAGTTATCTTTGCAGCTTGCCACTGCAACAGTGTTTTAGAGTACACTGGAAGTGAGGCTTTATTTTTTTCATACTATTCCACTTTGAATTTAGAACAACTAAAAGCCCTCAAGTAGATTTTTATTAGAACTGTATGAAGAACAGAGTGTTTCTGTTTGATCAAAGCGAGAGGGAAAATCCTGATTCTCCAACAGTATTTTCTGCAGCCCATCAAAATCATCTCTTGTTCAGAACTGTAGTTGCTAAATTCTCCTTGCTTGAATGTTCAAGGTATATGTATTTTGAAGAGAAAAAAAAACAAGCAGTCACAAGAAGGTTTTTAGAAGGTTTTTGTCATGACTAAGACAAATTTTGGAAAAGGATTATCCTATGAGCCATCAGTGACTAGGTGTTAATGATGATGACCAGAACTAATAGCACTTTCTTTAGAGAAGTGTTTGGATGCTTTTAGAGAGGCATTTCACTTCATTCATGCAGACACTTTTATGACACACATACATACTCAGGATAAGAATTTTCAAAGATTTTAAGATCTGTATGTCAGCATGAAGGCATTGTCCTTACTGAACTTTAAATGACTTCCTAGTCTCAAGTTTATCCATACGATGATATGTTAACATGCATATTTTTCCATTTTCTTTTCAGTAAAAATAAATTAAAACGTACCATCAGTCTTCTAAGTCCTTTTCCTTCTCTCTGGAAGAGAAACTGGAAATCCAGTTGGAGAAAAGAAATGTGGTTAGAGAAATTCATACACACAAAATTCTTGAGTTTATACTTGGTTTTCTGTCCGTCATCTTTAACTACGTATTTTATCCTACAGGCCCAACTTCTCTACTAGACTTCTCAGGTAAAGATATGTATTTGCGGGACACTGAAGAGTGAATTTCCCCAGTGCATCACAATTGCAGAAACATCTGTGCAATGTGGCTCTGATCCAATTCGCTGTGAAAATATACATCATTCATGATGGTCCAGTGACTGCAGATTACCCTGCATTATAAAGCCAGAAACAATGGGAAATTAGTTCAAGAGTTAAAACTAAAGAGTTTTCCTTCTGGCACCTGTACATCTCAGCTGTTTTTCCTTGCCTGTACTGTAAGTGTATAATTCCATTTAACATCAGAAGAAAGAAAAAAAACGTTTTACATGCATTAATGAAATCATGCGCACATCATGTAAACACAGGCAGGAAAAACATCTGAAAAATATTCTTGAATAGAAATAGGTTGGACATTTAAGACTTTTTTAGTAAAATCTATTTATATTTTTACCCAGCTCTTGAGCCAAGCTTCAATTCAACCTTGTTTGAAAAGTTTATGATAACTTCCCATTTTTCTTCTGCTCTGTACAAATTCATTCAGGCTGGGTAAGGAGACAGAATGTAAAAATATCATGAAAGTCCTTATTTTGACTTAAGAAAGTAAACTGGTTTTTTTAGCAATTTCTGTCTCTTTCTGCTCAAAGAAACCTTTGTATTTGCAATTTCAGCCAAATCTGCTAGTTTCCACCAAATTTGACAGGTGGGCTATAGGATCTTACTGTCAATGACATCGCTCAGTTCCACTGAATTATGTGATTTAGTAGAGATGAGACGTTCTACTGATGTCCCTTGTAAGAGAAGCATTGACACTACATACCAGACAATCTGCATGTTCAAGAAACTTAATAAATACCTCACCCATGGAAAGTCTTACTGGAGATTAATTATCTTACTAACCACTGGAAGATGAAGCCATGAAACAAAGTTGTAAGGAATCAGATTTCATTAATTTTCCAAATTTGCAATTCTGTGTAATGAAATACCAAGGCTAGTTTCATAAATATAAACTTTTCTATTACACTAATATCCAGCTGCAGGCATGCTAGCTGAACTCATGATCATTTTAAATTTCCGTTGCAGATAGAGAAAACACAGTAGTTGTAGGCTTTGGGCATATCTTCAAGCTTTATTTTTTAATCACATAAACAGAAGAGATACAAACAGAATGACGACCCTGAAGGGTGATTTTGATATATTGTTCCATGGATCAACATATATATTAATAACACTATTCTAGAAGACATAGAATAGGTGTTGAAGTCACTAAGAGTATGAAATTGCTTTTTTATTTGTCTATTCATCCCTTAATCTGTAAAAATGAATAGAGACTAACTGGCCTTCATGTCAGTAAGGATTTTGCAAGTTTTAGATTTCTCTGCTAGGATAGTTGTTTTCTTCCTTTCTGTCCCTTCCAGAAAAAGAAATTAAGTATACACATTGCAGGTTGCTGATATATGCAAGGCAGTAGACAAAGCTGATACTTTAGGTTGATGTTAGACCTCATTTACAGGAAAGGATAAAAAGCATCCAGAGTGTCTCTCAACAGGCAAGGTTGACCCTGAAGAATTTCTTATGATAGAAGTTAGCTGCAAGGGTATATCTTATTGTCTAATTCACTCGCTTTCCTACAACCATTCTATGAATAAACAGACCATTTTAAATCCCTCCCAATATTAATTTCAGAAAACTGCAGCATGAGAGAGGTGGATGATTATATTCCTAATTAAAACACAAATATAGTAATTACAGTTTATATGCCATTATCCTGAATCTACACAGGATGACTTTAAACAGCAAAACAGCCATTAATTTTACTGTTCAAAGAAATGCTCATAATCTTTTAGAAATGTCATATAAAATATTCATTTTTAAATGCCCTACGGTGATTTCTGAATTTATTTAAAGTGGGCTGTTGATAGCTCTTTTATAAATAAGCAATTACAGTACACTAAATATATCATGGCCCATCACATTATACATTCTATAATTTCATGGATGAAAACCCTACAGCTGATCTGCATAAATGTGGTACGTCTCACAGTAGGTGAAGAGTTTGATTACACAGGATAATCAGCGTTATTATTTATAGTAACCATTTATACCTGTTATTTATTAAAACTCAGCAAATCAGATATTGGATTATTTAAGTAAGTCACTGTTTTGTAGGCCAAACTAGGCACAAGACTATCAAAAACATGTGAAATGCACTGTTATATTAGTAGTTTGAAATCAGCGAAGGTTATTGGGGAATGAGAGTTGCAGTTCCTGGTAGCCGTAGAGAAAGAAGTATTGAGTGGATGTCTGGGGTCTGTACAGATTCCCCTGGACAAATATAATCACTACACATACAACTGTCCCATTGGTAGTATCAGATATCACTGCTATGACATTAGATGAAGAAAGTAAGGGTTGATTAGCTGCAGAAAGTTTGAAATAACCTCCTATACACTGAAGTGACTTTTCTACACCTGAGCTGAAGGATTTTAATGAGGCCTTACTCTGCATAGATTGCAATACTGCTACTATTATGCTCTTATTTCCTGGTCATTTAAGAGAACTGAATATTCCTTGTAAAGCTTTAATAGGCACAAAGTAAATCAGATGACAATCTTGCAGATTATTTGAATACAGCTGTAGTAATTGGAAGATTGCATACAGATTTTCTGCCAGAAGCATTTATATGTTTGTCCCATTATTTGAGTAGCATTATGGCTTTTCCTTCTCCTTGTACTGTATGCTGCCATTGGCATGGATGCAGCAAAAGAGGAGAGGTACCAGTGGTGGATCCTTCTAGCCTACCCCATCTGATTCTGTGCAGCTTCTCTCAACTTCTGCTAAAAGATGATAGCAAGGAAGAGAATAGCCCAGCACCAATCTACTCTTCCAAAGGAAGCTGCATTTCTGTAGATGTTCTTAAGCAAGCAAGTTAGTTAGCTTTCAACTCTTGATCCCTGAGGATGGTCTCTGGCACTACTTTGAGACTACTCAGTTGGAGCAGCTGTGATCTGGGAACTGCTTGTTCTTCAAAGAAGGCAACAAAACCTCCAGAGAAAATCCAGACTTATAACTGACAAAACTGGCAGGATGACATGAACAAGTTGGTTTAGACTGAAAGAAGAAACATAATGAAATGACAGCCCACCTGGAAAAAACACCTACCCTGACAATATTGGCATTTTGATGACAGTAGCATGGCAGATCATTTTGTACTCCTAATGTATGTTTCTTAAAGGAGAGTTAGATTTTATAGCACTGAAAATTATCTCAACATACACAATTTACTCCATTTAGGTGGATGTATTTCACTTTTAAAACAATGTCAACAGCTCAAGGGAAGTTATCCTCACTCTGGTGAGGACACATCTGAAGTACTGGATGCAGTTCTAGTCTTCCCAGTTCAAAAAAGACAAGGAACTGCTGGAGATTGACCAGTGAAGGGCAAAAAAGATGACTAGGAAACTGGAGAATCTCCTTTCTGAGAAAAGGCTGAGAGACTTGGGTCTGTTCAGACTGGAAAAGAGAAGACCAAGAGCCGATCTTATCAGTGGTTATAAATTTTTGAAAGAAAGATGTCAAGTGGATGGGACCAGGCTTTCTTCTGTGGTACCCAGCAATAGGACAAGTTCCATCTGAACTTGCTACCCTACAGAGCCCTGTCTTTAGGGTTTCTTTCCCTGGAGATGTGAAAGACCCACCTGAACACTTTCCTGTGCAAACTACTGTAGAGAACCTGCTTTGGCAGGTTACTTTGGACTAGATGATCTTCAGAGGTCCATTCCAGCCCTTACGATTCTGTGGTTTTGTGAGTCTGTGATGCTGCAAGTACGTATCTAACATTTCAGACATGTAGTTCAAATAGAGCAGCATGAATAGTCAATTTTTCAACAAATGAATGTTGGTGCAGAAAATAATAATAATAATAATAATAATAATAATAATAATAATAATAATAGCTGGGACTGATGTGAAGGAAGGATTTGTTTTTGGTCTGAAGAAACATTTCACTTAAATATTTCATTTCTGTAAAACTGTAAGAAATGCAATGAAAATAATGTGTTTGATTTGCAAAGAAGCTTCATGATGGTCACAACAAGTGAATAATTCAGTAAGGCTATAAGGAATTTCATTCAACTCATTCCTTTGCCTAGAAGAGAGAAGAACATGGTGGAAATGATGGAAAAATGAAAGTTTTTTTTTTGCCATCTTCTCAACCTAAGTCATGGGCACCTAAATCCATTAAATACCTTCTATAAAAGAGCTATATCATGAAATTATCAGGTACTCTAGAGAGAATAATCTAATTTTTATCTGATGATGAAATTCTACTTTAAAAATGTACAAAAAAGAAAAAAAAATGTTATTTTTATAGAAGTCTCCCTAGTAATGTAATGTTGTGTAATATGGTAAAAATTTAATAACTCATATTTTTAAATTTCTTATTCTCTAGCAGAAAATTTGAATTTCTCCAAACTTGATGCTGCATAAATAAAATGTGATACTCACTGATTTTCTTCTACTGCTTAATCAGAGTTGTTATATAGGATATTAATTCCTGCGTCCAATTTGATTGTTCAACTCTATCTTAAATCTCTGTCTCTCTTGTGTATTAGCTCTTCATCTGCAGCCAACAACGTCCGACCTGTCAGGTCTGAATATAAAATATGCAATAGAAGCAGCAGGGTACAGCACGGCTGAGACTTTTCCAGGTTTCTCTCTGAGAATGTAAATCAGTCAACAGAGTACAGTGGAACCAAGAATGGGTTACCTGGGGGGACTACAAAGCTGTCCAAACAGCCAGGGATCAGGTTAGGAATGCTAACACCAGATAGAATTAAATCTAGTCAGAGACATAAAGGGGAACAGGAAGGAATTCTACAGGTATATTAGTAATAAAAAGAAGGCCAAAGAAGATACGGGCTCTCTCTAGAAGGTAACCGGAGGCCTGGTGACAAGAGATATGGAGAAAGCTGACGTGCTCAATAACTTCTTTGCTTCAATCTTCACTGGCAAGGGCTCTAGCTGTAGCACCCGGTTTGCAGAAAGAAAAGATAAGAACTGGAAGAAAGAAGATCTGCCTGTTGTAAGTGAAGATCAGGCTCAAGACCATCTAAAAGATGTGAAGGTGCACAAGTCAATGGGACCTGACAAAATTGATACACAGGTCCCAAGGGAACTGGCAGATAAAGTTGCCAAACCACTATCTATTGTGTTAGAAAGGTCATGGCAGTCCAGTGAAGATCCCACTGACTGGAAAGAGAAAACATAACCTCCATTTTTCCATAAGGGAAAGATGGAAGATCCAGGGAACTACAGGTTAGTCAGTCTTTCCTCTATGCCTGGAAAGATAATGGAACAGATCCTCCTGAAGGCCCTACTGAGGCACGTGGAAAATAAAGATAAGGTGATTAGTGATAACCAAACTGCTTCACCAAGGGCAAGTCATGTCTGACAAACTTGGTGGCCCTTTATAATGGAGTTACAGCATCAGTAGATAAAGGAAGAGCAGCTGGTGCTGTCTACCTGGACATATGAAAAGTGTTCGACACTGTCCCATGTGACATCATGGTCAACAAATTGGAGAAAAAATGGATTTCATGGATGCACCACTCAACTGGATAAGGAATTATCTGGATGATCACACTCAAAGAGTTGTGGTGTTGGCTCAGTTATGTGAGTTGTATGGGGGAGTCAGAGAATGTCTTGTTGAGCAACAGAGAGCTAGCTAAAGCCAACACCCCACAAATGAGGAAAATGCTATTTGATCTGCTTTAACAGTAGTAACAGTTATTAAGTGTTTGAAAGATTGTAGTTCTCTTTTTAGTCTTTAGCTTGGACCATTGTATACAAAGAAAAGCAGGGTTTCACTAAGCCTAAATAGAATACAGGTACTGAACTTCTGTCTGAGAGGAAGGCAGGGTGAGCTGGCTGAATTAGGTAACGTAATTCACTAACAATATTTATTATCCCTCTCCCTTACTCTACCATAAATATACATTGCACCAATGAAAATAAAAGATTATACCATAAATGGAAAAGGTAGTTATACTGTGATTCTAGGCAAAAAAAAAAAAAAAAAAGAAAAAGAAAAAAAAAAAAGCTACTGGCTGGAAGATTTTACAGACATAGGACATGTCTTTTATACCTAAAAATGGTATTTCTACATCTGATTCTATAGAAAAATAAATAAATAAATACAATGGGGAAAGGCTTTGGAAAGGCTGAAGAGATGCAAAGCTCTATAAAATCTTGCTAGACTGTCAGCAGTGAGGAGAGTCTGGGTGAGGTGCAAGGTGAAATACTTTGGAATTGCAGTGTGATGAACGAAGTGGCACAAGTAGAAGTAACGTTATAGAAAATAACATTATCAGAAAGAATATCATTAATCTGAGTCCACTAGATTGATTCTTCCTGGGAATAAAATATGTGACAGTCTGTTAAAAAAGAACTTGCAACTTCTAGCTTGGATGCTGGCAATTGATTGAGTAAGAGAATATACAAAACTGGCCTTTTTAACTTCACATACTGTAGTTCCTAAGATGGAAAAGAAAAAGTGATTGGAGATTCCTGCTAAAAATAGCCCTTCTGCTGTCTGGAAATTTGTGATTTGATTCCTTTACTCCTCATGTGCTCTAAATGAAAAAACTTTCACATGATACAAGCAGAATTAACTACTTATTGTATATGATCATTTAAAGTCTCACTTTGTGTTTATGTTTGTAAATTATGCTGAATATACTTAGACATTTACTGACATCTTGATATTAAAGCTGTTAAATAAACAGCTACTTATTTCATTAAATGAGTTACTGTGAACTATTAGCAGCTTTGTGTACTCACTTCTTTAGATACCATTATCACAGAATCACAGAATCACAGAAACACCAAGGTTGGAAAAAACCTACAAGATCATCCAGTCCAACCATCCACCTATCACCAATATTTCTCAATAAACCATATCCCTCAACACAACATCCAAACATTCATTGAACGCCTCCAGGGTCAGTGACTCCACCAAATCCCTGGGCAGCCCATTCCAGCGCATGGCCACTCTTTCAGAAAAGTAGTATTTCCTAATGTCCAGCCTGAATCTCCCATTGTGCAGCTTGAAGCCATTCCCTCTAGTCCTTATTCTCACAGTTGCTTATTTCTAATGTTCATATCTAACAGTCCAGACTTCATATACACTTTGTCCTACTAAGATTATTATGCAGAAGTTTTCTGGATAAAATAATAATCATAATAATAAAGAAAATGTCTGCATATTTCCCAAGAATTTACAAGCCATCTTTTCTGCCACTTCTTGAAAATAAAATATTGGTTTATTGAATGCATGCATGAAACTTCCTATGGTTAATGCACATACAGATTGTTTCCTTGATGATTCTTCAAAGATAATTTTGTAACATTTGGCCTGTTACATAGGATACAGGGTATCTATGTAATAACACTGTTTTAAGGCTGAGATTCAAATCTGTCTTATTCTTGCAACTGTAACATCTAAGCTGTACATGTGCCCCTGTGAATGTACAAGCTCACATTTAGCCATTGCCTCTTATCCCAGGAACTCCCCTGCTAATATTTTGAGGGAAAGACAATAAACTGATTTGAGACAATGATCTGACTTGAAACAAGGTGATGGACTACACTGGTAAGCAGCTTTGCAGTAAAGCTTTTGGCTTACTCACTTAGGAACTCAACAGGCAAGAGTTTCCGACAAGCCTAGATATTATCCTGTGCAACTCCTGCTGGGCCAAAACTGATGGGAATGACATTTATGCTTAAATTAGGCCATTTAATCCATTGGGTGGAGAATCTGGCTGTGGCAAGTATCCTCAAAACAGTCCCTGCTATAAGACTTACAAAACTGCTTGCAGGTTAGCTGTATAAACTGGTGCTGTGATGTCCTGCAGATGCTGTGATGGTTGTGTAGGGCAACCATTTGCATACAGTTAATACAATTAGGGGATGTTTTATACATTAATTAACATAATGTGGAAGGGGTTAATGCATGCACTGCAGTAGTCACTCTGGACCCCAGGACATCTGGTCCTTAAGAATTCATTGGGAACATTCCTGACCCCACTGGACATGCTCTTACAAGAACCCTTGGAATGGTGAATCCTGCTGACATCCCAACAGCGACTAGCCCCTCTGTATGAGAAATTCACTTCCCCATGTGAGCTTTACTCTGTGGAAAAGTTAGGTATACTCAGTGACTGTTTGTGCAACATCTATTCGATTCTTCATTTGAAGGATTTGAACAGGTTAATTTCCAAACCCAAGTTTGGGGAACAAGAACTTAAGACGTTTATGAAATATTAGGCTAATTGCTTTGCTTTTCCTTCCAGATGTTTCCATCTGAGATGCTATGTACATTGTCTGGTGACCTGGAAATGAATTGGGAAGTTATAGAGTTAAGTGAACAGATGAAGATATTCATTTAATTGGCTTCGATAAATGGCATCCCTTTTAATGAACTATTAGTATCTAATTCTAAGTTCAGTTACCCATGGGTAAAAATCCATATCGAAGTTTCAGATTTGCTTAGATTCTACATTCATTTGGCAAACGTGCATTTTAAAAAAAAAAAAAAAAAAAAAAGTCATTTGCCATGCAAATATTGGCTTTTGTGTAAAGACGAGATGTAAATGTAATAAATGTAGTAAGTAGAGTAAGTAGAACACATTACTGCTTTGAAACAATTCTTCCCTCAATTTTTTCCCCATGCCTCCTAAAATATTTATGTTATTCAATCTTCGTACACATAGCAACATCTTAGGCTCTTTTTGGTATATTCTGATCTCTGTTCCTCTTCAGTATGATACTCAAAAATAAAAAAATATTCAGGCAAATTAAGATTGCCTTAAATTTTTTAGTGTATGGTATTTAGTAATGTGTCTTTATGAGACACATATGTAGGGGTAAATGAGACTAATTCAGTGTCATTAACTTTCTTTGCAGGAGGGCTTCCAGTCTGTCAGATACATCACTGGGAACTCACACTCTATGACTACGTCCAGTTTTTGTAACTAAATGAAAAATATATAATGTAATTTTATAAAACTAGTTTTTGGAGCTCACCCATCAGTAGTATTCTTTTTGTTTCTTAGGAAAAAAGGCACTAAAGTCTGTTCATTTGAAATAATGCTATACCCATTCAGGGCACTGCAATGAAAGACGACCAGCAAAATTCTAGAGCCTTTTATTACTTTTCATATGCTCACTTTACCGTGTATCACAGCATGATCTATTATGTCTTCTAGAGCAAGATACACACAGAAGTACTAAAAGAAGACATTTTTTCACTATGAGTTGTGAAATCCAACCAATAAAATATTAATAAGTACAAATCTATACAAAACGCAAATTGTAAACTTTCAGTGCCATGGGCAACTTTCTGAGAATATAGTAAGTTAGAACAGGAAAAAAAATCATACTGAATTCAAGGGAAAATCAGTATCAGATAAGTGAGGAGCCCTAGGGAAAGATTTTTATCTTGACTTATCTTTTATCCTAATGAAAGCACACTAACATAATCAAGAATATTATTAAGAAGAGGCTGAAATTGGAGGCTGAAATTGGAACATTTAGTAATGGGATATGTAGAAAACGAAAGTTGTTTAGGAATAACAATTCAGTCTTCATGAGTACAATAGTATGGAGATATTTATTTAAAAACAAAATTAAATAACAAAAGCAAAACAAACAAACAAAAAAAAAACAACCAAATGAAATAACACTATTCAAAGTATTTACTCTTTTAGGCTGTGAAAGGTGCTATTTTTTAACCACTGGATGTTATATTATAAAGAAGAAGAATTCTGTTGCTGGTGCTGAGATAGCAGTTTCTAAACATAAATGATTCGCATTTTCCTTATTTTGTCTTTCCCTTATTACAAGTGTCCCAGTGCTGAAATATGGTTTAAGCTGCTCTGTGACTCACTTTTATTAACTAGGCCTCAAAAGCTTAACACTTATATAATGCTATTTTTTTTTTCTTAAACTTTCCCCTAGTTGATGTCCCCGTTTAACTGCTACTTAAGCACATGGTGGTGAAGTTGACTAAAGTAACATCCACTGGCTTCAGTGGGAATACTTACTTGTTAAGAATTACATTTCTTGAGTAGTATATTTCTTCCTTAAATGATGATTAGTGAACTGAGATCGACTGTCATTTTTTTTTCTTTGGGGGGGGGTGGGGGGGGAGGGGGAAGTCTGTATATGTCACTGCTTAGTAATTTGTTACTCTTTTACAAGGTCTTGATAGTTAGGCGTGAGGCATCCTCTTAATTGCAACTGAGAAAGCATGCTGGCTTAGGATTGCTGTGACAGAAGCATAGTCTTATACAGCATAAAATCACAGGCAAGATGAATAATTGACCTCACAGCAAGAATTTAAATATTCCAAGCACATTTATGAGTAATGGGATTTTGAAAACAAATTTTAGGAGAAAATGGGAAAGCTCTGAAACTCCTAACAGATATAGATAGACCTGATGAAATAAAATCTGTAACCAAGAGCATAGTATAGTAAAGGGACAGAAATTAATTAACATTGATTTTAAATAATGATCCTTGATGTTTGACCTTTAGTGGCAGAGCAACTTCAGTTCTAGTAGCAAAGGTAGTGAATGGAAATGTTTCTTCCTGAATTTATGTCAGAAAAACACAAAAGAAAAGAAATCATGAAGAAGCCACTCTTTTGGAAGAAGGCTCTCCAAACACAAGGTAATCACTTCCACTACCATCTTATGACATATTTAAGGCCTCTCCACAGTTTAACTGCTGAAGTAATGCAATACAACATATGCATATTACTTTACGTTTGTATAACCATTTTTATTAGTTAGGTCATAATCTATTGTTTTGGTTTTGTCTCACTGATATCATTTGTTCTCTTCAATATAGTGAAAACTCCTATGCCTTTTAGCTAATCTAAAAGTCATGCGTTATGAATTGGTAGCATGTTATACTGTGATAGACTTTAACTGACAGTATAGTTACGTGTACTAATAAAGATCATTGCGTAAGTACATAATATATTACTGCCATTATCATTTATTTTTATTTGATTATATTAATAGAAGTTATTAAAAGTCCGCAAATTAATATAACACTAAGCCAAAGTGTGAGACTAATCTTGGTAAATGCATGATAAAATTCCACTGAGTTAATTGGAAAAAGAGCATTGTTTGCAGAAACAATTTATATTATCTGCCTAAGGGTGGTAAAACACAGCCAGAAGAATTTTTCAGATGTGCTAAATTCAGTTTCTGACCTGACCATCAGATGGTTAAGTTGCTCAACTATGTCACTGTTATAAAAGATCAAAAAAATTCATTGTGAATGGCTACATCAGGAGAACAGTGTGCGCTTTTAAAAAATATTTGATTAATCTATTCCATGTAGCACTTTTAATGGGAGATTCTGACTAACTAATTAAGTGCAAACTTTACGTGCTTCATTTGGAGAATTAAATTGCTATAAATCACTGCAAAGGTCACTTTCTATGGATTGCAGTAAGATCTGAACATCACTAAATGTCCGTTGTCTCCATACAAGTAGTGTACAGGTAATATCTATAATTTTTGATCTATTGAATTACATTACTAATATTTTTCTAATCAAAATTGCAGCAAGAATAAATTAATATAAAAACTAAAAAAAAAAAAAAAAAGAAGCCAACCTTACATAAGTAGTTGTATTAGAAAAAATATTGCAAATATTTAAGGATATTTTTATATTTGTGTTACTCTGTGACTGTTTAGCAGGGTAAAAATATGCCCATGCTTTAAACAAATGCAATTTTAAAGAAAGTAATACTGAAGTAAGTTTATATCCAAGGGTTCTGTAGTATCTTTCAACTGTTTGTAGATCCATTGTTCTCCAATGGTCTGTATTAGCACTGATGGAGACTCAAGTGCATTAAACATAGATGACTCTTACACATACCTTGTAGTGAATCTTACTGGACGTAGAGCTCCAGTGATCATCCGGAAGCACAGTATTTGTTGGACTCATGCACTGATCCCAGGTCATTTTTCTGCTAGAAAAACATCTTAAATTACTCCTCAATAGTTATGAGGAAAAGGAAAAAAAAAAGGAACACATTTTCTCCTGTGGTGTTTGACAGTCTCCCAGAGCTCTTCGGTGTTTAATCACAGTAAGAATTAATTTTAAAATATCTATTGTTTTTTGTTTTTAGAAACTATATTTCTTTAGCTACAATTTATCCACAGCATTTATGTAAAAGCTGAAATCCATTATTCTGTTGGCAAAAATAAAAGGTAAGCAAAATGCCACAAATGGAAAGTGATAATTCTGTAGCTCCTCAGCTGATTTTCATCTTGATTCGCAAAGAGTACTTCTGCAAGGAAGTCTAGATTCTGTGAAAATCCAGCAAATAATAAAATTTTTTTAATAGAATTTTTTTCACTTGCTCGAAAATGGAAAATGTATTTATATTTTTTTCAGCTGCATTTGTTCAAAAAATCTATGTATACATATGTATATGTACGTATATATTTAGAAAACTGATGCATAGGAATACAAACTGTATATGAATATACTGAAGCTACACCTATTGAAGCTATACGTGGATGTTGTGAATTCAGTCTGGTTCATGCAGTTTCATGAAGGCTGGAGCATCTCTTCAATGAAGATAGGGTAAAGAACCTGGGCTTGTTCAGCCTGGAAAAGGGAAGGCTGCAGAGAAACCTTGTGGCCTTCCAGTATTTAAAGGTTAGAGTTTATCTAGATGAGGGAAATCAACTTTTTACAAGGCTAGACAGTGACAGGATAAGGAGAATTGTTTTAAACTAAAGGAGGGAAGATTTAGATTAGATATCAGGGGGAAGTTTTTACTGAGAGAGTGATGAGATTCTGGAACAGTTTGTCCAGGGAGGCTGTGGATGCCCTGTCCCTGGAGATTTTCAAGGCCAGGCTGGATGGGGCCTTGGGAAATCTAATCTAGTACTTGATCTAGCAGCTGGCAGCCTTGTCTGTGGCAGGGGATTGGAATTTGATAATCCTTGAGGTCCTTCCAAACCAAGCCATTATATTATTTTATGAAATGTAATTTTCCCAAATTAACCTATCAGAAAACTTGAGTGGAACATCACAGAGGGAGTTAATATTCATCTCTGCCTGCTCTGCATGTGTTCTGGAGTTTGTCTAAGTATAAGATTGTAAAAACAGAAGCTTTCTCTTCTTGCATGGAGAAATTTAGGGTACAATGCTATATTGAATACCATCCTTTTGAGTTTTGCTAGTGATCTCACTTAGTGCCAGAGTTTCACCTTCAAAATGGGCTTTCCATAAACACTCTGATTTAGAAGTACTTTGCCCCCGGCTAAGGCAGAGGAGAATTTTGCTGTAGCTTTCAGAGGTTTGAAAATAATCCTATCTAAAACAGTTCATTTTTGTGTGTTTTGTTACCTTTTTTACTTCATTCTCAATTCTGAACAACTATAGTGTCAGTACAATTTACAGACGAACAGTTCGAAGTACAAAGGTTTCTCAGGTTTTAATAAATTCAAAAGGAGCAACATAGGTCTTTTATACACTGCCCAGCTGTTCTGCATTGTAATAATTCTGGACAACAGATTTGGGAAGTCTCTGCTTGTTCAGACTCTTGCAAATGTCAACAGGAGCTCTTGTTTTGATGTGAACATCTGTGCCAGACTAAGAAACACCGTCCTAATGCTGCTGAGTGGCTATCAGATGGTAAAAATGGCTTTTAGCCACTTCTGACCTTATCAAGATTAGGCTCTGCCAAGTGAAAGCTTTTAGAACTTTTCTCCAGTGTTCCACAAACTCTGCTCTCTAATTCATTCATAAAGGTTATCTATAATTTTTTAATTTACCATGCTCTCAGAGAGACTTTATTCCAGGTCAATATATATATATATATTTACTTTCCCAAAATAATTGTAACACTCTTCTTTTCATACTCCCTAATTCTTCTGAAATATAGTGTATAGCATGTACATGATGTAAGAACTCCTAAGCCAAAACTTCCACCCTGAGAAGACAGGAATAATGGCTTCAGAATTTAAGCAACTTCAAACCCTTCAGTCTGACAATATTAAAAGCTGCAGCAGACATGTTAATGACAGTTTTGAAAACAGAACTGCTATTTTTTACTCTCAAAATTTATAGCTTGAAATTTTGAAATAAATTATCATTTTCCTCCCAGAATCTTCTCTGTCAGTTCCTAAGCAGAACCATCATTAATCACAAGTAGCCATAGTCGTGTGCTGATAGTAATTTTGTCACACTGAATAAAAGACGAATGATAGAGAATACTATTAGCAATGATGGTTTTAATGTAGACATTTATCATTGATTCAGGTTCACTTGATATGACTTTGGGATAAAAACAGGGAAAAATTGCCTCGCTGTTGAAAATTTTATTGCTATTAAATCATAATTTTGGCAAAGCTGTGAAAATAAGACTGGCAAAGCTTTCTTTTCCAGAAGAACCCAGATGCAGGAAAATTAGAGAAGTGAATGCAGATTAGTTGCCATCTATCTAATAGCTAATAATAGAGGCATAGTTTTTGGCAAGCTGTCTATTTGTAGGAATCATTCAGCTTACCAAGCTCATCAGAATAGATGAGAGAAAGATCTACACACACTTTCAGCAGTGTAAAACTCTTTCAATAGCTGTGCATAATGGAGTCAGTGGCACTGATACTGATGACACACTTAAGAAAATCTTTATTATCTAACTTTTTTCCAGGGTATCAACCAGAAATATGAGGCGATTGTAATTTTGTGTGACAAGTAAAAGAAGAAAATCAAAATGATTATATACTTTTCCTGTAGAACATTTATTATTCTGCATGTATTAAGCACCATTTCTCTTCTCTGAGGTAACTTCAACATTGTAAAACAGACAGAAGTAACACAGCATAGAAATGCATCTGTAGTTCAAAACTATGAAGGCTGCTCTGAAAGTAATGCTTCCTATTTTATTAGGAGGCATTTATTAGGCCCATGATGTCAAATGTGGATGTTGGTGGTATGGCAGTAGAGGTTGAATTTAGAATCATAGAATCATAGAATGGTCTGAGTTGAAAAAGTCCGCAAGGACCATCATCTTTCAACCCCCTTCTATGTATAGAGTAGCCAACCACTAGATCAGGCTGCCCAGAGCTACATCTAGCCTGGCCTTGAATGCCTCCAGGGCCTTTTTTTTTCACAGTGTGTTATTATTTTCTTTAAAGTCGTTCTTAACTCCACTGTTTATTGTCTCTGAGGGCTGGTCTAGGCTTACTTATGTTTTTGCCAGTTTGTATGTAACATGTGCTGCTCATGTTGTAACAATTGTGGATTAAATGTGGTACTTGTACTCAGTAGTGCCATCATTTTCACACTTTTCAGGAACCTTACAGTAGAAACTCTCAACAAAAATACTCTTTATTTCTCTTTATTTCCTTGAAAGAGATCAAGGACTGGCAGAGAGGAAAAGATTATGGAATAACTCCAAAGGAGGAGGTGATGCATATTAAAGAGGCCCCATTTTGTGATAAACAACAAGAAAATGAGATGAGAAACAGTATTTATTTCTTGTTCCTTGAAAGCTGTTGTTATATTGTGGGAAAGTATCAGAGATGGAAGACTGCTGTGTGGGTCTGAGTGATGCGCAGTTGGAAGTGTAGTTAGAGTCTATTGATTTGGTAGAACTTTTTGCAAACAAAATCTTCTCTCAAAAGCACAAGTATGCCTGTAACTGGCCGAGGTAGAACCTGGTTCCAAGCATCCAGCAGAAGAATTTGTCCTGTGCTTTGTATCTCATTACCATGGAGTCAGCAACCATTAACAGCTCTGAACAAAAATTCCCAAACTACTTCAAGGCCTTGATGATTTACTAAAGCCTTAGCAATACAGTTTATGCTTCTGTATATTTTTCCTGTCACTGATGTGAACAGGATTTCTATAAAGAGAGCCTGGAAGTTTAGACTATGCCGTGTAACCTCTTCTGAGCTGTTCTGCTTGTTGTGTACTTTGAAGAATAATTCTCACAGAAAGACATTCCTAGCAATCTCAGAATTCAGAAGGGAAAGAAAAAATCCAAACCTGCCAACTTCTGAAATTATTTCTGTTGTCTGATGAAGCTAATCACAAATTTGTGCGTGGTTGCATGTACTCACTGCACACTTCCAACTTGCCCTTTTTTAAGACCATAACAAAAGGATACATTTTTGGCAACTGTATCTATAATACTCAAGGTCCTATTTAGATGCTAGATTAAAATAGTTCTTGGGAGAACATGAGTTTTAGGTGTATTTAAAATCCCTGGAATACATTTAACTGAAATAAGTTAGCTGTGTGGTTGACAATCATTACTAATAGGTTTAATTTATGCCAAAATCTCTGTTTGAATAAGGAGCATTGCCTGTACTAAACTGTTAGATTTAAAAAGTGTGGAAAAGTTCAGCTAACATCCTACAGATACTAAATTAGTAGTGATCATGGCTAAAGAGCTTCGTAGAAACTTGTTTGTTTGTTTGGCTACTATTGCAGGCTCCTTGTACATTCATACCTTGAATAAAACAATCCTGACAAAGATGTAAACTAACCTCTGTATTCTCCACTTGCTTCTAATCTTCAAATAAAAACTTTATAATGATTCCTCTCATAATGACTATTCATTTGAAGATGTTACTCACATCTTCAACAGCTTCATACTATTCTCCACTTTATGTCGAGTTAATTATTTTCTCTCAAAAAACCAAGATCTATCCTTCCTTTCATCTTGTCACTGTCAAATTAGTAACTGTTTTGGAAGACTTGTAAGGGTAGTATATTATGTCTACTGTATTATTGCTATTAAGTTCAAATTAAAATATTAATTTTGATTTCCCCCCTTTTGACAGTATCTAAATCTCAGACTAACAGAACTTCTAATTTTCTTGAGCTCTGAGAGTTCTTTCAAGGCATTTGTGATAAGCAAAATATTAGCTATCGAAATGTCACACTGGTTTGCATATAAAACACTCTTATGCTGGGATTAGATTGAATATGACATGAGTTACTTTTATGTGTCGTATTTAAGATTGGCCATTAAAGATTTCAGTTTTACCAAATTGCATCAAGATTTACAGGCACATTTCTGCACCACATTGGATAAATCAGAGTTTTTTAAGAGCTAGTGGAATAAGAAAGTGAAACAAAATTTCTTGCAATCCTATGTTTTGAGAGCCATTCTGCAAAGCCAGCATCCTGAAGTGTTGGGTTGGTACTGTCCTATCTCTTTTAAGAACTATGTGGTCATTAGGTTCGTGTGCAAGGAGCTATTGATAACAGCAAAGTAGGGATAAACATATCACCTAGAGAGAGGCAGATTCTACTCCAATGCTGATGTAGAGTCAATGAAGAGAGCTTTTAATCTCTAATCTTTCTGAATGCTAGGTGGATGCTCCTCTTGTTGGGGTCCTTGCCTTCCTCAAAACCCTTTCTGTGAAGAACAGAAGGCTCATCTTTAACTACTGATAGAAATTATTCCTTGAATGATTGCAGAAAGTAATACATTTTCACCATGATACATGGATATGTAGACATGTTAACATGCATTTTCCATCAGGAATAAACCAGCTTCTCTCTCTTCCTTCCCAAAGCCCTCCTTCCCCTGCAGCTTAGATGTTTGCCCAGGGATTTTGGGAAAGGCTGCTTAGTCAGGTATAGGTAATCCTATTCTATAAATACTCTCTGAAATTGTAATTATAGCATAAGGTTTGCGACTACAAGTCAAGCTACAGTACTGGCATGAAGTTAGCAGATTATGTCCCAGTAATGCTCCTGTAAAGAATCCTCATTTAGTGATTCTTGGAGTGAAAGATGTATGTATGCAAAATGCTGTGAAACATAAAAGGCAAGAAATATCTTCTATGATGAAACTACAGCTTCCTGAAAAACCAGAGGGATTCTTTGTGGATGATAAATTTTACACAGTTAGAGCTTTCTGAAAACAAATCCTCTGAGAGAATCTGCTTCGACTACATTAGAGGTATGTAAAATGATTTTAAACATCTTAAAATACTAAAGATGCTGTTTGGATCAAATAGAATTACATTTATTTCTGGCAGTACCAATTTTTCCTTCTTCATTTAAGAAATGCCCTCATGAATTACCTCGTGCTGGATAAATGTCCTTCTTTAACCAGGAATTTCATGTTTTGACAACTGTTATTAGAAGTGATAGAACTGTTATAATAAGTCATTAAACAAAGCAATTCCACAAAACCTTGTTATATAGATAATCAGATAAATGCAAGAGGGAAAATTCCATTTAATTTTCTTTGTAATAATTTCTGATAATACATCTTCTTTTTTCTTAACATGATAGGGTGATGGTCAAGTATTTAATGCTATGTTCTTCCATTTTCTCAGTATCTGAGCTTGTGTAAAAAGCTAGTTTTCTCACCAGTTTCTCATTTGTGAATTACGAAAAAACTGGAAGAGGAGTACTTTCCCTAGAGGCTTCTGGATTAAACACTTTTCAGTCTAAATATTCTTTGGCTCTCTGCCATTCACTGGCTTTATCAATCATTTGCACTTAGAGAGCACTTTGCAAATACTACTGAAGTTATATCTTGCCTCATTCCTGCATGAAAGGTAAATATCCTGCCACATACATTAGAAAATGGCAATGAATTTATGTAGACGCTAGAGAGAATATGGCAATCCATTAAGCTTTCTTATACGTATTTGTGTTTTTCTCCTCACTCTGTACTTTGGCAAGCGGCAAGATTGCCGTATCACTTGAAAGATATGCTTCTGCTTGCATTTTAAACCCATTTTAAATTCATAGTTACACATCTATATAGTTACCTCATGATGACTCTTAATTTATGTTGGTGTTACCCCTTTCAAATAATAATGCCATGGTAGACTAGGTTCTTCTTTTTAAGTCTGGGACATAGTTAGCATTTCTGCAGTAACCTCTTGAGTTATCCTAATCACTGGAGTTCAAGTAGTGCTGCTACCCACTTATGTGCGTACCCGAGAACAGAGTGAAGACTCAAACTGGAACCGGTTACTTCCTTGCTCATGTTGTCTGTTTTTTAACAATGTCAGACCTGCCCAGTATTAATTAACTTAAAATATATATTAGTCTTTGTATAGCTATATGGACAAAGAGAGTGGGAGGCAGCAAGCTACAGACAGGTAATTTACGTTTGTATTTATAATGGAACATAAGTGGCCCATTCAATTTTACGCCTTTCTTAGCATACACTACGGAACATTATTATCATGTAATACGTGAATTCTAAAATGAGTTTGTTACAAAAGTAAAACTTATTTATTCATATTTATTCTTAACAAATTAGACAGATTACTGAAGAATTTCCCCCTATTGATCTTACTTTCTGAGCTTTGTTGAAAGTGCTATGTTACAAACTTTTCAGTTGATAGAGATGTCAATAGGGAGAAATGAGAAAGTGTAATTAATGTATTTAAACACTGCATCCCTGTATCCTGTGCAGATCCTGGCAGGCAAACTGAAGGAGAATTTTCCCTCCTGCCACCACATGAAGAAAGGTAGACCTGTACCTGTTCCCAATAAGCCCTGCTATTCCAAGGCTAACACAAGCACCTCCTTTACGATAGCAGGAGGTAGCACAAGTTTTGGAAGATACAAAGCAGCTGCTTTGAGATGCAGTATATGAAAAATGCTTTAACAGAGGAAGCTTTCCATATGTTCTCATTGTTGCTTCTTTTCCCCCTTTGAGAAGGCTGAAGAGGTGCAATCAGAAGCAGTTATTTATAAGCTATGACTTTTTATGTTGCCATGGATTTCTCTCCTATTCTAAGCTTGTTGTCAAACCATTGACACTTGTTCACCAAAATCCTACTCTTATCAAGAATGTAAAAGGGTAAACAGTGAAATAAGAAAAAACACCTTATGCTAGACCAAAATGTTTTTGTTGCTTTTCTGACTGCTGTGTTTGATCTGCTAAATTGAACACTAAAATGGGGCCAGATAGGTCAGAAGTCTTGTTTTGCACTTCTGGCTTCTGGTCTAGAAGAAATTATGGCAACTCTCTCAGTCAAATTCACAATGCTATTAAGCAAGTAGAGGACCAAGACCTCTTTTCTCTAGCCCAGCAGCAATTTTTCTTGAAATAAGTGGCAATTACTAGCCAAGGTTTGAAAAACATTTCTCATGATTTTTTTTCATTGTCATTTAAAAAATGTTTCTGTCCTTTTTTTTTTCTTCACAGAAATCTAAGACTTTTTATTAATATATATAATATTGTTATTAGTGTATAGTCAATAGTAGACTATCAATTCACTACTGTTCTTACAGGTTGTTTTTGTTTGATCCACATCAGTACAGGTAATTTCCCCGGCTGCTATCTGCAACGTAATTAATAGTCAGACAGGATTAAAAGAGACGCCAATCTGGTCCTAACATCACGTAAGCTAAATGCTATAATTGAATTTTGGTGCTTGATTTATAGAAAAATGCTATGAAATAGTCACTAAGAAAAACATCTCTTTATAAGAGGAAAAACAAGATATTTAATTTCTGAGTTGAACATTTATTTTTCATTATATCCAGAAAATCCCCAAAGCAATTATTCAAAAAGTTCTTGCACTGAATATTCTGATGTTGCTGCAGAATCTCTTTTTCATATTCACTTCTTGTAGTATAACAAACTATTCTTCTCAGCCAATAAGTTTCTCCCCCACTCCCAGATGCAGACAACGTATTTATGAATCAGGATATTGTTGTTCATGTGCTACACATATAGAACTGGAAAAGTGTTATTTGTATCACCATTTTTTATTTTTTTTTCAGTCAGCTACTAGCTTCACAGTGACTTTAGAGAGCAGGAAATAGAAATTCCACTTTCTATTAGTTTTCTGTTAGTTCTTTTCTCTCTCTCAAATAGGAGACCAGGAAACTTTTACAGCACTAAAATGTTACATGTTTTATTTTATTTAAAACAATTTCAAAGGCTGTCTCTCCTCATCCATGAATCTTCCATGTTCTGGTTTGTACTTATTGCCTCTTGTCTTGATACTGGGCACCACTGAAAAGAGCATCTAGGCACTCTCCCTTCAGGTATTTATATACGTGAATATAATTTCCCCTAAACTTCCTCTTCTCCAGGCTGAACTTTTCTATTTCTCTCTGTCTTTCCTCGTAGAAGAAATGCTCCAGTTCCTTGATCATCCTGGTGCTCATCTACTGGCTTTTCCCAGAATGGTGCCCAGTGTGCATCATGATGATTAGCAGGTGCCAGTTGACCCTTACACAACTTTGTACAGATACCATACAGGTAGGGCCATGAGACAGGGCTGAGTGTGAAAGGAGGAGGCAGGAGTTACATGAGAAGTACATGAAGGAGAAGTCTTGTGGGAGGGTGCATGAAGTGCCACTGAGGAGTCAGGTGACAGAGAAGGCTGGCAGTGTCACTGTGGTAAGCAGAGAAACCCACTAAATGGCTTAAATCAACACGTTTGATAATATTATCTTCTCCTCTGGTTTTGATTACCACAGAGCAGGTCATTTGCAGTATTTTCCAAATTCAAGGAACTAACTATCATAATTTTTATCTATTTAGTGCTAAGTGATATCTTTTAACTTTCTGTGTAACTTTGGAACAGATCTATTTCAATAACAGAACCTGCCTAATTCCTGTGATATCACTTTTGCTCCTGTCTTGCAATCCCATTTGCACAAGTGGACTCATGTGTCTAGATCAAGCCCACATGTGCCAAAGAGGCTCGATTCAGTGAAGGCATCAGCTTATGGAAATCCAACAGCAAAAGCAAGACCTTAATTCCGTTAAATTTTGTCTCTTCTTAATGAAAGCTGTCAATTACTTATAGTAATTAGCTGGGCTATGGATGTTAACGGGATGAGATTTTAAATATGCTACTTTAAAATTATATGAATAAATCACATGAATTTCTTTCCTTGCCTTTCACCATATGTCCTCCTTCAAATCCAAATCATTTATTTTACATACGTTAAAAAAGGCACATAGTACACTGGTGCTGCAGTTGATTTTGAAGGACTTCAAAGGTGATGCACCAACTTTTCAAGAACTGTCACAGAAATGGTAATTCAGCTAACACTAGAATTGGATTTGAAAGTGAAGTTATAGATTTCCTAGTAGAAATGCTCCATTCTGATCTTTCTTTCTGTGTGTGTGCATGCTGCTAGTGTTTACTCCCGAAAGAAAACTTTCTTCACTAAATTGCTCTTGATTTGTGTGTTAGAGGGAATGAATCTGTAACACTTATTATGATTAGAAGGTTATGATTAACATGTATATTTCTTATATTGGTGTCATTCATTAATATCAGTAGAACTCTGATGGGATCTCTGTCATTTCATCAAAAAAATAGCTTTCATGTAAGTATTTGAGGTTAAAATGCAGATTTTCATCTGTCTTGCTGAATGTAATACAACTTCATGCAAGCAACATATTACATTATGCATTTTATTATGCCAGACAAGAGAAAAAAAGAGAGAGAAAACAAGCTTGCATTAAACAAAAATGCTTTTGCACTGCAGAGTGCTCTGTAGCTGAATCAGGTCAGCATTAGACAATTACAGGTTCAAATATTTTAAATAAAGTCTTTGCAGACATTAAATAACTGCACAGATCTATTCATTTTTCCTAATGGAGGCAATAATTGGTAACTGTTGGCCTTACGTACAAAGACTGTGTTCCTCCAAGAATAGCCCAGTATGATTAGCACTCAGTAGATGGGCTGTTTTTTATGAACTCTCTTGAGTAGCTTTTTGTCCATACACATTCACAGATAAAGCCACTGAAACTGAACACAGCTGATGAGTCATCTCACTGAGTTCTGTACATCTGTTCCAAAACAGTTCATTGTTTTGCTGAAAAAAAGAACAAACTTCTATTTTTAACAAAGTCTGGGTCCTCAACATTGTTATTAAGAAAAAGCTCAGGCAGACATCTTATAATCTTAACCTGTGACATGAACACTCCTGCTTCATCCTAACAGTAGTACTTAGTCTAAAAATGCCTTCTTGGCATTGTTTTTCTATCTCTTAACTTTTCTTTCCCTTACCTAAATGCAGAATTCAAACTGTGTTTTCCTCCCTGAGTCACATTTTAGTTTCAGGAATTGGGGAAGATTCAAAAGTAATTGGAAGCAGAATGCAGCTGGAGTGCTCATCTAGTTCACATATAATCACAACTCTCACCACTTCTGCCCATTCCTGGCCTTTTGAAATGCAGTATTCCAGCAGGCTATTTAGTTCACAGTTCTTCAAACAGCCACAGGTATATAGATCTCAAAGACCAAGGGTTTAACCTTTTTTATAAAAATAGACAACAATGTATCTCTGTGCTAATGAGGAGTTGGGAAGTATAATAAAATTGAATACTTGAGCTAAATAATGTACTGTAATTTAAAAAATATTAATTACCAGATCTAAATTTAGATCTGTGACTCTTGATGTGCTATAACAGAATGCTTCAACTTGCAGCTCTGGTAGATAGGACTTAAATACTTCCAATTTGTTTAATATTGATTTAGCAATTATCAAAAGAGCTTGAATGCCTATAAATAAAATCATTTGTTTAAATATTTATTTAACTTTTGGATAGTAATGATGGCTGCTAACCCAGTAGTAGAATAGGATCAAAATTTGGGAATTGAAAAATTGAAACTCATCAGTTGTAGAAAACCTCCTATTGATTGATTCTGCCTTTGAGCTGGGAAATTGGTTTCTTGACTTAAAAAACTTCCTTAATCTTTTTGGTAATGATCAAACTCTCACACATTAATCATAACGCTTTTGCAAGCAATATTTTCACAATGAATTCATTGAGGCTTTAGGATAGTAAGTGGAGATGAACTGCTTGGCAAAGTGAAGAAAGTGAGCTTACAGATAAAACTGTTGGTATTCAGCACTCTCTGGGATAGTAATTAAAATACAAACAAAAAAAAAGCTACGGCAGTAAATGTTTTTTAAAAGATCAAATCTAGTGAAAAGGAAAATATAATGGTGAAATGGAGAACCAGTTGGAAGAACTGGATGTAGTCATATTTGCATCTCTTCAGGGTAGCTGTTAATTTTTTGATAATATATTTTTTTTATAATATTTTGATAATATATTTACAGCTGTATATTTTTTGATATAGATTTACAGTCAGAGTGACTGCAACTGGAAGCCTAATATAGAAAATAATTTTTTTTTTCCATTGCAGTGAGTCAAGAATTAGACAGCTTTCCTGCTTGAAAATATCTCTTGGACTTTCACTTATGTCTCTGGTCTGATGCATTTAGATACCAGTGATGCAGATCTCATAAAATTTCAGAAGAAGGCAAGACTGACAAATATGACCTGCATCTTCAAATCAAGACTCCCTCCATGCAAAAGTGTTATAAAATCTCGTGAACAGTTCAAGTGAAAGCGTCAAGTGACAAGTTAGAACCGACATTTCAAAAATCATTGTCCCTATAGGGAGTTCATTGAGAATCTCAGCATACTTACAGCTGAAAAACAGAAAGCTTAATTTTATTTAGGGCTTAAATGTCCTTATATTGACATTCTTATCTTAAATAGCTGTTCATCTTTCTGCTTATACATCTATAATTACTATATATATATCTTTCCAATTTTATATTAGAGCCATGGCCTTATTATTGAGATAGATATCAAGTTTTTGCTTCTTTGTTTAATAATTTTTTTTAATATTCTGATACTTTTAGTTCTTTTTCAATGCTTGTTTTGGTCTAACTTCGTCTTTCTTATGAGAATGGAGCACACTACTCCAGCTGACATCTTTGCAGCTTCTCTCACACAACAGTCAGTTATTTCCTGGGTCCCTTGGAAACAGAAAATATTGAATGTGAGATTTGTGTTAATTCTGTCAAAAACAAGAATGCTGGGTTATGTGCTTCAGAAAATAGCTCCAACTTTTTTTTACATTATGAAATCTTCTGCAGTTTTTTGCTGTTTTGAGATACATCACCTTAAATGGCTTGAAACTCCCACAGTTACACAGCTGGGGAAAAAGACTGAAGTTTTCTCAGTTAAAATGAGATGTCATTGGTGCCCTTGTGTCAGATAAGGAGGATAACACATTCCAAGACTCTTCCTGGATTCTCTTTCAGCCTTCAAATTTTAGATGTTTTAGCTTTTAAGCACAAAGCAAAGTTTGTTTTCTAATCTATTCAGTGTTAGGAATACAAAACTTATTTACAGGTATAGAAGTCATTAAGCCCAGATGATCAAACACCCATTTATTTAATATTCTGGTTTCATAGGAAAACTTACTTTGCTACATGTTAAGTACACACACCTACCAAGTGTGTCTGATAGGTGTGTGTACTTAACATGTAGCAAAGTAAGTTTTTTATTTTTGTCCCAGACATCTACAGAACAACTTTGAATTAGTTCTCTGATTTAAACCCAGTTTGACTAAAGAGTAATATTTAGATAGATTATTAATTTTCTGGAGGATTTTGTACAAGTTGGTGGGAAGGTAAAAGATGGGTATCAGTTCTCCTTCAACTCTGGGAAATGTTGCATTCTGAAGTCAACTTCTATTACACACCAAAGACTGTGCTCAGGAGAAGAATTTTTTGCATGCTCAACCCTGGGAAGGTTTCAGAAGTAGATGATATCTTCTTATTCTTATACATAGGACACCTAGCTTCCTCTGTCTTGGAACCTGGGGAGATATTTTATTTATAAACTCTTAGAATTAAGGAAAAGTGTGAATTTTAAATATTTGATTAAATATTATACTGTTAAATCATGTAGTAATGTCTTTTGAGTTCTTGTGAACTTTTATTATTTCTTAGACTGAATAATCAATCCCAGTGTATCTAATATTTATTCAAAATCATAACTTCCACATCTGGCTTCTTGCCTGTGCACCTGATGATTTCTCTGGAGAAATTGTATAAATTAAAGACAGAAAAATAAAGTACCTTGAGGAAGTAAAAGCATCACAGACATACTTAAAAATGCTTACAGTTCAGAGGAAAATATGAGGAAAATAATTACACTTCAGGTTTAGTTGAAGGTTTATTTAAGGAGCCAGAGGAGAGCAGACAATAGCATAAAAGAAACAGTAAGGAAGACTCACAATTGTATAGCATGGAGTGAGATGTAAGAATGAATAAAGCCATCTGTCAAGCTCATGATTTTTTGTGCCTCTGGAGAATGCTGTGGTCATACCATCTCCCCAGACTTGGTTATTAGCAAAGTTTTTACTGGTGAAAACTGTAAAAAGCTGTATAGAGGCTGGCTAAAGTTCAAGCCACAGAGTGAGGGAAATAAGAATTTCAGATTGGCTAGGAAGTAAATTTTTTTCCTCTGTACGCTAGTCATTTCCTAAAAACATCACTGTCATTACCAAAATCTTTCTCCTGTGAGAGACTTTCTGTATCCCTGACTTCTCCCACAACATTATGTGATTTTGTTAGAGAACAAAAAAAAATTCAAATAAACAAATAGCTCTGTGTGTTTTTGTTGTTGTTATTTTTTTCCATTACTATTTTCCATTGGGCAGGGTTTTTGACTTTTGCTCACTATTTTTTACTCTGTGTCTCATTTGTTTGTTTTCTTATTTTTTTCTGATAAGCTCTCTTTTTGACTGGAATTCAGGCACTGGAAGTTTTGAAATACCTCTTATTGCTGAATTGTATAAATGAAATGAAGTCTAACTTTTTAATGCTTCCTATAGAAGTCACTTCAAAATTTTTACTGAAGAATATTTATAGGACACACGCCTATCTTGTAGAATTCTCTGTCTGAAAACACGTATTTTATAAAGCTTCCTTTCTCTCCCCTCCATACAGCCCCTATTCCAAGAATATAGTTAAGTTTAAGTTCAGTTAAGTTAAAGTGGAATCTGGAGGTGAAAAAAAAAAAGAAACAGACTGAATGGATTTCAGGGAGCATTCTGAATTTATTTTGACTGGAATTGCCCTTTTATCCTCTTTCCAGGAATGCTTCCAGGTACCAACAGGAAACTGTAACAGAATGTTACTCTAGGCCACTTGTGTTATTAATTTTTACCGTCAGGGAATGGCAGTTTACTACTGTTCTGTCACAATATCTTCCAGAGGAATTGTTCTTCTGGCCGTGGGAATGAATTACATAGAGAATCTTTCTATGTACCATGATCTTATTATTGTATAAAAAGAAAACTGCTTATCCCTCTCTAATGTGCTGTCCAGTCTAAAAATAGCTGGGAGTGGGAAGCAAAAGAAAGCTTTCTTTTTTCTTTCACCCATTCATGGAAGGGTGAATCATTTCATGTGCTACATGAATTTATTCAGCAATCCTACCTTTATACAATTAGATTCTGCTTTTTACCTATATCTGTAGTAACGCTCAAATTGTTTATTGATTAATTCACTGGGTGTCAGTGTAAGATGGCAGAAAATTGGCTTTTAGAAAAATTATTCTTGTCCATCATAATTTTGAAGAATTTGTCTTCAGATCTGAGCCTTATCTGTCATATTCAATTCAGTGAAATGGGGAAGTGTGCTACCTACCTGGGGAATGGATATTTCTAGGAAACATTCTAGTCTGATTCACTCCTCTGATTATCCATTATTGATAGTTCAAACAGGTAGTGATGAAGTCTCTGAGAGAAGCCTGAGAAGAATCTCTCATTTTATTTGTTTATTTGTTTTATTAGCTTCAATTCTAGATATAATGTATTATATTCTATAATAGTATATTATCTTGCATTCCAATATCTTATTTAGTAAATCAGTTTATTTCTCCTCAGATTGTTGCCACTATTTTTTTTAGGCCCATCCCCCTACTCTTTTCCACTTTCCCCCTTTTCACTTTCCCAAGGCATGGGTTCGTGAGTCCCCTCACCCCACTACTCATGGAACTGGGCTGAACCAGCCCATAAAGAGTTAACAGATCTTCAGAAGGAATAGGCAAGGAAGGAAGACTGATAGCATGGCTCTCTGGGTTAGAGAATGTTTTGATGTTGTTAAGCTCAGGCTGGGAATGATAAGGTTGAATCTCTATGGGTAAGAATCAAGGGGAGGGCCAACAAGGTGGACATTTTAGTGGGGTCTGCTATATATCACCTAACCAGAGTGAGGAGACAGATGAGGCATTCTATGAACAGCTGACAGAAGTTGCGTGATCACCAGCCCTTGTTCTCATGGGGAACTTCAATTTCCTTGGAAATTACTGGAAATTACTGGAAATACAATACGGTGCAGAAAAAGTAGCCTAGGAGATTTCTGGACTATGGAAGATAAATTCCTGTCGCAGCTAGTAAAGAGAGCCTACCAGGGAGGTATACTGCTAGACATGTTCACAGACAGAGAAGGACTAGTGGGAGATGTGGAGATCAGGAGCTGTTGTGGACAGAGTGACCACAAAATGGTAGAGTTCTTGATTCTTGGTGAAGTCAGGAGTGCAGCCAGCTAAACTGCTACCTTGGACATCCAGAGGATGGACTTTGAACTATTCAGGGCACTGGTAGAGAGGATCCCTGGGATTCAGTCCTGAAGGGTAAAGGGGTCTAGGAAGGCAG
Organism: Tetrao urogallus; assembly: GCF_951394365.1. Classification (NCBI taxonomy): domain Eukaryota; kingdom Metazoa; phylum Chordata; class Aves; order Galliformes; family Phasianidae; genus Tetrao; species Tetrao urogallus. The sequence continues at coordinate 52,697,279 of NC_136814.1, read as the reverse complement.
CTTGCTCCTCAAGAAGGAAGGCTTAAAGGTGCAGGTGCAGGCTATTCCCCTGTGCCATAAGATGGGAAGAGAAACTCGGGAAGAGTACAAAGATGTTGTTTGGATGTGCAGGGAGAGAATTAGAAAGGAAAAGGCCCAGCTTGAACTCAACTTGGTCATTGGGGTGCATTTTATTGGAAGTATTTTAGATGGATTTGGTTTTAAAACTTTTCTTTCTAGTGGGATGATGACTGGAAGAGTTGAGATTTTTGGAGCATAACAATGTTGGGATTTGTTCAGCTTCCGACTCCAGAAGTTCAGTTTGCATGCAACTGTGATTCTAGAGAGGTCTGCACAATCTGAAGTCTTGTTTAGAAACTGGTAATCTGTCAGTGGGCAGTCATTTGTACAAATACTTTGTTTCCTTTACAGATCAGAGCTGGAGTGGAGTAGAATAAATAATCCATCAATACAATCTGAACTTTGACCTTGAGCACTTCAGGCTCCATTGAAAATGTGTCCTCAGCTACGGGAATGAATTGGATCACCTTGATATCTCCTCAGGTGTGGAAAGCATAGTGTCAGTCTGAAATTTGAGCAAAGGATTTTCCTTTGGAGAGTTGAGCACCTTGCAAGGATCAGAAGGCTTAGTGAGAGCACATACAGATTTAACAAATCCAGTTATTGTTGAATATACACACATATACAGAGACAGAGAGAGCTCTTGTGGTTCATAGGTTCTCTACATGTTTACATATCAAGACTTCTGAGCTGTCAGCCAGCCTTGATGTGGTATGGATTATGGCTTGACATTGTAAAGAAAAACATTTAGCATATCTGATTAGGAGCTCCCTGTAAAGTGAGATATTCTTGCTAGAACAAATTATTTCAAGAAGCACAGAACTCTTATCATTTAATACATTGTGAGGAAAGATGTTCTTACCCTTAGACTACTTGTCAAACATGATTTGAGAGTTTCAACATCATTGAAAGTGCAGAGTCTTTGCATACATAAATCAGCATTGTTAAGTACCTAGATGACCAGGAAGTCTGTACCTTATTTTAGGAATTAACTTAAACACTGGATAGTCCAATTAGCTCCCAGATGGAAATTTTTTATATTCTTTAACATCACACACCAATTTTAATTGTAGTTTATTTTAAATTTTAAAATTCATGTAGAGATGAGCATTAAAAAGAGGCATGAGTTCTCCCGCATATCCTATTTTGTCACAGCTCAAGTCGCTCTAAATGCCAATCTTGCTCACTCTTCTCCCAGTAGTGATTCCTGTCCCAGACTGCCAAGATCTCCTCCTTCTCACCATCCTGTCCTAGGCTACTCCCATCGGTGCCATTTCCACATGGAGTCTGTCCCCCTAGTAACCCTACCCCTCCAAAGGGGTGCTTTTCTTTCACTGCAGTATGTGTAGGAAACCTACAGAGGTAAAGAAATCAGCCTTGGTAGCCCCTGTCTCCCTCAGTGAGAGGACAGGTGCCAGTGAAGGGGCAAGGGAAGAGTCTGCTTTACTCTTGCAGCAAGCTCTCATTCCAAGGAAATGAGACTTTCCCCTATCATGCTAGAGCTTCTTTCACCAGAAGACAAGGTCTAGCTCTCATCAGACTTCTGGTAATGTATTCCATGACTCCCAAAAAGATGAGTGTTAGCAGCATTTTAAGTGAAGGAGTCAGGTGCTTTGGAGAATTCTGTTCTAACACTTTGCAGCTGAAATAAGATGTTACTTGTGTTAGAGATTTCCTTGTTTTGAAGGCTTTGGAAAAATTTTGACATGTAAGCGATTTGCTAACCACATTCTGCATGTCCACAAATGTACTCTGTAAGCTGATAACTGAAATCATGTGGACACCAAAGGGATAATAAGGCCAAGGTGATGAGCAGAGTTGCACCGAAATTCAAAAACAGAACAGGACACATCTCTTTTCTGCAATGAAAATGAGAGCTCTTCCAATGAGGTTGCTTCTATCCCTTCGCCACTCTGCACTCGTGTTTTTCTATAACACCAGTAATGTCCAGCTCTTCATTAAGACAAACCGAGATTTTTTTTTTAATGTGTGTTCCCAGTAGTAATATTAATGCTAATAGCGAGATTTAAATAGTCAGCCTTACAACAATCAAACATGGATTAACCAGACTTAGCTCTACAGGAGCATTTAGATCTTCAGATCCAAACAAAACGAGATACTTCAGAATAAATCTGTTGTAAATTTTATTTTGAATCCAGGAAGATTTTTGAATGAATGGGAAGCTTATTCTTACTTCTGAATACTTCAGAATAATTGATTTTTCTATGTATGATAAATGAAAGGGTGTTAGAAGAAGTCCCAAAGTTCATGGAGCAACAGCATGTTCAGTATCTTAAAAAAAATCAGAATGACATTTCAGTGAGTTTATTCCTTTCTTCAGTGAAGAGTATAATTAGAAGCATAAGATGTTTCTTAATATTTAGCAAGTAGATATTTTGATTCTATTTATTCAGATTCATAGTTTAGCATATGCATTTATAGACACAGTTTTAAATATGGCAGGAGGAAAGCACTTTTCATTTTATCCATCTTAAGTTTTTCTGCTATGTTCATTTCTACCCACTGTGCTAAGACCCTCAGAAACATTAATATTTTTGATCCTGTTTTACTAATGAATCACATCAGCATTGTATTGTCAGTCAGTATTTCTCTCTACTGTCTCCACAGTATCCTGGTTTCCTCCCCCCACTCTCTTAGTTCAACTCACACCTCCAGAGTTATATTGATTTTATCAGCTGTGTTTAAATATGCTACCGTTACAGAGGGGTTAAGCAGGTAGGATGATTGCTCTAATAAAAATTGATAAGTAGTCAGGTTATCCTTCCTAATTTATTGCCATGGCAACAGACAGCACATGTGGCTTGTTGCTGTAGAACAGAATGCTAATAATCAAATGTGTCTTACCCAAATGAATATATAACACAGCTTACTAATACAGAGTCTTGACATTGTATACATTACCGAACAGCAGCACACATTAATTCTGCATCTGAGTTACTTGATGCATATGCTCTGGAGAATAGGAAAAATGAAAAAGCACGTCTGCTACATCAAAGCTTTTCATTAAAGTAATGTATTTCAAATAGGATGTACAGTGGAAGATCCAATTCTCCAACAATTATCTTGTTTATTTCAGTAGGTGGTTGGTATACAAGGAAAATGCAGTAATGCATAGTCATTGTGAGATGGCTTAAAAATAACTGATAGAGCACAGGAGTTCAATTAAGCAATAATTTCTGGGAATAAAAAAAAGGTCATTACTAGCAGTTAATGGCTGGTTTGTTAGTTAATGGCCCAAGGCAAAGCTGATAGTGTTAAACCTCTAACAAACTGGTTGTGAATTATAGCTACAATGTTTTCTTCTGGGGATTTTCTCCCCTATTATATTTTAGATATGATATAAATAATATATTTTTTAAAACAACAGTTACACGGTATGTTGATGGAAATATTGGGTGTTTTAATGATATCCACAACTGATTTTCTACAGAAAAAGAAATTTTCACTCTTTTAAATATAAGAGTATGTATTGTGTACATTTTATACCTATATGCAGATAGTACACATGTATTTCATATGGAAGATATGTGTTATATATAATATACTAGAGAGTATGTACAATACATGAAACTACTTTCAGTATTCAATTTCATATGTGACTTGATCTGGGAATTTCCAAATTATTGAAAATTGTCAGGTTATATAATGCATACACATACATATAAGCACATATAGGCATACGTACATAAATATATGTGTATATATTTTACGTATATACAAAAAACTTCAGGTTTATGTCTAATACCCTCCAAACACGTTTAAGTGAACCATTAAAGAGAATAAAGAATAAGAGAAAAATCAACCCATCTCAGTGTTTTATAAACGTAAAGCCGCTGCTTCATTTGCTCTCAGCAATATTATAATTAGAATTCTTAACCTAAGAACTTGTACTATACTGTCTTACTTGGTGCCATGATCTAAAAATTAATTTCTTTATCACTCGCTCTTTCTATTAAAGGTCATAGGATTTCCTTTAACCAGAACAAGCTATGCACCCAAACTCCTAAGATGAGGCTTGAAACAATTATTCTTGAGAATATACTATTCTGTCCATGTTAACTCAAAGCTTATTGCATTCAAATAGATATTCTACTCACTGAAATTGTTGGTATGCAAGTGCAGTCTACTTTCAGAAAGCAAAGTGCAGTGGGCTTTTAATCAACTTCCTGGAGATTTAAAACTATCTTGATAAACGGAAATGGTTAGCAAAAATTGCCATGAAGCTGTAGCAAACCAGCTTTACAATGAATCTGAGGTGAGGCAATTTCAGATAGGACAGGGAGCCATAAAACTGTCATGAACATAAAGCAAACTGTATTTACAGTATTAGTATTATATATTCATTCTGAAAATTTTCATGAGTACAATTCAGCACTATGTCATACAGTACTCATTTATTTAGACGCTAATTCAAGGAATGGTGAATTTGGACTAGACTGATTTCTGGTATTAGTTCTATACATACTCATAAAATAATTTTATGAAAAAAAAGACTTTTTCCAATTATCTGTCAAGAGTTGAAGATTTCAATATGATCTTCAAAGGATGGGAAAGAGTTGCTAAACTGTTTTTCACTTTCAAAATCCATTTTATGATGTTGACCCACAACTTCAGAGGTGGATATGAGTGGTATGGTAGTAGAAGTTGAACCTTTCCAACCATATTCAGTTATTTTTAGTTTCTATGAGACAGATGGGAGCAGAGCAGTCTGACAAATGGCATCTGACATAGAAGTATGGATAAAGAAAAATATGTCACTGAATTCATTCATGTAGGAAGAATGGCACCCATTGACATTCACCGATGCTTGCTGAATGCTTATGGAGACCAAGCAATGGATGTGAGCACAGTAAAGAAGTGGATGGTGTGTTTCATTGGTGGCGACAGCAACATGAAAGACAAGGCGCGTTTCAGACAGCCATGCACAGCTGTCACATCATGAAATGAAGAGCATCTCAATCAGCTCATCTATGTGAATTTTCTTATTACAGACAGGCGACTGTGGATGAAGCTGAATATCAACTTCAATGCACTGGAAACGGTGAGGGCAAATTTAGAATATTATAAAGATGGGTTCCATGGATGCTCACACAAGAGCAGAAAAGAAACCAAATGCAAGGATCTATTGAATGAACATGAGTCTGAAGGTAACAACTTCCTGGATCACATCATTGCTGGTGATGAGATGTGGCATCACCACTGTAAGCAGGAGTCAAAACAGCAGTCCATGCGGCAGCAACATGTGAAATCCCACCAAAAATAAGTACAAGACACAGGCCTAGGTGGAAAAAGTGATGTGCACTCTCTTTTGGGAAAGCAAAGGGGTGATCCTTCTGGATTTCCTGGTCCAGAAAAAGCATAAACTCTGACTACTATGTCACAATGCTAAATAAGTTTACTTCCCAGAGTCAAGCCAGAAAATAAGACAACATTTATCTTGCAAAATTATGATGCCAGGATCTGTGTCAGTTTGAAGACCATGGAGCATGTTGCCATCTTGACTGGACTGTCTCTACCACACCAATTGTGAAGTCCAGTTTTGGAGCATTCTGACTGCCATCTGTTTGGGCTGATGAAAATGACCCTTGTGGCCAACATTTTCTTAGGAATGATGCCATCATTCCTAGCAGCTGTTAAAGAGCAGGTCACCTCTGCTGGTGCAGATATTTAAGAGTGTGGCAAGCAGGCTCTTGTTCACTGCTGGTGAAAATGTAAAGGCAATGGTGGTTCTGATGTTTAAAAATAGTGCTTTGTAGCTGAAAGTCTACTCTATCAAATAGTGCTATTGTGCTATTTGTATCTGTTGTATCTCCATGAAAAAAAATAGAAAGCATTACTTTTGGAGAAACCTACTTATAAATCCTCATTGTTATTATTGCTGTGTGTACTTTATGTTGCCTTGGATCATGTCTAGTCAGGATTTTTCAAATAATTCTCCTCCTTGTCTGGAGAGTAAATTAAATCAGAAAATCTTCTGTACATCTGAAAGTATTTTGTGTTAGAATGTAGAGTCAGACATGAGAATGGGATGGAAAAGGGAGGGATGTGTTTGTCAGGAGTCAGCAGCCTCAGGCAGTGTACTATTTTTTCAAACAATAGTGAGAAATAGGAGTAGGGAGTGAGAGACATATATACATAAAATATCAAAATAGGGGTAAGAGACAAGAATAAAGAGAGGCTGAAACATAATTCAGGAAATGGGTTGGGCTGAGTAAGAGAAAGTGGCTGAAAGGGGAATAGAGTCTTCAAAAAGAAGCAAGTAGGTGCTGATCAGAAATTAAGATAAATAATTAGAAATCATTACAGAATGCCCTACATGAGCTTAATTTTGCCCTCCTGTGCATATACATTATGGCTCTGTCTTTAGATAAATAGTTTTATGCTTTGTTTTTCAGTGGACAACTGTTTTGCTCAGTGCTAAAAGCTGTGCAAGAGTCAGTGCCATGCAACAAGGGGAGCCAGCTGCCATGGAGTAAGGCTGAGCCATAAGACAGCCATTGTTCTTGAGAGTGGGGCTGACGGGAGGGCTCAGCCTGAGATATTAAAACAAGTCTTCTAGATAGAGGAAATGCATTTTGCTCCTGGGTCATTACCCAGAAGTTTAAAGATCTGAACTGAGAGATGGATTTCAGTGAGCTATAGAATACAACAAAAATATATCGACAAAAGAGGATAGATACAAAAATATTCTCCAAATGAATAACTGGGCACTGGAACAAGCTGCCCAGGGAAGTGGAGTCACCGTCTCTGGAGGTGTTCAAAAAGTGTATAGGTGTGGTACTTAATGACATGTTTTAGTGGGCAATATTGTTGGCAGGTAGGCAGTTGGACTAGGCGATTTTAGAGGTCTTTTCCAACATTAATAATGCTATGATTTTATGAATAAATATTGAGTATATAGTATATGTAATGTGTACAATTCAGTTTGCATGCCTTGCTGCCTTCATGAGACCCCAATTTTCTGTTTTCTAATAGAGATTTTCCCACTTTCTTCCAGCTGCTCAGGAGTGACAGGTACAACAGAGTACTACCAAAACAAGGGAGAGGTGCTCTTAATCCCCTCTTAATCCCTCTATTCAAGGAAATGGCAGCTGGTGACTCTTAGGTAGCCAAAATTGCAGGGAAAGTCCTGATTTGCCCCTCTATATTAGATATGCCCTCTATATTAGATATGCCAAAACTGAATCAATCCCTCTTGACTCTGAGTCAACTAAGTTTTAAACACTCTCGATTTGAGGGAAAAAAAGAGTAAGTGAATAGAAAATGACACACCACTGCTAAAAAGATGACTCCATGCCAACTTTCTTTTCCCTGTTCCAAAACCAAGATTTCTTAGAGCTTTTGTGTTGCACATAATTCTAGAGTGGATGAAATAATCATCTAAGAATAAAACACAGCGTTCAGAAGATAGCTGCATGGAAATCATAATCTGCTATTACTAAAATTTAACAAAGTTTAAAGTGTTTGAAGAAAATAACTTATAGTAGGAAGATGGTATCTATGCCACCTCTAATTACAGAGTTACATAGCAAGGAGTTGATGAAACTACAATGATTAAATTATTATAGGTACCTACAGTGTACAGGCAGAGAGAAACAGACACACATGGCAGGGAAGTTAACAGCCAGCTTCTCCCAAAAAATGAACTGAGAATACAACCCAAGATTTTGGAGAGGTTTTGATGATATCTTTTACTATGCTTTTATTTTTTTACTTTTTTTTTTTTTTTTTTTTAAACACGGAAAATAACAATTCACCTTTTGAAGATATAATATATTTAAGGCTAAGCTGTAGTTTACGTGTGTATTTCCTCTAGAGTAGAAGCTTAATCCTATAAAACCAGAGCTGTGAGATGGGACTGAGGAGACGATGTAACTTAGAAGGAGACAAAAATTATTAGCATAAATCTTAACTTTGAGTTAAGGATTCTAGATAAGAGAACACACACACACAAAAAGAGATGAAGTTTAGAGAACAACTGGGACACACTAACTTCTGCTGAGAGAAATTGGACAGGCTGTATAATATTCCTTTAGAATAGCGTCTTTACTATCTTTGAGTCTGTCATCTATGTAGCCCGTAATCCCTGTGACTAGAGCAATGAATATATTTCGCCTCTCAACTTTCTTTGACCAGAGTCCAAAACTTTGCCCAGGCCATAATGTTATACCACACTCTCAGATAAACCTTTATTTGCACACTTTAAGTGGATGTTGTGTTCTAGTCATAATGCTTAAATTATTACCATGTCAGTTTTCTGATGTTGTGATGTTATATCCGCAGCTGTGATTTATCTTGGTAAGCAAATCCCTGTTCAATTATCAGCCTCTGCTGAAATAGTTCTGATTATCTCAGTAGAGAACTAAGAGCATAGGTGGGTGAGAACTTTTTTCGATATTGGAAAGTAAAGAAGAAACTAGTGATTGTCTAAAGGGAAGGTTTCACTCTCTCCATTTCTCATTTTAAAGTGTAGAACAGTGGCTTTAAATGGGTTGACGCAGGAAGAAGGATACCTCAGTGCTGTCTTTTGGAGCTATTCCTTGTGTATATTTACAGGTGGTTCTACTTGCAATGAAAAGTGCCCTGGGATTGTCCTTAGAGTGTGCATGGTGCTAGGAAGGCTTCAGTGGGTTAGACAGAAATTCTATGATACAAACAGCTGAAAACGCAGGGAAGGACTGTGTATTTCATCTATGCATTTGTGTAGCCACCAGTCCAAATCCTGTATGTATAGCCAGTTCACATCAGATTTTGAATAGATGAAAGAAAAAGAATACTATTTGTATATAATGAACTTAAATCACTCCTATTAAGATTTTTATTATTAAAAAAAATAATAATTGCTGTGGTTACAGTTGTTGAGAAAACTTGGAAAGAAATCACAACAAAACTTGAAGTGAAGATGGATTTCAAAAATAAATGAATGATGGAAAAGTATGAAAAGTAATATAAAGAGCAGTTCTACTAGTGTAAGGGGACTGTTGAATTGTTAAATCTCTCAATATTGGTAAAAGTCTGTAAGTGAGAGTGCAATGAGAACTCATCCCACAGACTTAGCTCCGCCTACTATCTAAAATAATAATTTAAAGAGAGATGGAAGGAAAAAAAAGAAAAAAAGAAGAAAGAAGCAAAATGAAACCTCTTAATGAAATATAGCCTTGTGCAAAGGTGTGCTCAGCAGCTCTGTTGTTTTTTTCTTTGATTTTTCTGAGGGGAATTTCATCTTCTGGAATACAAGCAAATCTTCAAAAGGGAATTTTTCCTTTGGAATGCAAATTATTATAATGACGTTTCCCACATCATGAGGGGTATTTAATAATGATATACTGATCCAACTGTTTCTATTTATAGCTCTCAAGTACTCTTGGATTTATTTTTTGACCCTCTAAAAGCAGATAAACATTGGAATTGGAATTTTACTACTGAGGAAAATGAGACTAAACTATTTATCCATGATCTTACTGTCACAGCTGAGTGTGCTCAGTGTATGCACAGTCTTTCTCTTGGGCAGTTATTGAACTTCCTACAGGTGTTAATATTTGCATTTGTGAGATCAGTAACTACACGATCTACACGTATGGGTGGGATTATGTCAGCATGACTTCATTGTAAAGGTTGAATCTAGCTACCAACACTGTTGATGTCTGCATCTGCTTCTATGGGCTTCACAGCTTTGATATTCTTTACGATCAGTAGCACTCTGAAGGAACAGAACATGAATTTTTTCTGGCACAACTCTAAACTCACATTTTGGAGGCAGAAATTTCTTCCCTCATCTATGGTAACCTTGAGGTAACCATTTCTTAAGTACAGTGTAAGAGTTTTTGGATTGGCTTCACACATTCTGGCACTGTGAGTGGGAAGTTCACCATGCTCAGTTATGACCATGAGAACATGCTTTATCATTACAAGCACAATCATCTACTATTAAGTCTTGAATGTCCCTAACTTCTAATTCCCAATACTCTGCTTTAGCTACATGAATTTATGCTCTTATTTCTGTAGAACTTTCTGCAGACCAGGGACCATCCCTCTGGGGACATCTTTTATTCTGTAAAACAAGTCTGTTTTACTTGTCTTTGCTGAGGTTTGAGGCACTGTTATCAATGATAAATATCTGCTTTGAAGTAAGTAGCAGGAATACCTGCTGAAGTACATGTATCTGTTTTGTGAAGTTAATGCCACTGAAGAACTTTTTCATATGTCACATTTGTGCTTTGTAATTTAAATCAGGGAGGATGCCAATTTAGCCCATGCCAGTCATCATTTTTTTTTCCAGAATGAAGGGAAACCAGACTCTGTGGGAGAAGTTCATTACTCAGTGGAAAGAGCAATCTTCTGGCACTTAAATTTTCTCATTTATAACCACAAATGAAATGTTGGATCTTTCTCAAAGTAGAAAAAAAGTCTGACCTTAGAAAACAATGTAGGATAAGCTTGGTTACTGAAGTAACTATTTTGCTAAAACTGGAAATGGGAGAACAGTTTACGCATTATTGATCTGTCACTCATTCTATTTTGAAATTACTGGTTTGGTATGTAGAGACTGGATATTTAGTAGGAAAAGGAGCAAAAAATATTGTGTGTATGTGTGTGTGTGGGTAGGGGTGGGGGGGGGGGAGGTGTCACAGGCAGGGCTCCTCAAATAAGTTAAAATACCCACCAAGAAAGTTTGTGATGCACTATTCAATGAAGACTGAAGCATATTAATTTCTAAATGGGTATGATTGATTTTATATGTTAACATTGTGTAAGAATTTTTTAGAAAAGGTAGACCTAATGGTAGAGATATCAGTTCTAAGCAGAACCTTCTTTCAGACTGAAAGATGTGAAAACTAGGCTGAACTTTTTAAAATATACATCCTATTCAAATGGAGCAAATAGTTATAGATCATTATCAATTTTTATCAAAGATTTCCCCCTCCATTTTCAGTTATCCGGTCTTTAACTGTGCAGTTCTGAAAAGCAGCCAAGTTCATAAGTTTTCAGATCTAACCCTCAGTTTTTCAAAGTACTCTTACACAAGGAAGGTATTGATTTCCTCATTCATTGTCTGACTGTCAGGGGACTGGAATACCTCCTCTGCGAAGACAGGCTGAGGGAGCCGGGCTTGTTCAGCCTGGACAAAAGAAGGCTGCGGGGTGACTTCATTGCAGCCTTTCAGTACCTAAAGGGAGCCTACAAACAGGAGGGGAATCAACTCTTTGTAAAGGGTTGATAACTGCAGGATAAGGGGAAATGGTTATAAGATGAGGGAGGGAAGATTTAGGTTGAATATCAGGGGGAAGTTCTTTACAGAGAGAGTAGTGAGGTGCTGGAACAGGCTGCCCAGAGAGGTTGTGGATGTTTCTAGAGCTGTTCAAAGCCAGATTGGATGGGGCCCTGGGCAGCCTGGTCTAGTATTAAATGGGGAGGCTGGTGGCCCTGCATGTGGCAGGTGGTTAGAGATTCATGATCCCTGAGGTCCCTTCCATTCCTGGCCATTCTGTGATTCTCTGATTCTGTGGTTTTATTAAAATCTGGAGTAAATCAACACCAAATGAATCTGCAGGATTCACAGCCACAAGATGCCAGCAGGCTCAGTGGGATTCAGAGTATATATTCGCTTAAATAGATAAAAACTTTTGCGGTTTCCATGGCTCATTTTTATGGTCACAGGATCGTGCTTTCTCTTCTTTAAAAAATAATGCACGACCCCTAAACTTCAGAGCTAGAACATGGTTTGCGTTGTGAAGAATTTTTTCCTATAGGAGGAATAGAGTAAATCTTCTCTTGATTTATCTCTTTTTTTTGAAAGACTGCTAATTAAATGTTGGATTTTTTATACCATCAGTGTGATATGAAAATTATTGTACTGCTGCAATATTACTACACATATGCTTTTTTATTTGAGATCAGTTTATGTTTCTTTGTATTGTCTTTGCTCCTGCTGATAACGTTTCTAATAGACTTTCATAGTCACTTGTACTGAATCTCAGTGTTACCAGTGCATGGTAACTCCCATAACTACAATCTCAAGACTCCAGACTATGCTCAGTTTTAGAGCTGAATTGTTCACTTTGATCTTTTACACTTTACATTGCAGCACTTCATGATTTGAACCCAGATTATTCTTATTTTGTAAAAGCTTTTTTTTTAAAGAGAAAAATATTGTAGAAGACTGAAAATTAAGGAACATGATATTACATATACCAGCAATGTCTCTAGAAAGAAATCTCTCTTGTTAGAAAAAGTAAAATAACCCCCATTCCCTTCCCCACCACTTACAGTATTCTCTTTACAGGCTATACTATTTGCTGCTTTTCTCCATGCAACAGGGTGTACAATTAAATGATTTATATTATTTCTCTATTTGATTGAGCAAACACGCACTACAGAAGTCAAAGCTCCCAACTTTAATTTGGTCTTTGATGAAAACATCTTCATCCTATTACCTTATTAATGTGTTAAATTTTCCTTAACTTATTTTGCCAATGTTTATATTTTCCTGTTCTTAGTGTTTTGTTTTCCTCAGAGGAAAAATCCTCCCTATAAAATATCCCTATAGCTACTATGAAATCACCCAGACAAATCAATGTTAGCATGTTTTTCCTGATGACTGTTATCATTGGAGGCACAAGTCAACCACACTATGCCAAGGAAAGGTGTTAAAAAGAACTACTGAAAGAGGACATCCTAGAATTCCTACGCTGGCATATATCATCATCAATTTCTTTGCAACGCCTCCACCCTTTTCTTTCTGCTTTGCACACATGGAAGTGGCTCATGGAAAAACTAGGCTGTTAGGTTTCCCAAAGCTGTCTGTGTAGTCCTTTCATCTTCTCTCCTCCTGACTATTTAGGAAGCAAGTTGCTCCTGTGGATTGACTCACTGGCTTATTCCTGGCTGTCTAGAACAGATAAACAGGAATGATTACGAAGCTAATGCTGAATTAAACAACAAATTTGAGTCACTAAAGATCAGCATTTCTTAAATTGCCATATCCAGGTGTTTAGCTTCAGACAACTGGTACACTAGCTGAGCCCGATGAATGAGATAATGACATGCTTCTGGGAATTAATTGGTGAATTAAAATAAAAAGTTAGCAAATAGAACAAAGTTGTAGAAACAATTCTATCTGTGTGGATATTTGCACCATGGGATTTCCCCTTATACTACTGGCTTCATAGTGTCAATCTATAACTTCAGGGTAGGAAAGTTCAGAGTAAGTGGCCTACTGAACAAGCTGGCAGCACTTTATGCAAGCATAGAAGACTGGCATAACCTAATCCATTGCTTGTATGGAGTAATTTGTTTTCCAGCATGCTGGATAAAGTCAGCGGTTGCTTACATGAAGGAAATAGATTGTTCTATAAAGCAAAAAACACCTACAAATTCATTTATTAAAAACGATTTCATGCAGCATATTTATATTTCTTTGTAAAAAATAGAAGAAAATATATATATCATGGTGTTGTTTACTTGTTAAATCTGAAGCATTACAACTGTAGTTGTAAAAATGCTGATTGTGTCTTTTGCAGGGTACGTAAAGGAAAAGCAATAACGTGATGTTTGTAAATACTTATTGCAGCTAAATTCAATCTCTTTCTTTACTAACTTAGTCATTCAGACTATTCAGGCCATTTAAGAATCTGTGGAAAATAGGAATTGCTTTTACTGTGATTCATTTGGTTTATCCCTTTCACTTCCTTTTCCAAACATCTTCTTGTCACCTTCACATTCTGCTTCTTAGGCTATATTTCTAACTAACTGATGTCTGCAGAATCTAGTACAGCCTTCACCATTCTGCTCTGCTCTGCTTCTTTCTGAGTATGCCTCATACCACATAAGCTGCGAGTGATCAGCAGGGTAGAGCTTGTGCTAAGGACCTATTTAAAGCAAACGGAAAAAGTCCACTATGGACCATTTGTTTAAATGCCTTGAGCTTATGAGGTCCTCATAAAAAGCAGAAAAACAGTTTCTGGAGGGACTTCGCATTCTGCTTGAAACCAAATATCTGAAAGATGCAAGTTGAGAGCACAAGCTGTGTAAGGAAAAGTACTGCAGCCACATTCATTTAATAATAATCTTAAGTGTCAGCAATGTTCAAACAGATTTAAGAAATGCAAAAAGAAAAAAAATGTGGGAGAAACAAAAACAAAAAGACTACTTAGAAAAATAAAGAAAATTCCCAGCAGTGTTTCCAAAGAAATCTTTGCCCTCATCACTGAAAAAACAAAACCTTCTAGCTGCCCTAGCTACCTTTCGAACTACAGAAGACCTTCCCTTTGAGAGCAGATGACAATTACCTTATGTTCAATAACAGAAAAGAAATATCGGCTTTTTTATAGGAAGTGGAAAAAGAGACCAGCCCATACAACGTTTGCCAAAGAATGTCCTCAAGCACATGCATGATCCAGTTACTAAGCACACATCAACTTCTGGAGCATCTCACCTCTATGAGCCCCACTGTGGAAGATGGGGAGTCACATCAACATGACATAGTGTAGGACAGGATCTTGAAAAAGATATATTTTACTGTCTTTCTAACTCGATTCTCAAAAGCGTTATTCACCGAAGTCTAAAATTAGGTCCTTGCTTTTGTCTAATCCTAGGAGCACCAACAGTTTCCCAGAAAAGTTTCTAAATAAGACTGTACTTCTATTGCTCAGCATGTACATGAAATACCATGAGTGAATAGAATAATTTTCTTTCCGGTCACTCAGTCAGAATTCAAATTACAGCTGGCTTGAAAATGTTTGGCTAAAAAGTGACTCTGGTTATTTTTAGCTTCAAAAAATCCATGCATTCACTGGTATTACTGAATGCTGACCTGGTTTCACCATGACTTTATTCTGAGGTATCAGAGAGAACCAATCGATCTCTGCCACTTTGCAGGTTTGTTAGAGGCTGCATAGGAGTCCTCCAGAGCTCATACTTCTCCTGACGCATCTGAGAGAGGCACTGGAAACATATCCCCAAACACGTCCGCTCTGTTAGCATCCCAAAGGTTCTCATGAAACTATATCATGTCATGATATAGTTTCATAGATAGGAAAAAAACCAACAGATCCAAGTAAAACAGTCCTAGCAATATTGAGTATGATAACAAAATCCAATTCAAATACAAAGATTCCAGTCTGGGAAGTAGCTTATTTTCCCCTTTTGTTTACAGTGACTGGTATTTTATATACAAAAACTGAACTCTTTTCATATTGGCAATTTGTCATACTTAGATCCTGTGTCTTAAAGGAAGATAACTGCTGAGGCCCCTAGATACCTGGATTATGTGTACATCATATTGAATCTAAGCACAGTAATTTCTGTAATTGTCATGACACCTGTGGCTGCTGCCCACAGATCAGCTACAAGCATCACTTAGGAACATCAGGGACTTGGACATCTAATGTCTAGTTTGTGCATGGATGACTATGCACAGTGGGACAAGCCTTCACAAATAATCATTTGCAATTTGAGGGCAACCTGTTAGAGAAAAAGATCTGAAGTTGGGTTGAACTAGTAGCATAGGAACACCCCTAACAGGACCAGGGCAGTTCTTACCATAGGCTATAACCCAGCACTGGCTGACAGTCATGCTGCTACATCAACCAGTTATTGTGCGCTTTTTATGACTGCCCTGTGTTCAACTTTTATCAAATATAGTTGACAATTGTTATAGGGGTTCCTTGCTAGAAAATTTTCTTCCCACAAAACCCCTGAAACTATCTAGATTTTGCAGTCCTCCAAATTATTAGTTACTATTGTCATGCTTTAATCATCTTGAAGCTGGCAACAATAGTAAAAGACAGGAGAGCACATTTTCTGTTTAAGTTGTATAACATGGTGTACACTGTGCTTAAGGAATATATGGTCTTTCCCCCTGTGTCTTTATTGACAATGGATTATTTCATAATTCACTGTTGCGTGTAAATTCCTTATTGTATTCTTAGTATCACAGACAGTGCAGCAAACAATACCCCATTAAATACTATTCTAGAAACATGCTAGTAACAATATAAGGAAGTTCCCTTTTAATAGGGTCTTATCATAGTATCATAGGACAATTTGTGTTGGAAGTGATCTTTAAGATCATCTAGTTCCAATTCTCCTGCTATAGACAGGGTCACCTCCGTCTAGACCAGATTGCTCAGAGCTCCATCCTGCCTGGCCTTGAATGCTTCCAGGGAGGGGGCATCCACAAACTCACTTGTGAACCTGTTCGTATCTCAATACCCTCACAGTAAAGAATATCTTCGTAATATCTAGTCTAAATCCACCATCTTCCATTTCAAAAGCATTTCCCCTCATCATTTCACTACATGCCCCTGTAAAAAAAAGTCTCTCCCCGGCTTTCTTGTAGGCTCTCTTCAGGTACTGGGAGGCAGTTATGAGGTTCCCCCAGAGCCTTCTCTTCTCCAGGCTGAACAGCTCCAGCTTTCTGAGCCTGATCTCATATCTGAGGTGCACCTGCCCTCTGAACATCTTTGCAGCCCTCCCCTGGACTGTTTCCAACAATTCCATGTCCTTTTTGTATTGGGGGCTGCAGAACTGGACTCAGTACTGGGGTCTCATGAGAGCAGAGCAGAGGGGCAGAATCACCTCACTCAACCTGCTGGTCACATTTCTGTTCATGCAACTCAGGATATGGTACATTGCTGGCTCATGTTGAGTCTATAATCAACTGACATCCCCAAATCCTTCTCCTCAGGAATGCTCTCAAGTCATTCTCCACTCAACCAGTATCTGACCTTGGGATTGCCCTGACCCAGGTACAAGATGTTGGCTTTGTTGAACTTCATGAAGATGGATTCCACGTGATGTACATTCACATGTTTCAAGAGATAATTCTCTATCTCAATGAACATATTTCAGGGAGGGTGGGAAGTGGAATGTGATATTGTAAACAAGATCCCAGAATGAAGTGAAACACAGGCAACGCCGTAAGAACTATTGGTGGTTGTCTGAAAAGGAAAACTGCTAAGTTTCCAGTTTAAGATCAAATTACCTGCGGTGTTAACTCAACTTCTTTATATTTCCAATCTAGTAACCAAGCTAATTTGACAATGTTTGTGTATAAAACTGGGTTCCAGAATGTGCCATCGACAGAAAATAACCTGACAAGACCCGAGCCTGCCAGTTGTACCCTATAAAATTATGAAATAAAGTAACACATTATGACATTCTATATACTTTTTTTCCTAATGATTTCCATCTCATGCTGGTTCAGCTTGTTCCTGAACAATAAAGAATCCTGTGTAGAAAAATATGCTTGTATTTTTATTATCCTCTTAGTAACATGTCTGGAAATATATAAACCCTCGTTTTCCCACTTTTGGAGGATACAGTTTGCAGATCGTATGTTAGTGTGAATGTGGCCAATGATTTTATAGAGAAATCTTGGTTAAGGTATTGCAAAGCAAATGTTACAATCAACCAACTCTGACCATTAGAGTCAAGGTTTGTAGAGGAAAAAGAAATGGGAATATATTTACTTTGAAGTGATAACTTATCAGAGCCAAAACTAAAGAAAAATGTCCTTTTTTATAATCTGTGTTTGTCAGATAGAAAGTCTGTATGAAATCTTGGTGTCAGTACTTGTATAAAGGGTTTTAATTTGTCAGATAAGTATTTTTTTAACATTATTTCTAGATACTACATGAAAATTTTGCTTAGAATCATCTTCAGGCTACAACTTACTTTAAGATTTTCCTTTTTTTTTCTGATTAGAAATGCTCAGTCTTTCAGCTACATTAGGTCCATTTGTCTGTGGCAACAGTCATATTTACAATCCCTGTTCTATATCTAGCCTACAACTTGTTACTTAAAACACCCAAGAATATAATTCTAAGGCATGCACACATGGCGTGTATTCATAATTTTATTCTTCTGTTGGATGTGAAAATATTTCTCCTGTGAATAAATATTAAATAAATATTAAATACTGACAAAGTGGAGCACCTTTAGTCAATCAATATCACAAATGTAAAAGATTGTCTGACAGTTTTGCTACGTAATATTGGCCATACACAAAAAATCATTTTTAAAAATAGTCATAAGTAGTAAATACATTTCTCACTCAAGATGCTAATACTCTTTTCTTTTCCATAAGACCATAACTCTTTAAACTGTAAAATTTATTCCAACCTTTTCTTAATTATTCAAAGCATTCCGCTGAAGATAACTGAGCCAAGGCATTATCTTAACTGACCACGTGTCACCAACAGTTAAATTCATGTATTTCTGAATTTTGATTTGCTCAAGCACGGAAGATACTACTTAGTATCTCTGAACGTTTTCTGAATAAGAGACTTTTAATTCAAAAGGCTGTTGACAGAACTGACATGAATAGATCACACAAAGCGCAATATGTCGTTCTGTCTTTGGAACTGTACATATTGTTTTTCTTCCTCTGTGGATGTTTATTTGAAGGATGAATAGGTCACTCTTTGCAGGAGAGCTCATCACATGAGTGCCAGATACAGAAGACAGATGAGTCAGTTCCACACAGACTACAAATTATGCATGCAGGATAAAACTACATTCATATTTGCATTTGACCTAAACTTCAACTTTCAAAAATAGATTTAAAAAAACCCTCTAAGATTCAGAAATTGTTTTGCAAAAAGGAAGCAGTTTAAGAACAAAGAAGTCTCTACTAGTAGGACAAGAACACATTGAGAATGAAATACTGTATGTCAGGCTGCATGAGCTCCAGCCTGTATTTAATATACACTTTGAAAAGTGTTTATCTGATGCATGATTGATTGATAGTGCTGCAATGTTCAGATCTCAGACACTGTCCAGTCATTTCTTGTCATTGTAAAATATGGCTTAGTATAGAAAATTGCACCATTTTTGTGATGAGTGCAGTACAAAATCTCTGTCTTCTCAGTACCTTTCTTTCATATGTACTAAATGCACTATTTTTTCTTTCATGATTTTTTAAAAAACTATTTTTTTACTCACGTGATTTGGATACAGGACAGTTTCTGCCTGCTTTTTCAATGTGTAAAAATGAACACAATCTGGGAAAGTCACACAGCTCCTTACAGGAACTGCAGCAAATTCTAAAAAAAGAAAGCTGCAGTGAACAAGAGCACAATGCTGAATGTGACACTTATATTTGTATTCGCTTTTAGCTATCTTAAGAAACAGGAACTCTTGGACATTGTGACTGGACATGCCTCTGTCGAGTATTGCTGGTTTACCATAATAAAGACATTATATTATTTGCAACGCACATTCAGAATTCAGAAATGTAAGAGATGATGAATAGCACAAAAAAGATTGTAAAAATAGGCAAGGCATATTTCCAGCAGAGTTGCAGGGTGATGGGCATTCTAAATGTGCACAGGTTAGCCAATTAAAATGGAGCTACATGTACAAGCAATCTCAAGAGAAAGGCTAGTGATCTTGAAAATAGCATTATGAAATAAAAATGTGAGCTTGAATACTAGGGGAAAGGGGTAGATTAGAGGAGTAAGGGAATAGGATGAAATATCAGTCAGTCTACTAGGTCAGTTAATTATACCCATTCTTATCCTATTCAAATGTAATTGGGAATGGGAATGCGGATCCCTTGAATGACCTACATTAGCGGCAGACTTCTGTATTCCTCCAGGGCAATAGGTGTTTTAATAAATGCATAAGTCCAGACAGTACTGTGACTACATTAGGTCAGAGGTGTGATGGAAGATGTCCCTAACAGACTGGCAATGACCATCAATATGTAAGCACATAAGAATCCTTCCTTTTGACACTCTTGCTCAGCAAACTCAGTGTTTCATCAGCTTGCCATGTAAAAGATGCTAACTTACTGTGCCAGCTGTTAGTGACACTAGTATAATAGGTCTAACATTCTAGTCAGTAACCATTAGGTGCAACATGGAAATGCCAGTAACTTCAAAAGAAAGCATGTAGACAGAATGCAATTTTTCAGCTAATGAAGTGAGTTATATCCTTTAAATTGATCAACTAATTCACCCTTCTAATGAATAAGCACGTGTATCTTGTGTAATCTTCATTTAGAGCAGGACATTATTTAGAACATCAGTTGCTAATTACAATTCTGGATCATGGGGAACAAATAATCCTCAATTCTTTGTGCTAGCAGTAATGGAATTAGCTACCATTCCAGAAAACTACTCATAAATCAGAATAACACACCTATTGGGAACTTTGGAAGAAGGATGTAAGGCTTGCTGAGACAAAGCAGCTGAAAGAAGTAATGTGTCTGGAATGATTTATCTTGAATTGATGGTGGTATAAGAACAAAAAAATCCCTGGTGAATTAATTCCGTCTTTTTCCTCTGCTGTTCCTAAGAAATTGAAAACTGAAGACCGTGGCTTCCCAGAAGATCATGTAAGGCTTATCCAACAGGTTATGCTAGCTAAGTTGTGAAAACTAGAGCTTGGATGCACTGTCTGCACTGAAGTCTGCAGCCTCTATAAAACAGTTTCCTTTTTTTCTTTCACACTCATGTCCCTAGAGTTGTGTCATCTCTGTATAAATCATTTGGTTGTAAACACCGACCATCTCTGTGATGACAGATAGTGCACCCAGAAGGTGTTTATCATTATCTCAGTTGCTTTGATTATTGCATCAGTCACACAAAAAATTGAATAAACTAGTGAGATTTCTTTTCTGCCTTTCCTTTCTTTCATACTTTTTCTCAACTGAATGATTTAACTTTATTTTGTGTTCTAACTTTAAGCACATATTGGCATAGCAGCTTTTTAATGAAAATCTCAGTGCCTGAATACCTGCTTCTAACACTTCTGTACAACATCCCATAAGAGAAGAAATAGACCTTAACATATGTTAAAAGCTGTGTAATGCAGAGAATAATTGTGAAGCCACTCCACCCTCTTTTCCACAGCCATAACAAGTTGGCAGTAATTTCAAAATAAAATACTTCTACCTCCTGTTTGTTCTTTTCCTCACTTACTGGCAAGGCTGCACAAGAAGTTGATCATTTTAAAGAAAACTCATTTTTCCAATAACCTGCATCTGAAAGTAGTTCCAGTATTTTCAAGAAAAATAAAATAAAATTAAAAAACCAAACAACAACAACAACAACAATTAAAGAGTTAATAGAGAAATCTTCTATTATTTTTAAATTATTATTACTATTATTATTTTCCCTATGATGAGTAAGGGTATAAGTCAGTTTTTTCACTTTCTGTGTATATATAAATCTTTCTACACTTTCAGCTCCCTTTGAGGAGCTGACTCTATGCATTTACTATTTCTGTTGTATGTCAGACTGTCTGCTTTTTCAGTCATTGAAACTGTGGGAAAAGTAGTCCCTTTAAGTTTCTGCTTGTAAGAAAAGCTGAAACATCTGCTAAACTTTATTGTCTAGTTGCATGTGCTTAGTAGCTGAGACATTTGATGTGAATTGACAGGACTGATTGGAATACGTTTGAATATTGGTTGTGTCATACTAAATTGTCATATAGTTCCTTTTTAATTCCACATAACTCTAGAACCACTTAGCACCTGGGTTACTATTGTGCCATGAAGTGCACATAGAAATTACTTTTAAGTAGGAAAAATTTCCACACTCATGAGAAAAACAAAGTGCACATCGCTTACAGTGGAGCTTGCTTAAACAACATGATTTAGGGCTACTTTAATGATCAACACAATTTCAGTGTAGCTTCAAGAGTGTTGAGGTGCTGGAACAGGCTGCCCAGAGAGGTTGTGGATGCCCCATCCCTACAGGTGCTCAAGGCCAGATTGGATGGGGCCCTGGGCAGTCTGGTCTAGTATTGAATGGGGAGGCTGGTGGTCCTGCATGTGACAGGGAGGTTGGAGATTCATGATCCTTGAGGTCCCTTCCAATCCTGGACATTCTGTGATTCTGTAATTACAGTGAGAGGAAAAACCGGCCTTGGAGAAAGGAGACAGTTTTCTTTCAGCTTCTTTTACCACATGGTCAGATCCTATATTGTGTTTCATTAATGGATTTCCAGGATCTTTCAGATCTTTCCTCTGTTTTAATACAAGACTGCCCCTCTTCATTTTGTCACCATTGGGCATCATCTGTAACAACTCTGCAGGACAACATGGCAGATATAAACATAAATAGATGAAGATTCAATTCAACAAACAAAATATTTGGAATAAAGTTTTACTGTGATGTTATGTCTAGACTCACATTACAGTTGGAAGAGATCTTAAACCGTTCGCTAGATAATGAAACTGTGGCAAACCAGTCATTCAGCCTTTAAGCTGAGTGCTGTTTGCTCAATAATCCATCTTATTTTGTTGGGCTCATGACAGCTAGTAAACCAAAAACAAGCAATCAAACAAAATGTTATTCCTTAAACTAGTAGTGAATTCCTATGCACTGCTATTGGCTGAATCCTTTACTGTATAAAGCAATGTTGGTTATGAGATCAATAAATTTCATAATATTTGCAGTGCAGTCCCAATTTTTCAAGCTTAGTTCCAAGTGTTTCAATTTTCTAGGCTTCAGGACATCAGAAAAAAACACTGTTTTAGTTTGGACATCACTAGGTGATTTTGCATTGAAATGCAGTATCATGATGTGATGACGAGCAAAAGAATGTGACTACAAGATGCAAAAATGCAAGGTCATCACCTGGTGTAGTGATATGATCATACACATATTCAAATGTTATGGTGCAACAGTGCAGAACCACAGTGCTTCTCCATCTCCTCACAAAACAAATCTGGAAGGTATCACTTGTGTATCGCACTGAGCAGTTTATCTGGAGAATGATGTGATGACAATAATAGAGAATGAAAAAAAACCAGAGGACTCACAGCAGGTAACTGAATAATGTACATTGAAATGACTCACATTGGCTTCTGGATGGAGAAGAACATACTTGATATAGATGTTTAAATAACCATGTTGCCTTTTTTATGGATGTTTAATCCAAATATGTCTAGCTTGTTTTTGCTACTGCCAGAGGGTTATAGTTATGTGCTAAAGTTCAGTGTAGATATTTGCAAGTACTGTCTACCAAAAGCCTAAGAGAGGTGCTAGCTTGAGACCAATAACCAATCTATTTTAAAACTGCTTCGGATATAACAAACATAACAGACCATTGCTGCTCAGCTGTAGATGTTGAAGTGCACTGACTTGTCCATGATCTCCATCATTTGGGTAAATAAGACTACAGTTAGGCTTTTATAAAATATTACTTAGGCTTGCTATTAGTAAATCTATTGTGTGAACAGATCTGCAACACTCTGTGCAAATGAAATAAATAAGACAGATGGAAAAGTTTTGTATAAATCTTAATGCCTTCCCTTAAAATTAAGAGAATTCTGTGAAATAGGTATGTTCATACATTATTAGTTCTAATATTGATAAAATAAAATATTTAAAGAGGATTGTCCTTTTGAATACATACTCAAATATATTTGAAAAGCTGCAAATGTGAGCTCTCAAATAGACTTGCTTTTTCTATTCTCTGAGTCAGCTCGGAGAACATTTTCTTTCTTTCTGAGAATTTGTGTACTCAGATGAGTTTTCCCAAGGTCAACAGTACTAATTAAAATGCAGCTTTCATAGTTGGTTGATATAACTGCGAACCATTAAAACCTAAAAATATGTAATATTGGTAACTTGCCTTTTTATATACTTCAAGAACATCTATTTCCCTGGAAAACAAACAAGTAACAACAGCAAATTACAATCAAGGAACAGACTTGAATATGATGGTGGGAAAAGTGGATACCTGTGGGTATTTTCTCTGTCACCTTTGCTCCTGCCAAGCTATTTTATCTGACTGATTTTTCTCCATTTGAAATTAACAGCCTGAACTAGCTCCGTCCTCCTGCTAGGCTTATGGCTTATCAAGCACTGCGCAAGATCATAGAGGAAATCACAGCCTTTGTTCCCCAAAGTAGATCTTATAACATAAAAAGATAAATAAATTGGAACAATTTTATCACATTTTTATGTGTCAACTCTAGCCACAAACACTTAGTCTACTTTGAATACATTTTAATTATCTTCTATCTTGTTGATTTTCTTCTTTATTTGTTGATTTTTTTTTCTTTCCAGTAAAAAGAGGAAAACGTGACTTTAAATAAGTTATATTAAGTATTGTAGAGAATATAGATTTCTTTCTGAATGGGAATAGAGCGTCATATGTGCCTAGGTAGAAGAAAGGCATTTTCAATTTTCAGGCATAATGTTGGTCAAGAGTGCCTGCTGATTCATTCTGAGCAGTGTGAGTCAGAGCAGCTAAATTAGGTTTCTGCTCTGAATCATCTTCTACATGAGAGAATCTTACTCTTCTAACTGTAGACAGAGCCTTAAGAGATCTGCAGTATTAAGCTAAAATTACACTTTGTCAATATCTATTTCCTTACTGTCCTTTCTTGAAGTCCATTCAGCTCTTAACACTGAGAGATAATGAATGAGATTGGGCAATCTGACACTTGACATTTTTAGATGTTCTTGAAAAGATCAGAAAGCTTCATTTGTATAATCCTGGAAATATTCTTCTCCCATATTTTTGGTATAGTAATATGTGCATTTTTTCAGTGGGAGTGCTAACACTAGTTCAGTTTGTAAGTTCTTGTGTTATTTTCCAAGAAATTGTAAATTCCACCAGATAGATTTTTTAAGTAGTTAAATAAACAATGTTGCCCTCAAAATATGAATGTAGAATCCTTACCAAAAAAGGCAAACATTCGCTCTTGCTCTTAATATTCATGGTAATCATATTTGGTTATTTTTGCAGGTAGTGTAGTTGGGATGCTGAGAAATGGCAAAAGTTGATACTGTATCAAAGGGTTTCAATTTTTAGATGGAAAAAATATTTCATGGAAAGTATCTTTATAAATCTTCGACAGTTAGAAAACTTCTTTTTACAATTCCAATTGAATCTAAAAAAATTTACATTTATGTAACTATGTATCTATAACTTTATCTTTGTTTCTATATGTATCTTTTCAAATGAAATTTCCAAATGGCTAGAAAATGCATTGCATTGCAATTAGCTAATTTTACTACTCCAAGACAAAGTAGGAGAACTGCTACTACTTCTACTGGCAAATTTACTACTACTTTTATTGGTAAAATAAAAGATCTCTCACCTTTTCTAGAAAATAAATGCACCTCTAGCTTCCCCAGGCTAGCTTGGTGTTTCAAAATTTCTGGCAAAGTCCTTGCTTTCCTTTAACGTATTTTAAAGTAGTACATTTTTCATCCTAGTCTGGGGAAGACCAATTTTTATTGCGTTTTCAGAGACAGGAACAGAAGAGCAGAGGAGATTTATTTGAGAGGGGCACAAAGAACTAAGCTTCACTAGCTCTTGTTGTAGGGAGTGTATTTAGAGTTGTGTGAACCAGATGTGACTCCCCTCAGCCGCCCTTCTCCACACTGGCATTGCAGCTGCATCTTGCTTTGACAACTTCAGTGTATTAACAGGGGTTGAAGTGTGGCATCGTTTTTACTTCTTTCAGTTTCCTTTGATCTTATGGCCTTTCTCCTCCAAACAGTTCAATTGTGAGTGAAAATACAAGGCAAAAAACCAGAACAAAACAAAACATATTTCTACAACTTTATTTGAACCTTTTCAAGAGTACATTAAATGTAATAAAGACAGCAAATAATTGGTGTTTTTCACTGCAAAACATGAAGAATGACTAACAAAGGCTAGTCTGTATCTGTTCCATTTGAGATGAGTAGCTGGAGGAGTTTGATTTGTACTACTGACATCACTGTACTAATCTGGCTAATGCATTAATACTTCAAAATGATGGGGCATTTCAAATACATTTTATTGTAAATAACATTATTCAAATTTGCAAAGTGAAGCATTTAAAAGTTAGGAACTAGTAGAATCAATGAGATCTATGCATTGTTAATTTGGTTCTCCTGTTCCTGAATGAGTTCAGTAGTCCCCATGCAGGAGGGTTTTGCCAGGAGATGAGACTTGCATGCTCAACATCGCTGTTGCTCCACTTATAACAGCATCATTGATCTCAACTGGCCTTCATCAGGAAAGCGTCTCAGAGATATTCTATGACATATTTCATAAAGATAGTCTGCTTGGTGAAAAACACAATATCAGTGCAAATTAGGCCCTTCACATCATATTCAGAAAAATACATTTTTCACCTCTCAGTTTTCTTTTTCTGTAAAAGTTGCTACATCACTGCATGAGGTAAACATTCCCTGAGGGCTCTTGTCTTTCCTCCTTCCTTTTCTCTCATCTAGCATGTCCAAGATTTTCCTCTGGAGTATGAGTCCTTGTGCGAGATCTGTATTCTGTACCAACCATACCTCCCAGTTTCCTCTTCCTTCCCTACAATTCTTATTATTTTCAACCAGCTTGGGTCCTACTAGGAGAGGCTCCTTTCTCTCTTCTAGCTGCTAATCTCTCACCAGCCCTGTGCAGCAGCAAGCAGCAATTGCAGACAACATCTGGTTGCATGCCAGTAGCTCCTTGTTTCAGCAAGCTTAGCTGCTTACTGAGTGTTAAGACATAGATTCTCAATGCAACCAAAGGCTTAATAATGTTAAGAGAGGATAGCTTCATAATAAGTGTATAGCTGCTAAAATTGAAAATGCCTCAACTGCAATTACTCCAATTTATCACAAGCCTAAGGACTGGCAAGGTCTGCATTAATTTTTCCAGAGAAAGAGAAAAAACTCTTGATGGATAAACAAAGCCACACTTTTGAATGTTCTCCTAATCACGTCCTCTAAAGTTGAACAAAGAACAGCTACTAGAATTTAGCCAAAACTAAGTTAACAACCATTTTAATGTTCTATCAAAATAGCTCACTTTGCTCTGCAGCATCTGCCAAAAAAATATATATAGATGGCATGATAAATTTTAATGCATACAGATTTTGAAAAATTAAAAGTAATTAAAATAAACTATGTTACAACTTTAGAAGTTTGTGGCAATTCCTCTGACAGCCAGCCAGTTGTGTTCTTGTATGAATGACATTATTTAATGTCCATCAATTGAATATTATAGACTAAATCTCCAGCAGTTGAATACTATAGATGATGCCTTCAAAAACTATTATAAAAGTGCCTGCTAGTGTACAGATGAATTAGTTTTATGCTGTGGGTTATTTATCGAAGACAGATGTCGTGAATTCTTTCTCTTTACAGCAGTGTGAGTTGTAAGAGTCAGCAAGACTTCTGGCATGCAATAATTCAGAAAAGGTTAGTATGAATATTTACCTTTTACAGTATTATTTTTTATTTATATCAATTTGTTTTGTATTTATTGCATGGAGCAAGTGTACGTAAAGCTAATCACAGAATCACAGAATTGTAGGGGTTGGAAAGGACCTCTAGAGATCATTGAGACCAACCCCCCGCCAAAGCAGGTTCCCTACACCAGGTCGCACAGGTAGGCATCCAGGCAGGTCTTGAACATCTCCAGAGAAGGAGATTCCACCACCTCCCTAGGCAGCCTGTTCCAGTGCTCCGTCACCCTCACTGTAAAGAAGTTCTTGCGCATATTTGTGCGGAACTTCCTATGCTGCAGTGTCCGGCCGTTTCCCCTTGTCCTGTCTCCACTCACCACTGAAAAGAGTCCGTCCTCGCCATTCTGCAAAGTTCCAAAGTATTATCCCATTATGATTTCCTAAATAAGAGAAATGAGAAAGAGAAATGGTCCAAAGCACCAGGAGTGCCTGTATTCTTCCTTCCTTAATAGATCAGTCAGCTCAACAACCAAACACAAAACAAAACAACACATTCAGAATCATCAAATGGTGGAGAAGAGGAGGCTCATGGAAGACCTCATTGTTCTTTAGAACTCCCTGAAAGGAGGTTATGGTGATGTGGGTATGTGAGAATCCTTCTTTGTTTCTTTTGGCTCAAAGCTTGCATCCTGAGGTATTTCTCGCGATGAGACTGACTTGTCCAGGAGATGAGTGATGGGTGTTGCCTTGTGGCAATCAACATCACTGTGTGGACAATTTTACATTTGAAAGCATTTCTTTGGAGCTGTTAGCCTTTGGAAGAGAGTGCTCAGGACTGTTTACTGGCAGAAGATCTAGCCTGTGACCAAATAACTCCAGCTTGTTATGGGAACTGGGGGATGATACCATTGTATCCTGTGAAGGCAAAATACAAGTGGGTGCCTCCCTGCTCCCTCTTATTTGTTGGCAAGGCCCAGAAGATGGGAACAGAAGGAGTTCCTGCTGAGATCCAAAAGCCAGAAGCTGCCACTCCAACGAGAGTTGATTCGACCACTTTGGACTTACAAATAAATTCCTGTTTATTTCCCATACTGCGTGTGTTAGTGTATAGACACTTTTAGGGAAGCAGCATCCCCCTGCCACTCTCTATCCCTTTGAACTCCACCCTCATCACTGATCAAGCTCTGTTTTGAGCCTCAAACTACCCGCTCAACCCCAGTGGTCCTCGTTTTGTCCCCTTCCCCCTTCTTACCTAGTTTAAAGACCTTTCAGTGAGTCCCGCCAGTTCCTGGGCTAGGATCCTTTTACCGCTTGTAGACAGGTTAGCTCCATCTGCAGCCATCATGCCAGGAGCCGAGTAAATTGCCCCATGGTCAAAAAAACAAAAATTCTTGTGCCTTCACCAACCTCTAAGCCATTTATTTATGAGGAGTTTTTTTTTATTCTCTCAGTGTCCTTCTCCACCACTGAAGGGATGGAAGATAAAACCACCTGCAATGATCCACCACTACTGAAGACTGAATTACAAACCATGCTGGATCCATGGTGGTGACTATCTCTCTCTTGCTGCCTACAATGATTCCTTGCTTCTTCTTTCCCATCCTCTCTATTTCCCTCTTTCCCTTCCCCATTACCCTAGTTCATAATAATGTCTGTCCTTGCCTTCCCCATCTCCCTAATTAAGACTTGTAATAAAATGCTTGGACCAACATCTGAACCACTGTTTCTTAATTTCATACCGGGTACATAGATATCAAAGAGTCTTTTCTCCCTCCTATAAAATGGAGTGAGACAGGGTGTCAGTTGCTTCTCCCAGGTAATAACTGTGATAGGACAAGAGGGAATGGCATCAGTTCGTGCCAGAGGAGGTTCAAGTTGGGTATTGTGAAGAATTTATTCTCAGGAAGAGTGGTGAGACATTGGAACAAGCTGCTCAGGGGATGGTGGACTCAGTCCCTGGAGGTGTTTAAGAAAAGGGTAGGTGTAGTATTTATGGACATGGTTTAGTGAGTAATATTTGTGATAGATAGACTGTTGGACTAGATAATCTTAGAGGTCTTTTTCAAAATTAATGTTTCTGTGTTTCTGTGACAAGCAGTGAATCATTACTCTGTAAAACTTAGTTCTCTCAATTGACAGTCTCTAACCTGCAAATTGAACTGGCCAAGATGCTTTGCCTCTTGATACTTTTATTGTAAAATGCTGATTTATTCGTTGGCGAGTTACAGAGATATTCTTTTTCCTTAGTACTTCTTGTGTTTCTTTAGCATTAATAATACCTATTTTAATTTCATGACAGTTAAAATGATCACAGATGCTGACTGTTAGAAAATGAAACTTCTGTTTATTTAAGTACTCACGTAATCAGATTTGTTGTATAAACATATATTTTCTTTTAAGTATATTATTAGACTACGGTTTCCCCTTTCTTTATCATTAATTGATTTGGTTATTTGTGATAAATGTCATATGATTCTACTGCTATTCATGAAGCTGAAAGGAAATAGCAAATATGAAGCTGAAAAGAAATAGTAAATTCATTTATTTTACTGTCTTAGAAAAAGAGGGGTTTTTTTTGTTGTGTTTTTTTTTTTTTTTTTTTAACTCTGCATATTTATCTTGGTAAACTGAATAAGAAAAAAAGAAAACATTATTTGGCACTAGTGGGTCAATGCATAGACTCTAACTTGTTGTATACTTAAACATAAAAGGTAGCATAACTACATGATTTTTCAAAGAATCATAGAGTCATAGAATTGCTCAGACTGGAATAGACCTTCAAGATTATCAAGCCCAACTGCAACCTACCCATACTACCCTAACAAACAACCCCCTGCTAAATCATGTCCATGAGTACCACATCCAAACGGTTTTTAAGCACATCCAGGGATGGTGACTCAAATACCTCCCTGGGGAATCTATTCCTGTGCTTAACAACCGTTTCAGTAAAGAAGCGTTTCCTGATATCCAACCTAAACTTACCCTGGCACAACTTGATGCCATTTCCCCTTGTCCTGTCACTTGTCACTGGTGAGAAGTGACCATGGTTTCATGGTTTTATTGTCCAAAGAGAATGTATTTTGACAAATAGGGTGTTGTGTTTGTTTGCTTGTATGTTTTTTGGTTTTACTGAATGGGGCTGCAATTACAACTGTTTTTAGGTACTGGCATAAGGTTTCATAGATGCTTTCCAGAGACTGGGAATCAACTCATCATTCTGCCACTAAAGTCAATACGGCTATCTGTGTTTTCACTTCATCTCAATTTTCAGATCACTGAAGTATTTGCCAACAAAATACCTCTTTGCAGCAGGTGGAAAATGATTCTGTGCATAAAAATGCATCATGCTGTGCTTCACATGAAATCCAGTGACAGAGGGAGGAATCTGTGATACTGTCATTAAAAAAGATTCCCACAATCCAGTGGTGGATTTACCACTTTCCATTTAATGTTCTAAAACTGTAACCATACTGAAAATTATGTTTGAGTTGCCAAGAGCTACTGAACATCAAAAGACATGTAGCTGTGGTATTTGGACGCAGATATTAGTTTTACTTTTTGAAATAGATATTTTTTGAGGAAGGTTAACATTTGTCAACAAAAATAAGAATTTTGTTTTTTTCTTGTATGGGGTTTGATAACAGCACTTATAAATCAGTGAATTTTACTAGAGACTTTAATGCATTTTGGACTAGGTCCTTCATTTGTGAATGTCCAGTACATTTGCAGATGATAAACATTTTATTTGACCTATCATTTTGTTGCAGATTGTCCTATGAAAAACCACTGCAGAACAAATCTGCTATTGGAAACAGTGATGTTGTAGCATTTCTTCTAAACAGAAGCATGTTTAATGGTCAATAAAATGAGCTTTTGGCAGACATTCAACTTGATGATTAAAGAATTCCTGCCTTTACAATAACAATGTTATAGTAGAAAATAGCATTAGGAAACTAACTGCACTGATTGGTTTGCAATGAGTCATAGCTATGCAATTATAGTTTTATAATTGCCCAGGCATGACATCATAAAGCAAACTGTCACGATACAGTTTGAAAAAAACTATTTTTAAAAATTATAGTTGACTACTTTTTAAAAAGCCAGTATCTTGTAAGTACCCTCTATTTCAGGTTAGATGCATCTACTGACAGGGTGAGTTTTCTATTGTAAGTCTTTGTAAATCCTTTTGCTGAAATGGCCTTTATTGAAGAGGAAAAAAAAAAAGCCAGTGGAGGGGAGACCTGTGTGGTTTTTTGGTGAAAGAATATTTTATTGTGGGCCGAATTTTTATCCATCCATCACAGGTAATTAAAGCATTCATCAACTGTTTTTGCCATTGCTTTAACCTAGTAGCTCAGAGCACTGGCAGAACTACTATCTGGTTCTATCTTCTGACATACTTTTGAATTCACAGAATCACAGAATCTCAGAAAGGTGAAGGTTGGAAGGCATTTGTGGAGGTCATCAGCTCCATCTGCCCTGATTAAGCAAGAGATATCTAGAGCAGGTTGCACGTCTGGATGGGTTTTGAAGATCTCTATGGAGATATGGAGAATCCCACCATCCTGTTGACTAAATTTGAAGATGCTAACTAGCATTAACTGCTAGTTAGGCATGGTTCATGCCTTTCAGGTGTTTTTATGTTCCCTGAGTACGCCCTTTGAATTATAGAGAAGAAAGGAGTTCGTATCATTTTTTTTCCCCCAAAATTTAACATAAAAAGAGAATAAGGGAAGACACCACTATCTACTAGCTCCTGTGTCCTTCTTCATTTTAGAACTTCTGCCCAACCTACTTCAGTTTTCTTCTTGCCAGTCTTTTTGTTTTAGGAAAAAGTGAGTAGATTTACATTGCTTACCTGATGCTTTTCATATGAACATAGATACCAGTATTACAGCCCTTTAGCATCTTCTTTTCCTTCTATGCTATTTTGAATGGCTTCATTATTTTTACAAAAATAAATTCCTAAAATTTTTATGGGCATTCTAAAGTCATCTTAGGTATATTTCACATCAGTGACAAATCTGAGGAATGTGAATACAAAACAGAGGAACAAAAGGAATAGCTAGGATTTTCTTTTATTTACTCTCTTTATTCTGATACTGTTTGAAGAAAAATATCAGTACTGCACTTTTTTACATTATGAAACTAAAATTCAAAGGGAAACACTTTCAATCCAAAGCAGAAGGATGAGTTTTTGAGAAGAAGCAGTGTTTAGCCCATGTGGAAGTGAAGCTGAAAAACTTGAGAAGGACAGACAGATTACAGTCAAACATACCCTAAATTTTCAATACACTGAGAGTAAGTTTATTAGGTATATTGAAATTAATCTCATGGATAAATGTCTTAACCACCAGGCCTGTATGTATTTTTAATCACGTAGTCTATTTGTATATTTCAACATGGACTGGATATGTGTCAAACGTGTTTGGTAGTTTCAACTCTGCTTATATTAATTTTTTCCAAAACATTGTTTATCAAAACCTAGTAGAATTCTGTAGAAAGGCCTTGATAAGTAGCTCTGCAATAAGAGAAAAAAGAGTGAAATTTGGAAAAGTCTCTGCCATCTATAGTCAGCAACTTTGTCATTGGCTATCTCCAGCACTCCAAAAGACATCTTTATTTCTGATCAAACAGTTTTTATTTCCTCACTCTTCCTGGATCCAAAGAAGAGTTAGATAAAACATCACTTTGGACTTTCTGTGATGAGAGGGTAGGAAAGTAAAAGGAGTTAAATGGTTTTGTTCCGTTTTCTTTTCTGAAAAAGAAGCAGGAAAGGTCTCCATAAACAGGATGCAAAGCAGAGTCCAAGTCTTCTTATATGGCTTTATAAAGAACAAATGTGAAGATCTGGAACCAAAAAACATGTATCTTTTCATGTGGTGCCTCTGTCAGGGTTGGCTGAGAAGAAAGAGTGATGGAAGGAAAGCATTATATCATATTGCTGATATATATTTAACCAAGCTAGTCAGCCTTCGAGCCTTGAATCTCTCCCTTGTAGAGGGAGGGTCCTAATTAGCAACCTAAGTTTCTGGCTTCTGGCATTTTCTTCTAGAAATTATAGTTTTAAATTAAATTATTTACTGCAGAATTTCTGGACTTGTCAAAATTCCCGTAGTCATATACTTAAATATCTACTGGTTAAGAGACGTCCATATAGACTTGCACTTATGTGATTACCATGAACTTTCTGGTTGGAACATTTTATCAACATAGACTATGCTCTGCGCTGTCAGTACACTTTTCTTTCCTTCTCTCAGTGGCTAGAGGGGTGCCTGCCCTGAAGTATGAAAGTTCATTCCTGATCTTCATGGATGATATTTTTATCACAGCTCTCTAAGTAACCTATCCTTTTTTTCATGCTTTAGCCTTGGTTCATTAGCTTCTCACTTGGGGAATGTAGTAAACAGAAAAATCAATTCTGGCTCAGTCTAGCTCTAGCTCTCTAAACTTTCTGGAGTTTGGTTCAACAATGAAACCACAACCCTGGAGATTCCACTTTCTTAGAAAATATATATTAATTTTGTCAGTCTGATTAAATCTCCTTGTTTGTACCCACCTCCCTGCCATGTCTTCTAGGCTCTCTTTACCCCCTTTTTACAATAGCCCTTACTGAAATGAGATATAACAGAACCACACCAGTAATATCCTTAGGAAATGGCTGCTAATATTTCTTGATTGACGGCTACTCCATTTTCCTTTTGTTTGTTTTTACTCCAGTCACCTCCCGTTCTTTCCTTGAAACTAGCTCTATGCCCAAGTAGAAAAGAAACACAGTGAGTAGATCCCACTAAAAATTCACACTGCTCTTCTGCATTGGTAGGAACTATAGTATCTCATTCTAAAGTGTGAACTACCTGGGACAGTGAGGGCTGTGGTTTCAAAGGAAATCTAAATAAGATGATACATAAGACCTTCAAGAATGGGGGTAATTAAAGCTTATCTTAGATGCAGCAAATCAGAACGGACTTTCTAAAATCCTCAGAGAAGAGCAATAACCTTTTATTGAATTTCTTTATAATATATTTCACATTAAGAAAAAAAAACAACCACAGAAGACAAAAATTCCGAACAAGAGAGCAAAGCTTACTCTGTAAATATTTAAGCTAGTTTAAATTTGTAAGGAAAAAAAAGTAGTAGTGAAATATTAACTCCTCATAAAAGAGGAAGTTATCTTCTAAACTGCAATAACCTGTTTGTTCTCCAGATTAAGGAAGAACAACTTACTTTGTGTCAAAACAAACAAACAAACAAAAAAAACCAAAACGGTTTTAGTCCATTAACCTCATGCTGTTTCTGAATGGCAGGAAATGTATGAATTCACTAGTTTGGATAACAGTATAGCATATCTTAGGTTGATCAGTCCTTGAGGAGCTACACCCCAGCAGCCTTTTCTTGGTCCTACAAAGAGAGCTGGTATGAAGATTTGTACATGACTGTTTATTGTAGCAATAACACTCTTAATGTACACATTACTTTGAAAATTTCTAGATTTCTTACATAGTAAGGTTTCTGAGAGATTTATATTGATGTACACAATATTCTTTGCTGACCTACTGTAGCAACTAGCAACTTTGCAAATATTTATAAATCCTCTGAATGCTAGGTTGAACTCATGGGTAAACAGAGACTCTGAATTATAATTTAGGCATTGGAAAATCCTTTGTGAATGTGAACACAGCCGAATTTCAGAATGTCTTTGGCTCTTTCTTGTAAGAGAGGTTCTGTGCTCCAGACATAGATCTTAATCTGAATGCAATACTTTATTTTGGGATTTGTTCTACATACTAGTGCATTTATGAAAGACATCTGTGGCCTGTGAGTTTCAACCTACCTTTGCCATTAATTTTTATACTTAGCCTATTAATTTCTTAAAATATCAGAGCCTCTAAGGTTGAGTTAGAGAGTGATAGATCTAGAAGCAGTATTGGATAAAAGATGAATATACTATACTATACTGATGTAAAGAATATTGAGAATGCACGAGAGGAAAACTTGGATGAAGCACTCTTAGCAAAGAAAACTTTTCATGAATCCTATTATTACTCACTGTATAAGTAAATGCACTCTGCTATTTCTGCAGCAGAAGAAACCAGTGGGTCCATCCAGTTGATCCTACCTATATCAGAGGTCAATGCCAGAGACTTCAAAGGAAGCCATGTACGCTATGCTATCTGCCTATTAGTATACAGTAAGAAGGATGTTCTTTCTGACTCTTGCTAGTAAGAAGTTTACGTCCTGAAGTAACGTTAGTGAGTATATTTTACATTTTGATTGTTGTTGACAATGTCTAATTATTAGAAAGTAAAGAAATACAGTAAATTTAGAAATATTTCTGAATCACTATGAAATGTCTTGTATTTTTTCCTTTAATTTTTATTACTTTTATATAATATTACAGATGCAGAATCTTTGCACTTTAAAAGCTGTTTTAATAAACATTTAATGGCAAATACAGCTTCAGAATGAACGAACAGGTATAGCTTTGTATTTGCTTCTGTGTTTCAATCATTGTAGTGAGTCAGGACTAAGAGCTTTTGCCTACAATGCTGCAAAGGAGAAAAGAGAAAAATCTTTTTTTTCTATTACAGCTGATAAAGGTGTATTTACAATATAAGTTATTTATTTGCCTCTCACAGGATGGTAGTGTTAATATTACAAAGTGCTTCTTATTTATAGAATTGGTGTTTCCTAATGAAAGCATTATTGTTACGTATTAGCAGCATGTTATGTCATGAGTCATCAGTAAGCAGGTTTTGTCACCATTGCATTCATTAGCCCCATGACCTAGCATTTCATTTTATTGAACTTAGTTTTAATTGTCCCCTGAGTGACTAAATAAATGTGACAGCTTACAAAATGATCTATTAAATAAAAAATGAACCAAATAACACCAGAAACTTGGAGACAGTCCAAGATTAGTTCTGTCCCCTGGAATTAGGTGCAAATTTATAGAAAATTTTATTTCTTGCATCTGCTTTTTTTCCCCATCTTCTCCTAACTCTCATTTACTGTACATCTGCTCCTATGGGAATTGGCGTGTGTTTACGAAGGACATTATGAGATGATATAAAGAATTCATTACTGGGGAGTGCCTCCCCTCCCCTCCCCTCCCCTCCCCTCCCCTCCCCTCCCCTCCCCTCCCCTCCCCTCCCCTCCCCTCCCCTCCCCTCCCCCTCCCCCTCCCCCTCCCCTCTCCCTCCCCCTTCCCCTTCCCCTTCCCCTCCCCCTCCCCCTCCCCCTTCCCCTTCCCCTTCCCCTTCCCCTCCCCCTCCCCCTCCCCCTTCCCCTTCCCCTCCCCCTCCCCCTCCCCCTTCCCCTTCCCCTTCCCCTTCCCCTCCCCCTCCCCCTCCCCCTCCCCCTTCCCCTTCCCCTTCCCCTCCCCCTCCCCCTCCCCCTTCCCCTTCCCTTCCCTTTCCCCTTCCCCTTCCCCTTCCCCTTCCCCTTCCCCTTCCCCTTCCCTAGCTTTTGGTAACTTTTATTCAGATATTTATCCAAAATTGTCTTCTATATAGTCTTAACTGAACCCTGAGATAGTTAGCACAATATATGCTCTTTGGGTGTAGACCCTTAACGGAAAATGAAATTCTATAAAATTAGTGAGGAAAGGTGTTGACTTTCATTTGGCAATGGAAAAGTATATCCTGCACCTTTGAGTACAAATTAGATATGAAGCTCAGCAATTATGAAGCATTAAAACTTCTGGATTCATCTTGAAAACTCCAAAATACATTGACCCTCCGCTACTGTGATATGAAGACTAACTTTTCTGAGAAGCCACTGATGAAAGCAGATATATTTAGCAGAATGCTACCTTTCAGGATGTAACACTAGTATTTTCTAAGAAGCATGTCAAAATCCCTTCTAGTTTCTGAATAATAGACTAATCTGGTCTGTTAATGTGTGAAGCGGGATTTGGTGACTGTCTTCCAAAAGCAGCTGACTTTCTTGGATAGAGGATGTTGCTAGAAGCAAATACTGAAGAAGTTAGTAACCTCCCTATTAGAGGATTGTGGACTCTGCAGTACTAAGTGCAGAAAATGCTCAACTTACAATGGAGAGTGAGTCATGCCTGTTCATTTGATAACAGTATGGTCAAAATCAATTGCTGCTTTTATTTCTGGGAAGACATTTTAGCAAAGAATGTGATCAGGAAATTGAAGGCATGCTATCTTCAGACAATGAGCCACAATACACTTCAGAAGAATTCGAACAACTGGCTGCCAAATAACAGAAGAATAGAGCCAGCACTAAAGAAACAAAAAGACTGGTGAAAAAAGTAAAACAAGTGAGAATGATGTTACCTGGCAATGTTTAACCTTTGCAAACCTGCTTTCTGTTGAGAAATTTCCATGCTGCTAGGCATGGAAATTTAGAGCAAAGATTGATGAGGTGGAAGGCTAAATTCTGCTTCTCATATAAATTATCTCATACATATTTGTTTCTATTCAGCACAAAAAAATAATAGACAGCAGAAAGAGCCAAGAGAATAGTAGAAAACAGATTACTCAATGCAACAGAAGAAACAGCTATTCAGGACTAAGACTTAAGCAGGCCTCAACGCAGTTAAAAAAAAAACAGTGAAAAGTAATTTCAAAAAGCAAGACTCCATACTGGTTACATCACTGACCACTGAAGATGGCAATCTGATATCAGATCAGTGCAAAAACAATTCTGGACAATTATACAGAAATTGCAAAAAATCCCACATGTCCACATCAACAATCAAAGAACTCATGATCTGAAAAGCACATGCATGTTGTTTTCTGTATCATTTTCTTGTACAGGTTAAGAGAGTCAGAAACCATGTGAAAAGTAGGCCATGCAAGGCTGGAAGGCCACAAAAATTGGAGAAAGTCTTTTGCCAATTGCATAAACAAAAGCTGTGATTCAGGTCTGATTCCTATCATATTCAAAGGTCTGAATTATAATAGAGATTACAGCTCAGCTTTGGATGTTGTTTTAGATGCTATTTAAATGTAGTGCCTAATTGACAAAGTATTTACTATTTCATATCTATAAGTACTCAGAAAAAATAACTGAAACCCTAGATACCTAGGACTCAGCTATGTACTGAAATCATCTGTAAAAGTATGGAACATTTCCTCTAAAGTATCCATGGTGCCCAATGATGCCAGAAAATTTTGGTATAAAAGAAGAAGAGCAAAAAATATCTCAGTGTGAAAAGTAAAAAAAATAATAATTAAAAAAAAATCAACTGGATTGTGTATAGAAGACACAACACAAAACTCAGGAGTGATTTGCAACCAGCCAGACACACATCTGGAGGCTGAGCGATGACATCCAAGGGGTCTGTCCTTACTCCTGTAGTTTTAGGCAATTCTCCAGAATCGATTAGTTGTATTGCCACGGTAAGATTCTGTATACCAAAATGTACCTCTTGTAGTCCTAAACTAAATTAGGCTTAAGCTCTCTTCTTGCACCTGTCCCTGGTAACTCTCTTGCAGTGTGCAGAGATGTTCAGGATCTTGTATGGCTGTACCATCCCTACAACGAGGGAGAAGGAAACTCAGTTGGCAGCATTGCAATGTGTTTTACAAAGTGAAAGAAAGCAAACCAACCAACCAACCAAACAAACAAAAAAGCCACAATAAAAATAAGAAAAGCAACACAAGCATGATACTAATTATTGATCATCAAAGGAACTCAGTACAAAATATTAGTTAAATGTCCTTAAATCCCACTTTCGATTTTTGGTCTGTCTCTGTTCTGAGATGCCAAATATGTTAGTCACTAGAACAGAAAAGCAGAAACTCCATGCTAAAGTATCTTTTTCTACTTTTATATATGTTTCTTGACTGTTCTTATTGCAATGAAAAATAGAGTAGAAAGCTTACTTTGTAAAATCTCAAGGCTGAAACCTTTACTATTTTTTAGTACCTTTAAAATTAATGAACCAACTTAACCAGCTGATAACTATTGTTTTGAAAATATAAAGTCCTTTGGAGGAACAAAGAAGGTAATGATTAAGTATTATGGAACATTTTATGGTAATATAGACACTAAATTTTTGCTATTATATTTCACATCTTCCTTAACAGTGCTTTGAACCTTCAACAACATTTCAGAGTGTACCATTCTAATTGCTTCTGATTTCTCATCAGTATATTGATATTTATATGTTAGTTTTTTCCCTATGCAACACGAAAATTGATGTGATTGTTGCCTCAGTTGGCAAGTATTTGTTCATTAAATTATAAAGATGTGTAAGCAGCAAAGTAACAGATTTATTCATAATCTTCTGACTAATTGATCAATAACAAATAATAATAACAAAATAGTCAGGCTTCCTTTTTCTTGAAAAAAGGAAACCTACTAATTATGAAGGGAAATGACCCATATTGTCTCATTGTAGAAGTGCTTAATCTCTTGAAATATCATGCAAGTGATTGTCTAGAGAAAGTTTTGCATTTCAGGTCTGTGCTGTGAAAGATTGGAGCTGTAAGCAAATTATTATGTAAGCATCCCTACTGGATCCATATCCAGAGAAATGCCTTCCCTTTTTGTTCACCTGGGGGATCCATTGGTTTATCTCAGAAATACCTCAGCAGCTGGCTTGTGTGTGCATGGTGGAGTAGTCCACTTACATTGTCCATCTTCACAATGTAAAGGAGGGTCCATTTTGTGTACGTCAGCAAAAGTCCAGAAACTAGAGGCATCCTTTTAAGTACACAGTACAATTCACACATTCTTTGAATAGAGTTCCAACAGTCTCCTAACATTTCCTATTCACTGAAAATCAAAATATTTATTTAAGAGTCTGTCTCACTCCTCTGTTTGTCTTCAGGTTATAAATCAATTGACTCTTAATCTTCCACTTGTGGACTATCTAGCTTAGGTTGCATGTTCCTTAAATCACTCTGTTAATACCTGTTTCTCAATCATGGCTATTAAAGTAGAAAAAAAAATGCTATTTTTCTCAGTTGGTGAGTTCTCTATTTCTTATCAAAATTTGTCTATTTATTTATTTATTTATTTATTTATTTATTTATCAATTATAGATCTTTCTACTGTTAATGATTAATAAAATTTTTTTCCTAAGTGAAAATTTAAACATATATAATTTTACAAAAGAAAAATCACATATATAATTTTACAAAACACTGTTTTGTAAAATTATTTGACAGGAACTGCAAAAAATAAATAATAGTCATCTTCTTTGACATATTTTTTATTTTTAATAGTTCAGTTTCACTTGGTATTTAACTTCCATTTGTGAAGAAAATAATATTTTCATGACTCATTCTGACTGTTTTTGAGCAAATTTAGCTTCTGTGACAGAATATGGATTATGGATTAATTGACACCTTCGTAGAAAAGTCAGTAACAACCAGTTGGCTGTCTTGCACAAAGTAAGATTTGAGAGTTTATTTATTTATTTAAGTTCACGCTGATCAGTTCTCAAGGAGTTAAAATTGAAGTGGACACATGGAAAATTATCTTGTACAACCAACTTTCTACTGCCCCCAGCTCTTTTCTCTTGGAAAAAAAGAAAAGAAACTGTGAATGAACTAAAGTTGACAGCATTTCTATATCTATAACTCTGGTAGAAAAATGTTCTCAGTAGAGGATGCATCACTCTTTTTTTTCTTATTTCCAGTGACTATGAAATTAATCCCATTCAAAAATGTTGTCTAGTATCAGCAAGCTGTGGCTGCTGCTGTTGCTGTTTTATTGACTGTTAAGACACCTTTGAGTATGGTTGAGAGAGAGGAGAAAAAATAGAAACATAATTGTGTAATCAATTTAGTGTGTTGCAAGGTGATAATAGAATTGTAACTTACAGCAGTATTTTGTTCTCACAAATCATAACTGTTTCTTAAGGGAACAAGCAGCTCACAGGCACTTTCTTGATTTGAAATACTACTTTTAAACTCCTTGGTGCTTCATTTAAGCATATTTATGTCCTGTTAGCTCTGAATGACTTCTAAATGATGGAACAGCTTGTACTGGATGTCATCTCCAGACAACTGGAAGAAGAGGAGGTTATCAGGAATAGTCAGCACAGGTTCACAAGGGGGAGGTCGTGCTTGACCAACCTGGTAGCCTTCTATGATGTTGTCTCTGGCTGGGTGGACAGGGGGAGAGCAGTGGATGTAGTCTACCTCGATTTCAGCAAGGTATTTGATACTGTCCCCCACGACATCCTTATAACAAAGCTGAGGAAGTATGGGATAGATGAGTGGACAGTGAGGTGGGTTGAGAACTGGCTGACTGGCAGAGCACAGAGGGTCGTTGTTGGTGGTGCAGAGTCCTGTTGGAGGCCTGTAACTAGCGGTGTTCCTCAGGGCTCTGTGCTGGGTCCGGTCTTGTTCAACATCTTCATCAATGACCTTGATGAGGGGATAATGGCCACCCTCAGCAAGTTTGCTGATGATACAAAGTTGGGAGGATTGTCTGACACGCCTGAAGGCTGTGTTGCCATTCAGCAAGACCTGGATAGGCTGGAGAGCTGGGCAGAAAAAAACCAGATGAGGTTTAACAAAAGCAAGTGTAGAGTCTTGCATCTGGGGAGGAATAATTCCATGCACCAGTACAGGTTGGGGGATGACCTGCTGGAGGGGAGCTCTGCGGAAAGGGACCTGGGTGTCCTGGTGGATGACAGGTTGGCCATGAGCCAGCAGTGTGCCCTTGTAGCCAAAAAGGCCAATGGCTTACTGGGGTGCATTAAAAAGAGCATGGCCAGCAGGTCGAATTAGGTGATCCTCCCCCTCTACTCTGCCCTGGTGAGGCCTCATCTGGAGTACTGCATCCAGTTCTGGGCTCCCCAGTACAAAAAAGACAGGGATCTCTTGGAAAGAGTCCAGCGGAGGGCCACGAAGATGGTGATGGGCCTGGAGCATCTCTCCTATGAGGAAAGGCTGAGTGAACTGAGTCTGTTCAGCCTTGAGAAAAGAAGACTGAGAGGGGACCTGATCCAGGTCTATAAATATCTAAGGTGTGGGGGGCAGAATGGCAAGGCCGGACTCTTTTCAGTGGTGAGTGGAGACAGGACAAGGGGAAACGGCTGGAAACTGCAGCATAGGAAGTTCCGCACAACCGTGCGCAAGAACTTCTTTACAGTGAGGGTGACGGAGCACTGGAACAGGCTGCCCAGGGAGGTGGTGGAGTCTCCTTCTCTGGAGATGTTCAAGACCTGCCTGGATGCCTACCTGTGCGACCTGGTGTAGGGAACCTGCTTTGGCAGGGGGGTTGGACTCGATGATCTCTGGAGGTCCCTTCCAACCCCTACAATTCTGTGATTCTGTGATTCTGTGAAATCTATGTTGATTTCTTTTCTCCAGTACATGCTCCTTGCAGCTAACATCCTTCCTGATATGCTGTGTCAACTTTTGGGTTAGATTGACTTGGGATATGGATCTCCTGTTGTCTTATCTCTACATGTAAGACAATTAATTAACCTTTCTGGTAAGCTTTGTATTCTTCTCAGTCTTTGATGGATCTCACAGTTTATCAGAATTGCAATTCATTAATTTTGCAAACATTTTGGTTAAGCCAATGCACATAGGGCTCCAAGGCTTTTCTTGCACAGTGTATGCCAGAAAATACAGTTCTGTTTCTCAAATCAGCAAGTAGTGAATTAATGTTCTTCTCTTCTTACTCCCTAGTTTCCTTTTCTCTTTATTGTAGCTGTTGATGCCTATAACTTTGTTATGCTTGCCTATTTTTTTCTCCTATTGTTCTGTTTGAATCATAGAATCATAGAATCATAGAATGGCCTGGGTTGAAAAGGACCACAATGACCATCGAGTTTCAACCCCCCTGCTATGTGCAGGGTCACCAACCACCAGACCAGGCTGCCCAGAGTAACATCTAGTCTGGCCTTGAATGCATCCAGGGATGGGGCATCCACAACCTCCTTGAGCAACCTGTTCCAGTGCATCACCACCCGCTGCATGAAGAACTTCCTCTTAACTTATAACCTAAACCTCCCCTGTCTCAGTTTAAAACCCTCTAAAAAATCACTATCTACCCTCATAAACAGCCTTTTCCCCTCCTGTTTACATGCCCCCTTCAAGTACTGGAAGGCCACAATGAGGTCTCCCTGGAGCCTTTTCTTCTCCAAGCTAAACAAGCCCAGTTCTCTCAACCTTTCCTCATAGGAGAGGTGCTCCAGCCCTCTGATCACCTTAGTGGCCCTCCTCTGGACTTGCTCCAAGATCTCCACATCCTTCCTGTACTGGGGGCCCCAGGCCTGGACACAGTACTGCACATGGGGCCTCACAAGAGCCGAGTAGATGGGGACAATCACCTGACTCTCCCTGCTGACCATCTTTTTTTTAATATAGCCCCAGAACACAGTTGGCCTTCTAGGCTGCAAGCACACTGCTGGCTCATGTCCAGCTTCTCATCTACCAGGATCCCCAAGTCCTTCTCTGCAGGGCTGCCTCTCCAGGAGATCTTCCCCCAGTTTGTATAAATATCTGGTTTGTTTTGATCCTCACGTAGAAAATGTCCTCAGAATATGTCTTTATATGTTACTGAGATAATGTTTGGTATCCTCTGAATAAGAGTTTAAAGTCTGAATTGCTACGATATTTTGGACTGATTCTTGTTGGAAGCTGGAATTTAGGTTTATGTACTCAGTACAGAAAGGACACTGAGGTACTGGAGAAGGTCCAAAGAAGGGCAACAAGGCTTGCGAAAGGTTTGGAGAACCCTGGAGAGCCCTACGAGGAGAGACTGAAGGAACTGGCGCTATTCAGTCTGGTGAAGAGGAAGCTGAGGGGATACCTTATTGCTCTCTTCCAATATCTGAAAGACGCTTACAGTGAGAGCAGGGTTGGTCACATCACACTGGTGACAGGTGACAGGACAAGTGGAAATGGCCTCAAGTTGCACCAGGGTAAGTTTAGGTTGGATATCAGGCAACACTTCTTTACAGAAAGGGTTGTTAAGCACGGAAATAGATTCCCCAGGGAGGTGGTTGAGTCACCATCCCTGAATATGTTTAAAAACCACTTAGATGTGGCGCTCAGGGACATGA
The DNA here is from genome assembly GCF_951394365.1 of Tetrao urogallus. Lineage (NCBI taxonomy): Eukaryota > Metazoa > Chordata > Aves > Galliformes > Phasianidae > Tetrao > Tetrao urogallus. Next base: position 52,653,048 of record NC_136814.1, on the reverse strand, counting down.
TTTAGTGGAGGGTTGGTAGAGTTAAGGTGATATGGTTAAGTTGCAGTTGAACTTGAAGGTCTTTTCCAATCTGAGCAATTCTATGATTCTGTACTGAGTAGGCAGACATAACAATTTAGATGAATCTTCTGGCAGAGATTAATGATATTTAGAGTGCTGACTTCGCGATTCCAGTTTAATGATTTGAAGTCAGCTTAGAGATGATTCTCAGCTATGTAATCCTGTTTTAGTAGTTCTTTTTCACCTGCATTTCTGTTTACACAGTTAGAGATACATAAATATTGGAAATTTTTTTCAGAAAGCCCAGAGCAACATGTCTGTCAATTTGGAAAAATAGCCCACCCACTGATGCTTGAAAGAAGCCTCCATTAATGTTAATATAAAAAAGGTAGCGTTTTCCACATTTTCTATAAAAATTTCTATATATTTGTAACTCATGTTCACTTTCCCAGCTTTTAACAAGAATGCTGTCAACTTTTAACACAGAATAATCTGCTGGAGTTTTCTACCTCAGTTGAAACTAGAAGTACAATTGAATAATGCCAGTGATGCTGTGTCAGGTCTGAACTTGGTAACCAAATGAGCCTCTTTGGCTCTCAGTTGAGTTAGCACTTCCAATGAGATGAATAGACATGCCCACTTCCAAACAGTTTCAGATCCAATGATTCCAGCTCACATCATACTTTCCCTGTTCATTCCTGTAAGTCTTTCAAGAAAAGTAGGCAGACTTTTCTTGTGCTACAGGAATAGCAGAAGCTTAGCAAAAATGTGAGTGTGTGTTTTAGTAAACGTCAACCTCCTGATTCATACTATTTAATTTAACAGCTGGACAGAGTTTCCAAAGCATTTAGTGGTATGCAGTCATGTCAGTAGATGGCCAGGAATTTCAATAACTATGAATATGTACAATTGCAGCCCACTTAATATTCTCCATATTCTTATGAGGAATGTAATGTTCCCAATTAAGTTTAGCATTTATACACTATACACTGTGTAATATGGCCAGCTATTCACATCCAGAATTCTTTAGAAGTAATAAAGCTGGATTGTACATTAAAATGTGATATGATTCCCAGCTGTATGCTGCCTACATTTTTTGGCACTTGGCATGACACATTTTTTTCCACTGGTTCAAATGACAGGCAGAGCCCATCTGAGGCAAATGAAACAATTTCCAACTGGTGGGCTTGATAGTGCAGGTGACATTAAATAATTAACAAGTTCTCTTTCAGAACATGCCTACCGCTTTAATTAATATCACTTCTTAAAATAAGAAGTTGTTTACCATTGCTGCTTCTGCAAGCTGATTGCTGCTTGCAAAAAACATCTGAGACATGACTATGCCCAGGGGATTGCTTTCACTTCATTGTTTATAATAACTACAAACAAAGAGCTGCAAAAGCTCATCTTGCCATGAGGCGTCTTGACAATCTGCCAGTTTAGTCACCAATAATAATGAGACTGGCACAAGCAATAAGCTCAGCGCTAATCTAATGAGGGCCTGCTTCAATTGCCAATTGATATTACAGCAGCTGCTGAGCACCCAATGTTTAAGAACACACAAACAAGAGGTATGCTTCCAACCAGCGGAGGGTAATTATCCCCTCAAAATAGTTTATTACCTTTATTTTTTCCCTTCCCCAGTCTCAGAGAACTCATCAGGATCACCCCTGCTCAGGCAGCAGCATACACTGGATTGGGTCCTGGCCCTTGGAGAAGGCTGGAGAAAAGGCTGAGCAGAGACCCATGCAGAGCCAAAGACGTGCATGATTTACTGAGCCAGGGACTGGGTGATGTCACTTCCGTCGCTTAGTTCCTGCGGTGAATGCAATTAGGAACAGATGGGCAAATGACACGATTCCACTGTTAATGAACTTCCCTACTGGGGAAGAGGACAGTGCATTACCCTTTTGTACTTCAGACTCTTAATTATCATTCTTAGGGTTTTTTCTCTTTTTTTCCTTTTTTTTTTTCCTCAGCATAGTCATGACACATCTTTGAATTTTAAATTCTTTCAGAGCTGGTTAACCAATTCCTGCTTGATTAGGAAAGTTCTGAAAACACAAGAGAACAAAGAGGTGCTCATTCTAAATGGAAAAATGATGCTTAAATAGGCAGCTTAAGAGAGCAAAAATATGTCATAGCCCAAGTACTTCAATAACATTTTCTTTCCTCAGTTCCTATTGCCCTCCTTTCCAATGAGTTTTCTAAAAGCAGCTTTTGAAGAAGATCATCTCATTGTAGGGTGGTTCATATATCAGTTTAGCTGTGTCTGGAAGAACTAAACTACTGACTTAGAAAGAAGTAAATAGCATTTCTACAAAGCATTTCTGCTCAAGCAAAAAGAAACCCAGAAAAAGGTTTTGCTCAAGTTCTTGATTTTGTATTTTGTAGTAATAAACTGATAAAAATGTATTCTGTCACCATTAAAATAAATACTTTGTGTTCAGCATATCCTGAAAGGGATGATAAGCATCTGATTATAGATCTGTTCTCCCCTTTATTCATAAATAGCGTGCAGGGAAAGGTTGGGACATTTTACACTTTTGAGGAAAAAGAAGTCTATAGTTCCACACTAATGGTTTGTTCATTTTGAAAAGGTATGGCCATCTTTTAGGTAAGCAATTTGGTTGAGGTACTTCAAGACTAGTGAATATGAAAATAACCTGATATAAAATAGAAAATAATAACTTTAGAGATTCAACCAGTGGCCTTTTGTTTCTCTGTATTCTTGCTCATGAGAAGTATTAAGTATATAATTGGATTTTTAAATTTCCCATTATTTCAATGGCAGCAGTAATACATAAATCTCTTCTCTATATCATCTTCTAATCTTACACTGTTATTATGCAGCTAGAGACTTGGTCTAACTTTAATCACCTAAATGAGGTATTTAAAGAAGAAAGTTAATCTCTCCAGATTATTCCATTTTAGTCACAGCAAGAGGGATAGTGAACCTTCCACAGAATATTTCAGAGCACTTATGTAAAACACTGAAGATAAACACTGTCATTGACTTCATAAGGAAGGAATAAAAAAAGTCTGCTATGTCAGAATGGAGACAGTAAACCACTTTTTAGGAGTGAGAAGAAATTGGAAGAGTTAATTCCCTAATACTTTATACAGCTGCAATGAATTTTGAAAGCCCTAAAAATTGAGGGGGGTGGAGAGAAACACCCTTGAGCTGTAATTGCTAACATAGGATTCACTCTTGTGAAACCATTGAGTTTTGGTGCTGTTACTTTCCAGGAGCACAAAGAGGTTTACGTATTCAAAGTACTACAAACTGTTAATGGTTTCCACTGAAACAGATGGCAACATTATGATCATTTTTGCAATTAATGCTGACTGCAGATTGTTCTTGAGGCTGCAGTCATAGTTCTCCATCTCCTTTGTTACCGCACTATTATTTAGCAACAGAATTTATTATATAAAATTCAGATAACCCCTTCTTCTCCAAGCTACTGAAAATGCCTAATGCCTAATGTATCTGGGAAGAAATCTGCATCACCTGCTGCTCACATGACAAAGGCCTTCCAAATTAAGAGGTATCTTTCTGCTGTGACCCTGAAATTTATAGTAAGATGTGGTCTCATTTTTCACTGAATTATAAAATTAATAATAAGCACATCATTCAGATACTTTTTTCTGAAATAATTTCTGAATATTGTTGCATATATTGGTACAATTGCACTTCTGTTTTACTAAATAAATTAGTATCTTCTGTCCAGTTACTCAGCTTTCTCATCAGTCTTTATAATCCTTATTAATATGAGGAGGTATATCTCCTCCCTCCAATTTTTTTTTTTTTTTTAAACTTCTTTAAATGAATGCAATACCCTCATAATCGAGACGAAGAGTGTGGGGGTTGTTTCATTATAAATCTAGGTGGAAATAAAATCAATGCCACAGTCACCCAAACAGCAGTGAAATGTCATGTGTTGTTGAAGTATTAAAGGGAAATATAAGGGAAACAGGTCAGAATGTTCTGGCAGCACAACTTAGCTTCAGAATTAACAAACTGAAGATAAAGCAGCTAAGAGGGAAGTTTTCCAGAATAGCTGGAAATAGCTATTTCCAGAATAGCTCAGAATAGAGAATGATCAGTCTTTGCTGAGGACAAAATAAAGGAGCAAAGGAGTCGTATAGCACTCCTACATTAGCACACATACCTAAATACCTACAGCAGGAAATGAGGGAAGCTGCTGTCCAGTTCCTGAAGGCACTCAAGTGCCAGGTTGCTGCTGAGATCAGCCAAATCTTCAGCTGTGAGCCCTCCAGGGACATCTTGCTGCAGAGCCCTGCTCTCCTTAAAGCATCGTGTTAGCCAGCTAAGAGAGCCCTGCAGTCAGCCTGTCTCCAGCTCAACGTGCAGAGGAGCACGATACTGACCCAGAAGCCTCTGCCACAGAGAAAGAAATACTTGCTTGAGCGGCTCTGTTTCCCATCTGGGTTTTTAGTTGAAACTTGGCCTAGCTGGGACTCCGAGGAAAAGAAAATATTGATTGCAGGCTGCGCTTTGATACTGTGAGAATCAATTGCTTTTCCTATGATCTGCTGTGTTCTAGAAGGTGTGACTTCCAAGTTCAGCGTGGAAAACAGCACAGAATGGAAAACCTGGTAGAACTCTGAGTTATCTCATTAAAATATGAATAAGTTTTAAGAAATCCCTTTTGTTTGAAAACCTGTGGATGGAACTGATTTCTACTTTCAGATCTTACAAAGGTGAAGAGTTTAAAATATCCAATTAGCAGTGTTCAGATGTTTGCTCTTCCAAGGGTAGCATTGTAGGATGTAATTGGAACTAGAAATACTTCATAGAGTCACACCATAGTAATAAGCTGATAATTGTACTTTTTTATTATTATTTATGATAAGTAATTACTCCTTGTAGTAGAAAATACACTCTTTTTTTCCTCCAGCAAAATTTGCTCACACATTGTTGAATAATTTTGTGATGTAGATGATGTTTTTGTTTCCTTGAATTTTTGTCTAATAAAATTGGGTGATTTATAACAATGTTAGAAATTGAGTTTACTGTTCATTGACCATAGTAGGAGGTAATCATGCTGTATGCTTGTAAACAATGGACATTTTAATAACAAGAATGTAGTTATAAGAGGATTTTATTATTACTGCAAGAGAACAACTGAGATTTAATCTGTAGCACTGAGTTCCAAATACTGTAAATTTCAGCTTAAAAAAAAGTCACAGGTAAATCCTTTCCAATTGAGGATCATTGAAATAATAGAAGATGCAATGCATTGAACTCTGTTGTATACCTTGAAGATTTTTGTTCAAAGATGTTTATTGTTTCAAAGTTGAAACCGTATTCTGATCTCCAGAAGCATACTAATTGTGACTAAAAAATGAAAATTTGTTCAGTTTTATTTTTGCTAAGTGAAAATATTTTAACTAGAGTCATTAAAAACATTTTACAGCCAGAAATGTTATATAGGTCATGACGGTTTATTGTGGCAGCCATGGAAAACACCACTGAAGATTTATCTGACTTCAGAAATTTAAGCGTATGTCAAAGTTTAGATCATATGCTTGCTATTTAAGTGAGATAAATGGAGCATTTAGAAATATGGATTAAACTATACAAATGAGTTCATAAATATTTAAACTGTCCTTTGGATTATGGAAAGAAGTTTAGAAGATACACAAGAAATCTCATTATCTTCTGCCTTCCTTTTTGTTTTAGGAGAGACTTGCTAAAGAAATTTTGTTTAGTCTGAGTATGATCTGATTGCTAATACTATACATAGAAACCATATGTACTGGAAACATTGCTTAGAAACACACATATAAATTGTTTACACTAATACAGCTATCTATTTAAATCAATAAAATAAACCTTGACTTCATGTATGAGAAGGGCAAACAGAAGTGAAAAGGAGGAGAAAGAATCCCTAGAGAAACATCATGCAATCTCTTTGTTTTAGGTTCATTTGTCTATGCATTTATATCAATGGTGGATTTATATTGACAACGTAGCAATTGTGATGTTCTTTTAATTCATATTTGTAAAAAACTGTGGCATTCTCATATTAAAGAGATCCAGAGTCCACTTCTCTCTTGGCTCATTTAAGGGCTATCCTTCAATGGGAGAATGTCTTCTGGACAATGGCTACTTCCTGAGAAGAAGCATTCAATAGTCAGAGACTGAATCACTGTTTAGATGAGTTAACTTCTCCTTGTATGTGATTATTGACATTCCTAATCGCACTTTGCCTGGTATTGCAAAAATTTATCTGAAGCAATTTCCCTGCTTCCAGGGACCAACAGCTACCATCTTCTGGTGCTATTTATCTGTCAACTACTGACATTGATAAGCGTCTAGTTTTCCCCTTTCTTCCTTGACAGAAAAATGGAGCTGGATGTCAGGAATTCACCCAACTTACTTGTTCAGGTGAAAAAACAATCTACTTTATCTGTGTCCAACAAGGATATTAAATAACAAACACTTGCCTGGATTGTTTTTACTGATCTCTAGTGTAGTTGCTGCAATCTCTTCAGCAAATCTGTTACAGTGATTATCTAGCCTTGCCAGTAAAATCTTTTTCTTGATATCTGAATGCTTATAGCTGCAAAAGAGAGGATTTTCTTCTTCTTTCTCAAACTTTTTATAGGCTATCCTGCCCTGGTTTCTCCCATTTTTCTTAGGTACAATTTCTTCAAAATTTCTTATAATTCAAATTGCTCATCGTTGGAATGTCCTGAAGTGTCAATATCATTTATCCTGAAGATGAGATTACAGTAGAAGCTTTTTTATGCAAACTAAAGCAATATTACCTCATGAATGGTTTTTGCTGTCTGTATACCTGTATGTATATCCTTGGTGTGATTGCATGGGATGGAAAGTTTGACTCATGTTCAGCTCATGATTAATCTTAAAGCAAGGAGTATTTTACAGAACAATGGTTACTCAGTCAATAATTGCAGCTGATTATTCCTGTCTATATGTAGTACCCTGCATTTGAAACTTAATATTTCTTAATAAGGAAATATTGCCAAGCAGAAAAAAATCATTTCTGAGAAAAGTTTGGAAAACCCTTTTCTTGTATAATATATCTTTTTTAAAATCTCAGTATATATTTCTTACTGTCATTACTTTTACTAATGGAAACATTTATTTGTATATTCATTATCTCCAAATAGTTTTGGTTGTTGATTATAAAAAATAATATAAAAATAAATAAATATTTTTATATATTAATATAAATAATAAAAATAAATAAAATATTGAGTAGGGAGGTAATTATTCAAAAATTGATTAGCTTGAAACTACTCAAAGAAGAAAGTTTGCCCAGAAGAGAGTGGTAGAAAAAGGCATTTGCATGATCTGTTATTTCTATACTAATTTAATATTTTCTTAAGTGAGTAAATTATTCTTTATGAACTGTTTTCCATTTATTTTTGTTTCAGATCAACCGTTTCAGTTTTCTATACTTCCAGCTTGAACTGTTACTTAACTTTCCTTAAGACTAAAGTAACCAACTACAGGGTTGTAGAACTATGAAACTGAGCTGATTGTAATAATAATAATATTCATCACACATAACTTAAAGCAGCAACATGAATAAAATTTACTGTACTATCCTATTTTGTTTGTTATTCTTAGTAGGAATAGACCAAGTACTAAAAAAACCCCACCCTACAATATAGCATTAAGGAAACATTTCTAACGATTTGGCCTCATCTTTGGTTAGCTGACAAAAATACAGACACATAATACTGGTTAACTATTTTTACATGGAAAATACATCCATTAAGCCTACAGTGTGAAATACTGATGTAACCAGAGCAGTCAATCAAATGTGTAATGGAGCTGTACAGGAGAAGAATTAATTCAGGCATAAATAGACAAGAGGAAAAAGGCTTGCATCCTGAAGTAGCAGATTACTTGCCATAGCGACATAAACAAACACTTTTTTATGCATTTGTTTCCCAGTTATATTAAATTACTAACCAAGCAGTGAAGCAGATGAAGACATAGATGACACTGTACAAGACTTATTTTCAGAATTATTTTTTTTGTTGTTCGTTATCTGCTGGAATGTTGCAGAAATGAATGCACCAGAAAAAGCGTTAAACAGTAAGCATTCTAGATCATGGGAAAACTTGAAAAAAAAAATCAAAATTGTTAACTTATTCCTCTTCACTTCTTATAATAATTTATTTTTTAAAATTTTAAACAAATAACAACTGTATTGGTGTATGTAAGAATACGAAATTTTCATTCTATGATGTTAGGCTCAGTTAGGCAAAGCACTATTTACATGTATCAGGTTTAACCTCCACAGTAATTCTAGTTCCTTGATTTGCCTGCTCACGGTCCTTATTACTTTATTATTCTAAAATGTCCAGATATCTTTCCAGGAGATAAATATTCCATTATGTATATCAGAACTTTATAGCCATCACAAAAGATAGTCTTTAATCTTTTCTGGCTTATCCACTGTTACTAAACTGTTTTCTCTGTAGATATAATGAAATTATTCATCTTTTTTTTTTTTTTAAAGTTGGAATGCTGTGATACTAGAATTCCAATGTTTTATTCTGGGTAGCTAGACAATAATACTTCTTTGTCCAGCTTTAAAATTCTACAACAAATGCTTTTGCATTTTATATATTTTAATAGTAGCCTGTGTGGAAACAATGAGACTGCATGGCTTACAGTGCAGTTGTAATATGCACAACTGACAGAATTAATATCGTTGGAAGCATAGGTCTCTCCTGAGTTCAATTAGTGTGTTTTTCTGCTCGCTCAAGTTTGATATTTCTAAATTTTAATTGTAAGCTTCCTATATTATGCACACACATATTTATGCTTTCCATTGGGTAATTCAATTACATCTTTTAATCTTTGTATCTTGCACTTTCTGCTAGTTGTCAGTATGTCATTGTGTACTAGGGCAAACTTTTCACTGATTTTTAACATAGAGAAATATGTTTTGAGACAGTTCTGCAGCTAATGTTATGCATCATTCTCTTCTCTGTAGACTGCTAGTACAATTCTTGTAGATCGCTGGAGTGATTATGTGAAAAAAACCTGTTCTTTCCAATCTCTACAGGAAAAGTTTTAGTGCTACACTGGAAGAGACATGTAAACTTTGCCAGTTTACCAGAATAGTATATGTAACATCTTCCTTATTACAGCCACCAGTTCAGGTTTCTTTTCAGGCCAGGTTGGGTTCTGTCGCCTTCCTCAGATCGCTGACACAATGTTCTATGACAGTAATGCATTTTTTTCCTCCACGTATGAAGTTGAAGAAAAATCCTTGGATGTGGTTGCACGGGCAAGGGCAGTCCCTGCCTTGGACTATTTGCATTTTGTTGTGAATTTCATCATGAGCTTTCTACCTTTCTACCCCTTTCTAACTTTATTTTTGTATCTTGTGATTAATTTACTCTCGCTTGCTTCTCAACAGTGTATCAACAGTGAATTTGCATTCTCTATTTAGAAGCTGCCCCTCTATTATCTTCAAATCTACGTACAGATATTTGTAAGTAATTGGGGTATTTAAAGACTTCTTTCTTGGTAGTTACAGGAGCCTAGAAGGATTCATTTATTTATTTGTTTGTTTGTTTGTTTTTCTTGTGACCAGAACATTCTGTAAATACCCGCACTATTAAATAGCACACAGCAGAATTTAATGACCTGACCAGATGTCAAAGGCAGCTGTAACTGCAGCAAATCCAGTCAGCTTGCTATTAGATTCCAAAGGATTTGGGACAATTTCAGTGGACTGATGAAGGACCTGGTTGTACCCCAAGATGACACAGTATCCTGAAGGATAGAGGAGAAGAAAGTTGACTGCATCACTAGGCAGGACAGCCCTGCCTTTCAGCTGATGAAGCAGCACTGGCAGCCCTAGAGAAAATCTGTTTGCTAGAAATCTGTTTGTAGAGAAATCTGTTTGCTGTTTTTCCACATGAAGGTGGACGTATCAGGAGAGATGTAGATGACAGAAATGGGGCAAAGGGAGGATTTTCTTGTAGATAAGACTAGTTGCAAAAGCCAGTCATGATACCTAGGAAGAGTAAGAACTAATGGAGTTCAGTGCAGACAACAACACTGCAGAAGGAAAAAAAGATTTAAGGATCAGTACTGAATGACTTAGAGGAAAATACAAGAATTTAGCAGCTAGTTTCAAAATCAATAAACTTAAAGAAATATAGAACAAACGGTTCATTAGTTCATCTATTGGGTCAACATGATATTTCACTTCTACACTCCCTGGCCTGTGTACTAAAGTATACAATGTGTGGACCAAGGGGACCTCTGCCCTGCTAGAGGCTGCTTGATGTTTTCTGGCAACAGGAAAGCTTTTAATATGATTTGGATTTTGAGGGGAGAATTTACAAACAGCTATTCTCCATTTCCCTCTAGTCAGATAACACCAGCAAGGATTGTGTACTAGAACAAGTCATCTAGCTCTTTTTCAGTGTTTTTCTGATAGTTAAGATCTTTATTAGATGTAAAGGTTTTTATTGAGTTATAGTGTTTTGATGACTCTTTGAATTAACAGGGATTCATGGTGTTTAATGTATGATTTCACTGAGAATTACTAGTAAAATGAAAATTCATGAATGCAACATTTCATGATATGTGTTATAACAACTAACAACTCTCCATATTTAGAAAGGAAGGCACTTTCTATTGTACTCTCCTATGTAAAATGTGGAAAATACCATCAGACATGCCACAGTGAATATAGGATGAAGGCAGTGAAATGATTTAGATAAGAGGCTATAGTAAGTCTTCAGCCTAGAGAGCTAGAGGAGTAGATTTGTTGGTATCAAAACAACAAAAGAAAACAGAGTATCTTAATTTAGACATGTGACATTTGGTTAGCATTTTCCTTTTCCCTTGCTTCTGAATCTGGGATTCTTACGGAATAGAAAAAAATAGTCACATCTCCAAAAATTCTGAGTAGGGAACAGGGAAACATTTTAAAATCCTGTCAGTTCTGTTTCTTTCCCTTTTCTTCTTCCCAGTTCCTTTTCATAAATAAAATGACATTGCTGTCATTCTCAGTTTCTCAACACTTATTTACTGGTTTAAGCACATCTTTTTTATTATATCCAGTTAGTAAGAAGTAAGAATAACTAAAACCAACCATATTTTGTAAGTCTGATCAGTAAGAGATGAGGACTACATACTCAGTCACCTTAACTATCCTGTCAGTCTCTAACTTTGGCCAATAGCAGATCTTCATGAAAAAGAGTAGGATGTGCTTGGTATTTGAACTAGTCTGCATTTTTTGTGGTCTCCAGATACTGGGTAGTCAGTAGTTCCTTGATATTGGAGACAGAAGGTTGGAATCAAAACTGCTGTGTTTAGGAGGGACCTGTCGATCTTACCTTTCTTCTTGACAATATAATTTCTCATTAACAGAAAAATTGTGCACATTGAGATACCACTTACTTAGGCAGTTAACCAATTCATTTGGCAGCAGCTGTCTAGAAAAATAAATAACACACCTCGCTCTATTAACCAATTTGGTTGTTTGTAGCATGTACTTTTCCCAGATGATGTGACAGGACAGCTACAGCTATAGTATCCAAATCAAAGCAGTCATAGAGGAGGTGGCAATGACATTCCTACTCTTTCAGTGATGTATAAATCCAAGCCTATGCTGGAAACCTCTTCCACCTGTATGCTAGACCAAAATTTCTAAGAGTTAATAGCCATTAGCTGCAGCTCTCCAATGAATTTTAATACAGATACAGCCTGCAAAGGTTGTCAGATTCAGAATGGCATTTCAAAACCTATGCCTAATTTTGCATTTATTAAGAGAATTCTGAAGTTAGTGAAAGTTTAACAGTCTTTCATATTTCTCTTCTCTCCTCCATTTAAGCAGTTTCAGCACTGCACTACCATCAGGTAAAAGCATTTCAGCCTTCAGAACAGTGAAAGGAGAAAATCCATTCTGTATAATAAATGACCCAACCTTTTTATGACTTTTGTCATGCCTTCACTTATGAGGAGATATTGGTATGAGAAGATATTATCAATCACATTTCCTCCTCCATATACAGTAGTGAAGTGTTTAGGTCTGTATTAACATTTCCACATGTACATTAAGTGTGTATTCGCATATCCATATGCACATAAAGACGGATGAAAATCTTGGCTCACAAGGGACTTCTCAAAACAGCAGATCTGTTCTTTTATAGCACAGCAGGACTCTACAATATCCTAAACTGCAGCAACTGATTTTAACTATTTTAATTCTAAGTGCTTTATTCCCTAAATTCTAAAATATTCTTATAGAGGTATATTTATTTAACATACATTTCCCCTCCTGTTACTTCCCAGTAAACCTAATAGTTCTCTGTCACACAGATCACAGAATCACAGAATCACCTGGGTTGGAAGGGATGTCAAGGATCATGTAGTTCCAACCCCCCTGCCTAGCAGGGCCACCAAACATACACTGTCAATTGGGCCACCAACATACACTGTCAACAGTGAGCTGTCAATTGCTCACTGTCCATTTTGTTACATCCTGCAACATGTTTTGTCAGTAACTATCTCTCCTTTCAGTTTTTTTTTTTTTTTTTTTCTGTGTGGATTCTCGTGGGACTTGTTTTGTACAGGCTTACTCATTTTTTATTGGCTTCTTCTGAATTCTCTAATTTGTTTTCATTTTTCAAAGATGGTGCTTAAGACAGCATGGGACTCCAACTGTTGCTTAGTAAGTACTAAATAGAAGAGTGTAATTAACTCACTTCTTAAGAGTAATAAATCTATAAACACAACTTACTATACTTTAGAATTTTCTTCTTTCACATCACTTTTTCTTTTTGTGTGTGTGTGAAAATGCTGTTTGTATTATTCATAAAAGTTTTGTCATCAAACTCCTGTCCTTGTGCATCTATCTCATTATTTGCCTTGCTTTTTCTGTTGGAACACATGATTATTCTTCTGCCTTTAAACACTAATAACATCTTGTCTCTATATTTCTGGTTATGAAGTTACTAATATTTCATTATTTCTTTTTACAATCTTCTTTTGCAAGTACACTCCAAATAATTTATTATTTTCTTACAATTTTAAATCAGCTTAGTTTCTCATGTGGTTTTGACGCATCCCACACCAAGGCTAATCAAAATACTGAAAGATCTAGGATGGGTGTCATGCAGAATCTCACTCAACAGTTGTGTCAATATAACACCATATATGGTAATAATTACTTGAAATATTTTCCATTCATCAGCAGAGGAATATTTCTTTTTTTTTTCTTTCTTAAATTCCTGTTGACTTTAATGCTTGAAGAATAAAGTCAGTGTCACTAACTTGTAATCTCTTTCTTTGATGTTGCTAATCAGTTCAGTAGATGAAAATGTAATTCTAAGCTGACTATTCTACCGAAGTATTCCTACTGTTTCTGGCAGGTAGAATTCTGGGTCAAACCAATATTGAAAGTTCCCAAAGTAAGGCATGAAGTGGGATTTCTGATTCTTTTGTGTCTTTTTGTGTCTGGCAAAAAGACTGTCTAAGGGAAGTGGAAATTCGGAGTAGATTTTTGTGGGAAAAAAAGTACATGTTGGCAAGTTTTCAACTGTCTGTTTGTTCAAAGATGGCAGGTGTGCTGCTTGGGAATTTCCATGTAGCCGAAAGGTAAAAATTTGATTGATTTATCTCCTTTGTGCTCATTTTCTTTTTATCACTGCTTACAAACTTTAATCCTTGTGAGCAGTGAAATGCCATGAAATATCATGTGTTGTACTAGAATACTTACAGATTTTCATCACTATGACAGACTTATTTTATTTAATTAATTAATTATTTTTCTTGCCTGTGAAGAGATCAGTGGGATTTTCCATTGGCAACCAACAAAATTGGTCTGCTGTTGCTAACAAATATTTTTAAAACAAAAAATAGACACTACAAGAAAGCACATCATAGGAACTTCTACAATTTATTTAGTCCTCAGTTACCACCACAGTATCTAAAACTTTATAGGTATTATAAGGACATCATAAACAAATCTTTGATATATTCAATCTGTATTTCTGTAACTTTAGTTACAGTCCATTGGTGTGGAGAGGGAAACAGACAAGGAATATCATTTACTGTAGTACAGGAACTTAGAAAACCATCTAAAGCACACTAAATCTTACACTGTCTTCTGTTTTATATCTAATACACTAGTTACACAGGGAAATGTTAAATTGTTTTATATCTTTGTAGTTGCTGCTTTCAAACAGACTACGCTCTTCAGATACTTTGCATACAATAATTCATCACCTGAATGATGAATGAGCTGAAGCTTTTGACAGTGCTGAAAATTGCAAGAGGAAGTTTGATTCCATTGACATTTTTCTAAGATAAAAAAAAAGTGCTATGGAAAATGGCAAGTTTCAAATCAAGAACAAGCAGCTAGAAAGATTCAAAAAGTGGACTCAATAAAGTCAGGCACTAAAATGTCCCTAAGATTTTGGTTTTCCTTCATCTAAGACTTTGTTTATGAGGGTAGATAGTGATAGAACAAGGGAGAATGGTTTTAAACTGAGACAGGGGAGTTTTTAGGTTAGATATTAGGAGGAATTTTTGCACTCAGAGGGTGGTGACACACTGGAATAGGTTGCCCAAGGAGGCTGTGGATCCCTGGATGCATTCAAGGCCAGGCTGGATGTGACTCTGGGCAGCCTGGTCTAGTGGCTGGTGACCCTACACATAGCAGGGGGATTGAAACTAGATGATCTTTGATGTCCTTTTCAACCCAGGCCATTCTGTGATTCTATGATTCTATGATTCTATGAATCTAGTACTATAATGTAAACCCCACTGCATCTTATGCTACAGAAATAAAAAAAAAAATTGTAAATATTTATTATTCCTATTTCTTTGAACATGGATATAGTGTTATTTGTATTTCTGATGCACTCAAAAATAACATGTGTCTTGTTATAAAAATGTCATCTGGAATTTTATTGCTGAGCCAAGATTTGGAATATTTAACATATATATATTACTGCAAACTGTTTTAACATTTCTAACCATTTCACTTATTAAAATGCATATATATATATATATATATATAAAACATATGGTTTGTGTTCTATAGCATTAACAGAGCATTTGTGTTTTTAATAAACAGCCCAAATAAACCTAACTCCAAAAAGAATATTTACAGATATTTACTCATGCTTGTCATTTTCTCTTCTAATATAACTTGAAATGATTGATAGCTTAGTTCCTAAGGCTTTTTGGAACTTGCAGCACAGTCTTCAGAAAGAGAAATATTAAAAAGAGGTCTAGTACAATAATCTCTGAAAGCTTTCTCAGAATGGAAAAAATAATTTAATTTTTCTAAACATCACTTCTTGCTATGAAGATCAACGTTCTTCCTAGCAGCAGTTTCAAATTTTTCACGTTTGTCTATAATTGATGTAAAACACTGTTAGCAATAACTTCCGAAGTGTATTCTTGGTATTCCTAGGCAGAGTTTGCTGCAATAAGCTGGCCATTTTTTGTCTTAAAAAAAAAAATTAATCAAACTACTTCTTAATATGGTAATTGATTAAACATATTGATTTGTCAATTCTTTTTTTAACATAAATAAAAGCTTTCGAAGTCCTCCTATTCTTAAATTTTCTAGTAAGCTGCCATGTTATTTTTGATGGTGTGATATCTATATTCATTGCCAAACATCACTGTTGTCAAATGTACTGGTATTTCCTCTAATGTCAGTGACAGTGAGACTGCCTTGTTAGTAAGGAAAGCAGGTGCCTTGGGCATGTTAAACTGAGAAATTGGATTCCCTTAGGAGCGCAGTCGTGTGAGAAGTCTGAGCAGTTACCTCCCAAGCAGGAATTGGTAAACTGATTTATAAGAAATGAGAACAGACAACTTTGCTTAAAACTGGAGCCAAGCATGCAGAACAGTTTGCAGAAGATGCATTTTTCCTTTTCTCAGTTGTGTTCTTCAGTTTATATTCCATTTTCCTCTAGGCAGGTTTAGCATAGGCATTTCAAGGAATAATGTCTCAGCTTCAGATACAGATAGATTAAATGTATAGGTGACCTTTCGTTCACTGTTATGTTTCTGTACTAAAAAAGTAAATAAATATG
Source organism: Tetrao urogallus (assembly GCF_951394365.1). Classification (NCBI taxonomy): domain Eukaryota; kingdom Metazoa; phylum Chordata; class Aves; order Galliformes; family Phasianidae; genus Tetrao; species Tetrao urogallus. The sequence continues at coordinate 52,636,956 of NC_136814.1, read as the reverse complement.
CAAGGGGTTACTACTTTACTAATTTACTTTTTAATGGTTTGTGAGATTCTTTTCAAACATATATGTTTGTAAAACGTATATAAAATTTATTACATTTATGAAGTAAAGTATACTTCATAATTCAGTAACTATTTGAAGAATATTCTTGAAGGATATTCTGGTTAAGATCCAGTAAAGTCTGGGAGACAGATGTAGCTGTCATCTGCCTCTTCAGAAACTAAAGCTGAGTATGCGTCAAGGGACTTTGCTGGAGCAGGTGCTGGAGTCCTTGGCAAAGTGAAGATGCCAGGGTCATTGCTCCGTTTGTACAAGTGAAATAGAGTTACGAGAAGTTCTACATACTCTTCACCTATTGCTCATTCCAAAATCAGATTAAAGACAGATTCCTCCTCTGTTACCTACTCTGTGGGCTTCCACTTTTCCTGCTAACTATGTCCATTTCCAACACTGAAAGTTTCTACTGAATGAAATTTATTTAATTTAAGCTTATTGGCATCTCTAATATTCTTATACTAGAGTGACTGCTGTATAACACATGAAAACGCATAGACTCTTCTTATTAACTTAATTCTATGACATGGTAGGCAGAATTGGATATAGATATAAACCAGAGAATTATTCAAATTTAGATGTAATCATTTTAATAATGAGCACTTCTAGCTGACGACAGCGTATTTACAGAGGCAGATTATTTTAAACACTTTCAGAAAGGTGAGGAGTCTTTATTTAAAGATACAGTTTAAAAGAAGGGAAGGAAATGCAGGTCATATGTATTGTGATGTTATAGACATAGGGACAGATAAATCAAAATGTGAAGACTGGAGAGAGGAAAAGAATGAAATCCTATAGTGAATGCAGAAGTTATCCCATAATCATTTGTCTTCAACACATGAACAAGGGGTAGGCTTCTCAAAGCAAAAGGAAAAATATATAAGAATTTTCCCAGAAAGATAGTGTATTTAGGAAAAAGTATTATGCTGAGTGAAACACTTGCTAGAAGTAGATCTATCCTGTTGATGGTTTAATACTATTGTTCTAAATTACTTCCAATAAGTGTTGTTTCTTAAGTTGTTTCTAGGATATTGAAAATGAACATCAGAGTAGTTTGTCACGATACGATGGGTTTCTGAATACCTGAACAGCCATTCATCCAAAGAACTTCTGTATTAGCAGCTGCAGAACAGGAATGTGTTCTTGTGGAAAAAAGGGACTTTAGAGATGTGTTCGTAAGCAATTGCTGAATTAAATGCTGAATTAAACTATGAAAAGTGTATCTTAAAATTCAATGGAAAAGAGTAGTTTCTGTGAGGAATCGTAATACAACAATGAAAAGTGGTTTTAATTTCAGGCATGAATAAAAATGATGATGATGAAAGAATCCCAAACACAGCCTGGAAAAACAGGGAAATAAAAGGTTAATGCAGTACGATTTTTCTTTTTCCATCCTGAGAAGCTTGGAATTCCTTCACATGTTTTTACATACAGTCTTGGAGAGAAAGTATATAACATGAAAATCAAAGTGCTATAAGCAGTAAGGTTTAACAAACAAAGCAAAGTAATTAGAATTATGTTTATATAATAGAAATATATAGGATTTTTATTTGGAAAAGTTTCAAATAAAAGTTTCCTTTAAATTTTGCCTCTTAATAAATAAAGGAGAAGAAAAGAAGAAGTTACTATCACTTCCGTCAAGCTATCATAGGTTCTCTGATGTGTTTATACAACGAAACCGATAAAGCAATTGTCACTCCCTGATATTTCATATTCCTTTCTATCTGCCAAAATCCTGCATAGGTCTTTGTAAAAGCATAAAGTGCCTTAACAGCTGAGGTCGTCTCCTTCTCTCTTTTTAATCTAGGAAAAAAACTTTTCTCAGACTTTTTCTGTTCATATTTTCCTTTTCATCATAGTCTATAGGGAAAACTCCTTAAGTCTTCAGATTCTCAAAATTCTAAATATGTGAAAGAATAACATAGAAAGTGGTCTAAAGTTATTGAAGAGGTGCCAGAAGAAAATTTGCTGAAGTGCTTGACTGCTACAAGAAACGAAAGTTTGTTTCTAAGAGCAATTTCTGCAGGAAATTGATTTCTCTAAATTAATCATGCTTCCTGTGTTTAGGCTTCACAGCACTTTCTTTGGATTTATGTTAATACAAACTGTATACAGCTAGGAACCAATTTTCTGTAACTCTTTGTACTACTCATTCCTCCTAGCCTAACTAATGACGATAGCCATATTTCAAGTGTAGCTCCAGCTATTCAGAAGAAGGAAAAAAATATATATATTTTTGCCTGTTTTTTCTTCACGCTCCAACACAGGTGATTGACAGTTAGAGGAATCTTGGTTCAGGCTTCTTTACTAACCTCTCCACACTTCATCTCTTCCCTTATATCTAACTGACCCTCAAGCCTACTCACTCTTTCTGTTGGCCTTTGTGATCTGGATTCCTGGAATGTTTTTTTGTGGAGAAGCAGAAATGCTTTTTTTTTGTTTCATGGTCTCAGTTGCCTCTAGAGAAGACAGACAAGTTGCACCTCTCTGTTAGCTGCTGTGCATGGGCATCTAATAGTCAGAGCTAATATCACTAGGAAAATAGCTAAAGAAAACAGAACAACAGGTGGTCTCAGTCAGGAAGCAGCTCATTACTTTTGTTGTTATTCGCCATAATTGCCTCAGCCTGCTGTTAGAGCCTGCTTGTGCATAACAACCAGTTCTAGGAACGATATTGCTAACTGGAAACATTATTATTAGGCTTGGAGATGGCAGGTGACATCTAGATGTGTCCAGAGGCAGACACATTATAATCAAACACATCTGAAAGGCAAAGAGAGAGAGAAATTTAACTTTTATATTTAGTGGAATAAGAGAGCTGATTCTTTCAGCAGCTTTTTTTTAGTGAGCCTCAAACCTATTATTTTCAACAGGAAATACAAAATTCCTAATCAAGCTGCTAAACTAGATTAGAGATGGTAAAAGCAGCCTGGTCACATTTTTTTGCTAAAGCAGCAGCTGAAAAATTTGTGTTTCATGAAAATTTTAGGCAGTCTGTTTTGTACTGAAGAGATGAGCCATTGCTTAGTAATGAGTGCAATCAATAATGTATGTATTGACAGAGCATATAAAAGTGAACATATCTGCAGTTAAATTCAGAATGAATATTTACAGGTGGAGTGCCATTCTTTCAAATTCTTCCTGAGGTCCTCCTAATAAATAAGGGCATGTGGATTTCTTATTCAGTGTAATACTTAGAATAAAATATTTTGTGAATTGTGTTATAGGGGTTTTTTTTAGTTTTGTTTTTATGTACAAGTAATCAAAGAAGTGGGAGCCTCTTAGCTACACACAGCCTCAAAGATTTCAATACTGTCTGAGATATCACAATATTAAACTTTGCAAAATCACAAAAGGACTAAATATGACAGAACTAAGCAGGAGAACATTGATTTGCCCTAGGCATTTTGTTTAAACACCTACAGTAAGCAGTACTTAAAGCATTTGAGGATTTCAAATATTGTTATTCAAAACACAGTGTACATCAACTTTATAACGAAAAAGCAAGAATTCTGTTTTGTAGGACTCTGTGCAGAGGAAGGGAAGGAAAATGGAGATTGGTGAGAGAGAATAGGAAAGAAAAGAGAAGCAAGTAAAGAAGAGGAGAGTTCTGTATGCTGTCATTTTTCAAAATTATCTTTGGAAGGAAATCATATTATGACCATAGTTTCTGCTTAATAACTATATTCTCTCTGTCTCATTAGTCACCATTATTTCGCTGTTATTTAATATTGAGATCTCCCTTTCCTGTCCTTTTTTGTCTTAGTAGACTGGAACGAAGAACACAATTCTTTAATTACAGAAAGCTACAAATTTTTCTCATAAAATTGCTTTTGTTTGATGACGGCTTAAGAACAAGTGTTCTTAAAAACAAGTCACCCATAAAGCAAGATTTCCTAGACTGCTTCATTTTTTACTACTGAAAAAAAGCAATTCAAATCGTTACCATTTGTTGATTGCATCAGCCTTCCTTCGTTTTAATATAATTTATTGGCTATTTCAGTCATGCTAGCTATCAAACTTGTGCTTTTTGACAACTGTAAAGATTCAGTAGCATATGTACTCGCTTGTGGTGCCAGTGGTCCCACTGAAATCCTGAAATCCATTCTGAAAAAAAAGAAGTAAAATAAAGTAGAAGAGCATTTCATGTGGAAGTGGTAGTGATACACGCAAGTGGTAGAAATGTAGGATTGCTAGGGCTTTTCACAGGAGTAAATGTTTTTGCTTGATAGTAAATGTAGGATCAAGCAGAAAAATAATGGTATTATATTTTGTTTCTCAGAATATTTTAAACAAATGCTTAAACTTCCTTGTGGAAATAAAATGTTATAGCCTTGATACCAAAAAGTTTTTAAAGATATGCCACAATAGACATAGCAAAGAAAGTTTGTTTTTTACAAGGAAAAAATACACATTTTCTCTTTAAGAAAGTTGTTTCTTTATACAGAAAACATATTTCCATTTAGAATATACTAGCAGTATTTGAACAGCCCTTCAGGTACTTTAGACTTCAGTAGTGCCAAAAGGAATGCCCAATTTAATGAACAGCCAGTTTATCAAACAAGCAGCCATAATATACCATTGTTTCTAATAGTAAAGTGGAATCTTCTGTTTATGTTGGTTTGAGCTCTATGTTAGATGGTATATTGGAGTGGAACAAAAGGATGTGTGTGTGGATAAAAATATCTGGTTTTTGCCTGTGATATTTTTTCTTTGTCCTGCAGAACATAGGTGGTGACTGCCTCCTGCAAGGAGAGCATCCAAACCTGAATGTTGCTCTAACTACCTCCACTCAGGGTGGGCTGGGAGGTGATTATGTATTTCTTTACAAATTATTTCCAAAGTAGATTAAGTTATAACAAGAGGATGACTGTGCCTTCCTCTACTATTCTAAGTAGATAGGTGCAGAATATTATCAGTAAAGATGAGTATGTGTGTATTTGGACTTTGCTGTGGTGCAAAACCACGAAGATGGCTCAGGCATGAATTTCCTTATTTTTGTTCCTTTCTTTTTGCTGTGATCTGGAATCAAGAATGTGGGTAGTTAATGGGACTCATATGCCAGTAGCTCAAGTAGATTTAATGGCTCAACCCTTTCCTGTCCCAAACTGCAAACATGAGAGATGAGGACTGTAAGTTTAAATAAACAGGTAAATATTGTCAAGAGCAATATTGCACCAGGTTTGTTGACTCTTTCTTGACTCCATTTTTTGTTTCTGGAGATTTCTTATAAATCATTATTATTTGTTTTAATATATATTTCAAAATTATATGAAACTAGTATGACTAGGTCTTTTTGTGTGTGTATGAGATATGGGAAAGAGGGAGGAGAAAACAAATGTAGCAGTACTGGGAAGAATTCCTTGTAAATATGGATTTACTGCTAATGTGTAATGCAGAACGGAATAGAATAGGAAGTGTCTGTTAAAAAGTGTGCTGAAATACATAGAAGAAAAAAGTCTATATAATAAAAGATTTTATATCAAAATACTGCTGACATAGGAAAGAGTAGAAGAGAAAGGGGATTAGGTGAGAATTACATTAATAAGATCCTGTAGTAACTAATTGAGATAACACAGAAATAATAACAGCAGAAACCAAGACAGAAGCACCACAGTGCCACAGTAGTTTATTAACATGTGGAAGAGAATTTGTCTGAGCTATTAAGTTTCACTTGTAGTAATTCCAAGGGCAGTGAATCTTTAACGAATTTTTCCATAATGCCTTAGAAGATCTTCAGGGACTGTCCAGATCATTAGGACTGCTTTACAGACCCATAGCAAAAAAAATTATGAAGAGGTCTTCCAAGCAATTGAGACAAATTCTGAGTCAGATCAGGCAAAAATTGAATATTGATAGATCCTAGATAAGGAAAGATTTGTATTATTTTCCTCTTTTAGTTTAGAACAAATTCCAAAATTATAAATTATTCTAAAATGAACATTTTTGTTGTTGAATCACTTCTGACCATAGAAGAGCAACACATTCAGCTGTGAGCACTTGAATTGACTGCAGAAATACTGTATATTCAAATGAGAGCAAAGAATGTTTTCTACCTCTGTGTTAATTTGAGTTCTGCACAAGCTAACACCCAATTAAATGTTTAACATCTTGCTTTGTATGTAGGAAGTCACATAAATGTTCACCACTGACTGATCTTAGTCTAAGTATGTCACCGTTTGTCTGCTACATCATAAAATGACAAAATGCACAAATGACACAGGTTGTGCCACAGATATTGATGCTATCATGAAACTTAGAATTGTAGGGATATTCAGTGTCACTACCTAAGTTTATGGTCCAGAAGAAAAGGCTCAGAAGAATTTAAGATATTTTTTGAAGCAACTTTTTAAGACATATTGAACTTTGTCATGTAAGGAGACTATTCCATTGTCTAATACTTTTTCTGTTATTTAAAGTAAAAACATGTCTTTAACAGAGTTCTAGGCTAACCTATGAATGCTCCAGGCTAACTGGTTTCAATACTTATCTTGTCCATGGATATTCTATTTTTAGTTGTTAATAGCACCCATATCATCTTAAGAACGCACTTCTTATCATCTCCAGGTTTTAAAAGAAGTTACTTTGTTTCCTCTCCTCAGCTATTCCTCGTTATTCATAGGCAAGACAGTATTTTCTGGATTTGCACATTGATGCCAGCGTGATGAAAGCTTGAGTCACATTTCTTAAACAGAATAAATGTGTTTGTTTAAGTACTGGAAACCTTTACAGACAATCACTGAATCATAGAATCACTTGGGTTGGAAGGAACCCAAATGATCATGTTCCAGTTCCCCTGCCCTGGGCAGGACCACCAACTTCCAGATCTGGTACTAGACCAGGTTTCACAGGGCCCCATCCAACCTGATCTGGAACACTTCCATGGATGGGGCATCCACAACTTTTCTGGGCAGACTGTTCAGCACCACACCACTCTCTCTGTGAAGAGAGATCTTTACAGAGATCCCCCTAATATCCAATCTAAACCTTCCTTCCTTGAGCTAAAAACAATTCCCTCTTGTCTATCACTGTCTACCAATCTAAAAAGTTGATTTATGTAAAAAGTTGGTTTTCTTACTTTTTTATTTCCCTTTTAGATACTGGAAGGCTGCAATGAAGTCTTCTCAGAGCTTTCTCTTCTCCAGGCTGAACAAGCTCCACACCCTCAACCTGCCTTTGCAGGAGAAGTGCAGCAGCTCTCTTATCATCTTTGTAACCCTCCTCTGGACTCTCTCCAACAGCTCCACATCTTTCCTGTACTGGCTGCAGTACTCTGGATGGGGCCTCAGGAGGGGAGAATAGAGAGGTACAGTCTCTTCCCTGTCCTTGCTGGCCACCTCTCATCTGATGGTGCCCAGGATACAATTGGCTTTCCAAGCTGCACACTGCTGGCTCATGTTAAGTTTTTAATTAATCAGGACTCCCAGGTCCTTCCCCATAGGGTGACAAGCTGAAGCTCTCAGAAAAACAGACTTTCAATTTATAAACTCTTGGAAAGCTACAAGCTGATATACAGTGTGATTGCATATTGTTACTTTGTAGAATAAAGTTTCCAATGTCAAATTTTAGTTGTATCTCATGGTTCAAGCTCTACTTGTTGTAACTATACACATACCTTAGTTGCAGAATCACCAAGGTTGGAAAAGACCTCCAAGATCACCTAGTTCAACTGTGAAATCATCTTCAGATGTGTGATGCTTACAGCAAAGGTTATTGTTGAATACTCAAGGATAACAAACTGAAAATATGAAAAGAAAAAGGAACATTGAAAAAAAAACATGAGTCTATCCTCAACTATGTAAGTTGATATTTTCCATCTGTATTTACAAATTTCTTCAGAACTTTATTCCTTTGAACTTTGTCATGGTATTATTTCATTAACAACTGAACCTGAGCAATAATCAATGAACCACTGGACAAAGCAGGGTATTTATTCAGTATATTCTTCTTAAGGTCACAGAATGCATGTTACATTTTTGAATACTAATTTTTGTCCTGAAATTTGTTTAGAGACTTAGTAAAATGCCAGAAAGATCTGCTAACATTTATTTCTCACCTTTCCTGTTGTTTAGTCCAAACAAATGCACAGTACTTCTCAAGCTGAACCATATTATGTTATCTTATCGCATATTAATTCCTGTATGACAGAATACTAGCAAACTGCATAATGCATGTACTACATTTTAATGTATTTGCACTGATTTTGCCTTTTACCTTTGATTATTCTGTAATAGAAATTCTATTCCCACATCTGTAATTGTAATATGCCTATAAAAACTGTAATGTCTTTTTATTCCAAAGTGTATTTCCTAATAAAAAGCTATTCTGAATTTCAAACAGTTGTGTGATGTAATGTTAGTGTGTAGACAATGAATTAATGTAAACATCTTTTTCTTTTTTGTTTTGTTTTGTGTATGAATCCCATATTGTAATATTTGCTCTTGTGCTCTGTATTGTTAAAGAGCCATAGTTATCTTCTTGAAAGCTATGAAGCATGCATTTTATCACATTATTTCCAAATGTAATTTGATCTTGGTTTTAGGAACTATTATCCTTATTTGTATCCACAGAACTAAACATTTACACTTAGTCTTACATTTTGTTTGTCTTACAATCTGTTGAGAAAGCTACATGATCTGGAAAGAAAACAGATCCACTTATTTTTTTCTGCAAAACAGTTGTCACTGCTGCATGCAGATCCTGTGGCTGTTATAGGTAATGAAATAGTTTGAATTTGTAATAGTTTGAAATTTGAATAGTAATTGAAAATAGGTAATATGGGCTTTCCAGTCATAATGCTACTCTAACCACATGACTCTGGAAGTTACGTTCTGAAAGTGATGCCTCCTACTTTATAATGTTGGTTCACTATGACAGAGGTGAATGTTGGTAGTGTGGTGGTAGAGGATGAACCTTTCCACAAATAGTCCATTATATTTTGTAGCCATGTGACAGACAGAATGGCAGTCTGGCAAAATGGTGTCTGCCAGAAGCACATATGAAACAAAGGGGTGTCGTTTAATTCCTCCACATGGGAAAAATCACCCTATTGACATTCATTGACTCTTGCTGAATATTTACTGACACCAAAAAGTGGATATATAGCAAAGTGAGTCGGTGGATGATGTGTTTCAGCAATATAAAAGATAAGCCGCATTCTGGATGGTCATGCAGATGCTTCTGAGTGTGGCATGCAGGGTCTTGTCCATTGCCAGCAAAGATGCATAGCTAATGGTGAAAATAGATTAAATTCTCAGCTGTAAAACACTAGCAAATAATGTTATTCAGTTCTTTGTATCTATCACAGTTTCCATGGGGAAAAAAAAAAAGAAAAAGGAAAAAAAAAAGAAAAAAAGAAAAAAAAGGAAATACTACTTTCTGAGCCTCCTGGCTATGATACGAAGATGATAGAACTAAAGACCTCTTCAGTTATGAAAGAAGCATGGATTCTGAGTAGAATACTAAAATAAATACTTTTGACTTACTGTTAATATAAATACTACACAGCTGTCTTTTCTTGATATTTTCTGTACAGGGAAGACACTAAACTATCAGTGAGTTGTGACTTGTTCTGGGCCTTTACAAATTACAAAAGTTTCAAAGTCATGAAAGAACTGTTAAGGAATATATAAATACAGATCAAAGTCAGGCACTTAAGTGTTTATTATACTCTAATTTGCATGGGCGGTCCTTTTTGGGGAAAAGTATTTGGTGCACATAGCAATGCAAGTTGGTTTTGGCTGTCTATATTTATATACACATATTCATATTTAAACATACACATGTACATACGTCTATAGTAATCAGTGAAGCCTATGCATGAACAGTGTAAATAATATTAACACTTTATTAGACATGGACTACTCAAATTTTTACAGTTTCATTTTGACCACACAACTGAAGAATATTGAGAGACTCCATTGATCTTGAGAAAAGTTATTTATTTTAACCACAAGACAAGTTAATATATGACATTACAATGCACTATATGTTGTTAAATAATTGGTGGACATTTTCAAGGAAAAAAAAAAAAAAAAAGAAAAAGATTAATGAGTAGCAAATACCAAATAAATGAATCTGTGCTTTGATTCCAAACCTCAGTTTACACTTAGAATGTGTTATAATAGTCTAAACTTGTCATGAAGCATGAAAGTGCTAAAAGCTTTCAAAAATAAACATATCCAAATGACGGAAGCCATTTTACTCCAAGGGTAACAGATCTCTGTTTTAAATGCAGTAACTTATTTATGATATAACATGGAATAAGATATTTCCAGAATCACTCACAGCACATTGTGTAAAAGTGTGTAAGGAAGATATAATTATCTCTGTCTTGATCGATTAAGTTTTACAGACTAAGGACCAAACTCATTGTCTCTAATCTGTGTTTGTAAGTGTAAACACTGAAGGAAAGGAGTATATTTGCATCTGAAATAATTGTAAGCCTACTAAGAATGTTCTTTGAGAATTTATTTTTAATTACTATCTTTTTCTTGTGGATAGTTGTATTCTACTACTGATAGAAGTCCCATACCTATACTGAAGGGAATGTGTCCATTTGTCTCTCTCTAAGTGGCTCTGCTCCTGTTGGAAGCATCATTTCTTCAGGTACCAATTCTCAGGCTGTATCTGGATGGGTGCTCAATTCTTACCCCAGTAAAATCCTTCTCAAAATGTTCTGATCATCTCAATTGTTCACTCTACACTTTGATATGACTGCATCATTCTTATATTTGAGCAACTGTCTTTCTGTGAAAAGTGGCTAGACAAAAAGTGCTGTCTAACCCAGCTCTGCTTCCTCTACGTATTTTGAGCTGCTGACCAGTGTAAATCTATTTTTAGTTTTACTTCCTTTAGCCCTGAAGAATCAACAGAGGTAACATTGTGGTCTGAGAAAACATATTTATTCCACAGATCCACCAAAAATTTTCAGATGTTTTTCATTTATGGCATTTCCATCAAGTCTAAAAGTAAAGTCTAAAAGTAAAAAATTTTCTATGATCAGGAGTAAAGTATGCAACTACTCTGAACTAAAGTATGTAAATATACTGTACCAATGCTAAAGTTGCTCTTAGCTTCACCATGCTCCCTACCATGTGCTTGCTTATGACTTGACGTCAAGGATTTTTCCACAAGAATTCTGCAGTGAAATTCTTTGAGGTTAGATTCTTGCTCTTGTTCTCTGCATATTGAAAAGTTTATTCCAAATCTCTCACAGAAAAGCTTGTTCCAAATTTGCCATTTAAATGGGTGCCTTTTTCAGTCTTTTGGTCACAGCCTATTTGGAAAGTGTTCTTCATCTATTTTGCATGGGTGCTTGGCTATGAATATTGCAATTTAGGATCCTTGGTCATGTCATCAATTAAAGTAAAATGGAAATCTGTCTTAACTTCACTGAAGAATCTGACTCAGAAAGTCTGGATTTTTACAAAGTTGTCATCATGTTCATCACAAAGTTATATTAAATAATGTCTGGATATCACTAGAGGAAAGAAACTTGTTAAGAGAAATAAACTGTACTTATCTGATTTGCTCAAATTCAAGGGAACTTCAGAAGTACTTGATGTTTAATGTTAACTTTTCAGTTGCAGAATCCGCATGCTTGTTCAGACCATCTTAACTACTCATTGACCTTGGCAATGCTGCAAGGGCTGTATTTTTCTGTGTATGAGCTATTTTTAATAAGCACTATAGCACACTGAGCACATGATTTTTAAAAGCAGACTTGCTGATATACCCACCATTTGTATTTCTAAAAAGTGGTCTTTAAATAAAGCACAGTTATTGTAGATAATAATATATATAAGAGTCAGGACACTTTTTTTCTGTCCTTGGTTTGTTAGTAAGCAAAATGCTTTTTTTTCCCCAATCTGCCAGAGATCTACAATGTCATAGAGTAGCATCCAGGTACCAAGTTCTGTGGAAGATCATAAGTAAAGTCAATTACAAATGTCTTGTACATTTCGAAAAAACTACTTTCACTCTGTCATCAGAACAAGAAACTAATTTGGGAAGATACTGAAAAGATATCTCCCCCCTGTAGCCCTGGATTAGGATGCTGTTTTTCTCTCTGCTGTTGTGGGTGGATGATTCACAGATACGAGTCTTGAGGCATAGACTGAAAACACTGCTGCACTGGAACCCTTCAATGTGCCAGCATGTTTCCAGGCAAGTGCGTTATAAGCCTGAAGAAAATCTACTGTGGAGGCACTGATTAGAAATATATTTACAGATCAAAATAAAAATTTTATGACTGTCCTTGTGCTTCTATTAGACACTATAACATCTTCTCTGGAAGGTCTCACTATTCAAGAAAATTGAGTAAAAGTGCACACAACATCCTGTGCCTGACACTTTGCACCCTAATGTCACTGAGAATAACTGAAGATTTGGCAAACTCAGTTGATGATACAGAATAATGGGAAAGAAAAAATAAAAAGAGAGTCAGTAAGGAAAAGTAGAGGGCTTAGAAGAGATAGAATCAAGCTTTGAGGAAAAGTGGAGCGCAAAAAAAAAAAAAAAACAACGTGTAAGAAATAAATTTAGAAACCTGCCAGGCCATCAGTACAACAGTGTGGAGAGTGAAAAATGACAGTTTGAAGACAGAAACAGCTATCATAAAATGCACAAATGGGCGTTCTTCCATACAGTCTTTCTCCTTCCCACACTCTAGCTCTATGTCAAGACCATGTAGTTATGATAGTTTAAGAAAATAACAAACAAAACACAAAGAAGGCCTAGTAAAACTACTCAAGTATATGATATATCTTTCTAAATGGAGAATCACACTTTGTAGCAATTTTATCTCAGGCAGTGAGAATCAAAAGGGAAAAAAAAAATTAAATGAGAAGGAAATGAACCTAAGTAATTGGAGGAAAAAAGATGTCATGAATTGGAAATGAGTTTTGCTTTGAGGTGCCAACTGAGATGCACAACTTTCCATTAAAGCTACAGTAAGAATAAAAAAAGACCAGAATTTTAGCTATGAATAATAATAAAAAAGACTTTTATATTTGCTTCACATGCTTCAGAAATAGCTAATTCTTCTATTTATGAATTGGAAAATAGAAAATCTGTGCTATCCTTCTTTCAGATTTTGAACATCAGTCTCAAACATGAAACCTGGAAATGAAAAATGAAATATAAAACATCAAGCTTGCCTTTTTTCTTCTTTATTTATGATCATTCACATGTGTAGTAGAAGAAATAAAATTTGGATGCAAATTGGGAGATCACCTACAGTCATTTTTATATTGAGGTTCCAATGTGTATGTGAAGAATGATAGAGTCTAAAGACGGAATAGAGATGTTCATCCTTGTTTGTGAGTATGTCTCTGTGAGTTAGCTGATGATGATGGCTAAACTGCTTTTTTTCTCGTGTTTTTAGGATGGGTGTTCTAGAGTAGCTTTTTTTTCTTTTTTTCTTTTTTCTTTTTTTCTTTTTTTTTCCCATAGCACAGTTTAATTGCACTAGAGATTACAGATTGATAACTGTTGTAGGAACACAGTTCTATTGTGCTAGGGGCAATGTTAACACAAATACAGACAATTTCCTTGAATTGTGTAGGAAGATTAGCCAAAATGCTGAGAAACACATGTCTTGGGAGTTTACTTAAAGCTGTGTTTGTACCTTCCTTTCAGATTTGAAATAATTTCTTCCTTTGAAATGGAATCAGTGTTGGATGCAATGAAGAAAACCTTTCCTGACATTTCTTGGAAACAGAAATGGGAGGAGAGGGGAGGAGAGGAGAGCTTATTTACTAAAATGAGAATTGTTTTAGTGTTCTCAAGTTCTGATATGTTCTGTTAAGTAGATTTTTCACTGGTTGTTCTTTCTTTTCAATATGTATATTTTATACCAGATATCTGGTATAGATGGGTATTAAATTGTCAACAAATCAGTCATTCACTGGGAAATGCAGATCAGACAAAAATCTACCGAATTTTATTGTCCCAAATGAGAACACTAGAGCATTCTGAAATGTAAAGACAGCTTAAAGCATTTGCCATAAAATCCAGTTAGTCAAAGTTGCTTTTTCCCATGAGTAAGGTGTTGGAACACAGTGAAATTGAAGTTCTATATTTGGTTGACTCAGAGCAGGGATTTGAATTAATGTACCCTGCCCAGAAGAACACCTGAAAAAGCAGGCCACATAGTCACTCTTATGCTTTCCTCATGCCCAATGAATATTTAAACAGTCTGTGCAGAATATCATGGATCTGACAGAAAATGTCGTGGAAGAGCTACATTCGTCAAAATATTTGGTACTGTTTTGTTAGCCTCTATATAACGCAAATGTTCAGAGCACCACACAAGACAAGTCTTCACCTATGCATTTTGTGCCTTTAAATGAATTTCCTAAGCACAGGATTATTTGATAGGAATGTAAAATCTGTTGTATCTACTGCTAATTTGAAATGAGATTTCCCTGCTTTTTATTTCAAGAGTGTCATAAATAAAATTTTTGTTTCAGACTTAACAAAATGTTTAACGTGATATATTTTGCAGCTCAGAGAATCATCTCTGGAACATTTAAAAGCTGGAGGGACAAATGTCAAGTGAATAAAGAGGGAGTTATACTACTTTACACTAGAAAGATTTCTGTATAGTCTTTGTTGTCAGGCTCAGGATGGTGCTGTAAGGATTTTTTAATTCTTATTTTCTTTTTGTATAGTAAAGGAATAAAGTTAATAATATCAAGTTAGCCTATGGTTCATGCTTATACATTGAAGAGAAAAAAAGAAGAGGTTCTGTGACTTCTGTCATTCCATAGTAATTACTCAGTATGGATTATTTTCCAGGTACCTGAGACTTGCATCTCTTAAGAAAAAGAGTATCACAACAATCACAGAGAAATTCTAATATTAAAACCATTTTAACTCTAAGTTTCATTTTGCCTTTATTTATACTTATCAAAGTTTGTGCTCTAAATATATACTTCTACAGAAATAGAAATAAACTCTGGTGAGCGTATCATTACTAATTTACATGTCTGATTAGAGAGAGAAAAGACTTATCCACACAGGCCTAATCTACTGGATCTCTTAAAGTCATAACAGTCATGTACATGACAACAAAGAGTATGATGCAAACTCATGATTAAATACGGAGAAATTGATGTAATGGAAAAATTAATAAAAATATTGCAAGAAAATGAAGGAGCATGAGTAAGTGCAAAACATGTTTTTAAAAGCAGAGAAAAGCTACTATTTTGCCTTTTATTTAGGCTTCTATCCTTTAGTGATAGGTCTTGAATTCTTTGTGTGACACTGGTCAGTTGTTTTATACAGAGGAAAAATTCTCACATACTTGATATAATGGAGTGAAGAGTATGGAGTATATAGGTAGGACTCTGTCCTGTAGTCCTGAAAGCTCTTATCTGCCTGTTTATCAGATAGAAAGTTGTCCATCTGCAGAGGGCACTGGGAGGTACACATACTGTTGAAAAAGATGTTGAGATTTATAAACACAAGAGAATTGATGCTAATGAAGATGACAACTTGACTGTCTGGCTGCTGCATAAAAGCAGAGGACAACTGTTTAAACATCCTGGGTTAAAGCTTTGTCTTATAAATTGTATTGGACAAAAATGAGACATTTTTCATGTGATGTGATGTTAGCATATCCAGAAAAAAGTCTTAATAATTGAATCTAAAGGATCAGAAGAGAGATACTTTAAAGCACGTGTGACTTTGTGTGACTTTGAAATGCAATCTGTTAGGATACAAAGTTGCATAAATACTTCTAATCAAATAGAGCCTGTATACCTCTTCCTTGATTTTTCTTAATTAACAAAGGAAAATTCAATGAAGATTTTAATAAACCCCAGACTGTCTCAGCTCTTTCCTTTACTCTAAAGGCACAATTAAGGATAGATGGAGAAAGTTAAGACCTCCTTAGTTACCAGTGTTATTTTTTTCACAGTACTTTTTTGGTAAGTTCCAAATATTTGAGCATGGATTCCAGAGCCCTGTGTTAGAGTTGTGCTGCTTCTCTTCTTAATGTAATTTTTTAATTATTTTTCTTGCCTTTTACCTCTTTTTATTACAGATATGCTTACAGGTATTCCTGAACACTACAGCTATTTTTTTCTAGCTGCAGTTAGCAATAAGGGTGTGGTTTGTCATGGTAAGCACATGATAAGTGTTTGTCATAACAGTGTTAGAAAACAAAGTCTTGTTGACAAATCTGGCTTATGCACTGTTCACCTTGATTTCCTCTTCCTCAGATATGGGTCTATAAATGAAAATAATTCTAGGAACCCACAACAAAGAGTGGAAAAGGCCCAAGCCTTTCTGACCACAGATGAAAAAAATGTACTTGAGAAATTAAAACATACTTTACAAAAAGAAAATCACAAACAGTGCTGAACATGGCAAATTGCAGCAATGTAACAATGTATATTAAAAAAAATATTGACACTGTGTGTATAGAATGAAATTAAAAACTGCTACCAAATGTGAAACATATTAAAATACAAATAATCTCCATTAGGAATTTTTCTACTAGTTATTATTTTATTGAAGTTCAGTGTTGAATTTTTAAGTATAATTCAGACAGGAACCTGTAGATTAGATCATTATGATGAGGGCGTCATAATCCAAGTAAGGTCTAAGGGAACACCTGGATGGAGAGATTTGCAGAAGAGGATAGGGAGTGCTGCTGAACAGTAAGGTGACAAACAACCAGAAAGGTACCCTTGTAGTAAGAAAGGCCAGCAGACTCTTGAGATTCATTATGAAGAGTTTTGCCTGCAGATGAAGGGAAATATTGTTTTCTCTGTTCAGCATTTGGTGAGACATGCCTGGAGTCCTGGATCCAGTTTTCAGCTCTCCAGTGTGAGAAAAGCTTGACCATGTTGCACTGAGACCAGCGAAGGGCCACAAAAATGATGAAAAGACTGGAGCATCCAGCAAGGCTGTAAGAGCTGGCATTGTTCAGCCCAGAGAAAAAAAGGGTGGTTTTTTTTTTTCTTTCTAGTAAGAGAGTGATCCAAGATAGGCTTTGAGATGTTTTGGAATCTCCAACCTTGGAAATACTTGAAATTCAACTAGACACGATCCAAATAAAAATTTGAGTCAGGCTTGTACTACATGATATCCAGAGGCTCCTTTTGCTCTCAGCTATTCTGTGATTGTGTGGTACAACACTGTCCCAAAAGTGTCAGTTTTAAACACTTGGAAGGACTTGTGCAGGCCTACATGAGGCTTTGATGCCAGCTGGAAAATTTTACAGCATGAACTGTACTCCATCTTGGTTTTATAAATAATCTTTTCTCAGGAGGTTTTCAGAATATATTACAAGCAGTTCATAAATGCTGAGAAAGGATTGGCAAAATTATTTGCAAATTTTAGTGAAACAATGCATCAGGTAGTACTGTATGATGCTGCTTCTGCTTCTATATTTGATGCTGAGAACAGTTCAGTATGTGTTAATAGACCTTCATTGTCACCTTCTTTTTTTTTTTGTTGCTGTTGAATCTGAGTGTCTTTCTTCAATCTCTAGGGTGTTCTTCCTTGGTTCCCCAGTCTTATTCATCTTTACCAAAATTTCACAGTGCAGAAAGACATTTACTACTCATTTATATGGCATGAGCATGCCTTTAAAAATAAACATATGTAATTACTTTTATATAAAGCACAATGTTCCACATTCACATAAACACAGAGAGAGCATAGCCTTGTTTATTTTTTGTATGTTTGAAAGCTGTAAGTAATGTATTCATCTGAACAGCTGGGTAACTTTAATGCTGCATGCAAATCAGTTTAAAAAGTAACAAACCTCAGAAAAATGTAACAAAAGCCTATAGTAGCTCAAATTCTAGATCTGATATGAACCTCTCACTGTTCAGAAAATTGAGTTCATTTTCTATTATTTTTAGAAAATTCACTACCAGAACTTAAAAGGAGATATACTCTTTTTCATTGTGGCATATCCAGGAATTCCATTTTTATCCTATAACTGTTCTTTTAGGACATGCAATGAATCAACAGGGCAAAGTTCCTTCCACAAACTTAGAAAAATAGGATGGTGACCAATAAATGACAAACTTTTGTTTTTAAAAGAGGCATGATTCCAGTTTTCTATTTACTTGTCTACTTGTTTTTATAATTCTGCAAAAGATTTAAATTTGATGTGAGTGCTGGTCAGCAAAAATAAAACTGGGTGTGCAAGTGATGTATTTTAATGTTCAAAGCTTATTTCACTTATTTGCAAGGTATATGGAATTTCTACTTCTCTGAAAATAAATAATGAGGCATTCAACATTACTTATGCTGCAGTTTAGAAATGTACAGGAAAAATTCTATGTGAGTGTCAGCTTCTCATTTTAGCGTTAAAAATTTTTGAATTTCTCTGCACTAATTCCAGTATAATTTGAATATGGATTGAAATTTTAACAAATTAAATAACTGAAACCAAGCTTTACTTAATAGTAAAGATTTTATTGGCATCCAAAGCAATTAGGTATTCTTGAATAACTTGGCATTCTTCTCTAAAAAATCTGGACACTAGAAAATGCTAATTTTCCATTTATTAGGTAAAAGCAAATAATCTTTGCCTACTGCTTTCCCCTAAGCATTCATAAAGTAGTATGAAGAATTGTGAATGAGAAATTAAGATAATCCAGTTGAAGAGCTCACCATCTGAGCATATATCCAGGAATGTAAATTACACACTGAGCATCTTTTGCCTTGTCAAATAATTCAGATGACTAAAATTTACGAATATGATACTACTATGAATAGCAAAGTTTTATGGCTGTGTTCTTCTAATTAACCTATAAAAACATAGCACATTATCATGATAACTGACCTTCAGGCATATGATGAGCACTTGTTTAAACAAATGTGTGTTTTAAAGTTTGCAGCAAAATGGAAAGAAATATTTTTATCAATATATTTCTGCAGGGAGAAATTATATATTTCTGCAGGGAGAAATTCAGTGTGTATAGAGAAACATAGATTCCTATAAACAGTAGGTATATAAGCAACAACCATTTTCCACCTAGTTTATCTTGTCACAAGGATCACCTCCAACTTTTTAAACTTCCCAGAATCTCAGACATTACCTAGTGATACAGCCAAAACAAAATGACAGAGTAAAACTGCAATATTAGTAGGATCTTAATTACTAACACTGAAATAATTACTTAAAAATCAGGTTGATTATTGTCACTGAATCTTGTATGTTATGCACTGAAACCAGATTGTTAAATATTATTTACTGCACAGGTTCTGAATTTTATACCACAATGCTTCCTTACTTGAGTTGCAAAATTGCAAAATGGCATTAATTTTTTTCTATCAGACATTATGAATTATAAAATTTCTGTATTTTTACATAAATTTGCCTTTATCATCAGATGGATTTAGCAGAAAAAAAATGATACTTATTTTCAATAGTTGAGTTAAAAGTGTTTTCATGAACTGTACTTTCCGCTGATTATGCTTTTCATTGTTTTATGTATTTATAATCACTTATCTTGAAACCTCAGTGTGTCTAATATAATTTTGATTACGTAATACCTTCTATTTCTTTGTAAAAATGGTAATAGGACTTTCACAGCTGCCAAAAACAGATACAGGTTCTAAAACTCTATTAATCTTATTCTCAAACCGGTAGGCTTAATACTGGCCTCATCTTCAGTGATATCAGCAAATCACATCTTCAGTGTCACATACTGCATACATTTAGCAAATTATCCTGACTTAATATTACTGATCTCTCAGTTAAGGATTTTTTGTTGGAGTTCAGGTCCCACACTGAGAGCCGTCACAGAATCACATTTTCTGTGGTGTACAGTTGTATAACATGCACAGAAAATCAGGCAAGCAGAAACAGCAGTGGGCTTTTTAAGTAAAATTCTTGACAATGACAGAAACGTCATTGAATTTGCATGACTTTCATTGTAGTTGAGTGGTAGTTTATTTTCTAAAGGCTTGTTTTATGGAATTCTTGTTTAACTGCGTTACCACATCATATACTGCAGCAGATGGCTTTTATGACTTTACTTTTCTGATTGGTGAGGTAGGACGTGTACTGAACCCACTCCATCCAAGATCAAGAATTTCACTAAATTAGGAGCCTAGTTAACCCACAGATTCTGTCTTATTCACCTTCTTTATTAACTTTTTCATCACATCTTTTCATTAGATGCGACATTTCTGGACAGTGATTCAAGTCTCTGGAAGTATTACCCTATTACCTTAAAGGAGATCGGTAAGGATTAACCCTTATTGATTTAGCTACAGGGGAAGTGTCTCTTTGAAAATGAGCCACTCGTAAAGGGCTAATCTATACTTATGTAACATATAATGACAACCGTATAATTAGTCAGAAGTAGAAACCTGACATAGTTCTGCAAATAATTTTGGGCCAGAAAAGAATAACATTTTCATAAGAATCTCCTTAATGTCAATGCATTCCATTTCGTTGTAATTATAAATTTGCAATGGTATTGTCTAAGCTTATGCCTTAGGATTTAATCAGTGGTGAATATTCAGTGAAAGGGAAACTCATCTCACTTTCAATGTTCAAAAATAAACACTTAAAGCTTAAGTTAAGTTATCCGCTCTTTATAAACTGTGGAAAGATATTTAGAGAGGAGAAGTTGTCTTAAGCATTTGTCATTAAGTGATAACTTCATTTTGAAAATAGAAGTTGTTCCCAAGAAAGGAAGAATCTGATGAGGAGATCCTTGGATCACTGGTTTAAATACAGATAACTGACTTTCAGATAACTACTTGAAGTGAGATGCATACAACATCTGTTTGTACCCTAAGAGCTCATAATGTTAGAGGCAATTTAGAAGCTTACAGCTTCTGTTCAACATTGTACATGTGCTGAGCGATATTTTTCAAATTCTAGATTTCAGTTCTAGACATATTTAAATCTGTACTTTTTCTGTTTCTGAAACACATTGCAGGAGTAATGATATTTGTCATTAGGCAGACTTTCTATCTCACTAAATTAGCAATGGTGACTTTTTTTTTATGTGGGGGAGGAGGTTTTCGTGTTTGTTTTTTTTTCTTTTCTTTTCTTTCTCCATTAGGGCATTATGCATGTAGATGTAAAAAAGAGTACTATAATTGATAATCAGTAATCAAAGATATCAATTTATGAAGAGCTGGACTATCTTCAAAAATGTCCTAGACTTCCTAGACTGTTAAGATTTTTACCTGAGGGTTGCATAGGAAAATAAGACAATTCAGTGAAGAAGTACCAGAAGGGCATTTTTTAGAGAAGTTAGTTCTTCTTTCTATTCCAATTTCTTTTTCATCAAACCATCATGAAAAATTCAAAAGAATGCTTCAGGTTTACAATCTGTTTCATCACTTGCCACTTCAAAAATTTATTTTACAAAATTACACATTGATTCATTTATTGAAACTATGCCACCTACCTTTTTCTTTGGAGCAGAATTTAGCTAATAATTTACAACTGAGGTATATTTTATTTGTATGTATTTTTAAAAGGCTGTCACATTTCTGTACATTAATCCCTTCCACAAATAAGGACTGTTGAGAGAATCTGTTGCTGTGGAGAAGAAGCGGCAGCCTTTGGCTGTGATGAAGCTTGAAGATATCTATGACTTGGAGAGTTTGTATATCATGAAGAGAGAGTGTCATTATGATGAATTATGTCACTATGATGAAATAAAAGTACAATTTATTTGTGGTTAATAGTACTCTATGGGAATGTCAGTTTCCAAGCAGAAAAATCTTCTGACTCAATTAATGTGTGGGTTTTTTTAAACTGTATTTGTTTATTCAAAAAATGTATTGAATCAGATTCACCGTATCTTGAGACATTTTGGATGAGTGCTTAGTTTATTTCCCATTTTGAATATCCAGTACACAAGGTGCCTTCAACACACTGCTTTGTAATGGCAACAACAAAAACTCTCCCTGGTTTTCTGCTTCTAGGCTAATGTAGAAATTTGTAAACAAAGAAGATGAAAACAGCTATTTTCTTCTCAGTAAAACAACATTATGCTTTTAAGGGGGAAAAAAAACGGACCCCTCCACTAATAAATAAATGAATAAATAAATATGCACCAAAAGAATGGAGTATTGACCATACATAAACAGTTTCATTAAGAGTGAAAAATGAAGTATCTTCATAGCTATACACTTACTACGGAATTTGAGTTTGCAGATAGAGGAAAACATGGTTGACTACTGAAGGTGAGTAAATCAGTTAGTTGATAATGATAAATATCTGGGAGCCTCATGGAAGACGATAGGATAGTTACCTACCTGGTTGGCTACCAATAATTAATAAATAAATAGAGAATCTTCCTGTTTCAAATCTGAAGTGATGAAATCCACATGAATGCTGGCAGTGGCTTCTACTGATTCTTTTGACACTACAGCGTTTAGAGTTGAGCCAGCTTCCCTGCTGTTCTGCAATGCAAACTGAATGGGAAAATTAATGGTAAATTACCACCAGCATGCATGATATTGTAGGCAGTCTCAGAATCTGCCCCTGGATGGGAGATCAAAGCATTCTACTTTCAGCAAATGTAACAGTAGTCCATTATGAAGACATGTCTAACGAAGCGTGTCCAGTTCCTTGAGCCATATCCATTTTTGGAGGTCTTGAAAATACTATGCAAAAGTCTGCTACAAAGGTATGTTCAAGATAGGATTTTTCTTCCTGTAATACTTCTAGAATCTTCAGGAGCACAAATGATGTTGAACTTCTCCAGCAAACTGCATGAAGATATCCTTAAGTGTGAGGATACTGTATAACACATGCACTACTGCAGTTGTGAAAATCTTTATCTGAAACACTGCATTTCTGCTTCAAGTTCTTCCCTAAGAAAAGGCATTTCCTTTATTCAAACCATGGTGGGAATGTGAGAGACACTGGTTTGTTCCCGGATAACCTTTGACAGAATGTTTCCTTTTTAAGGATATGGAATTGACTTCTTGCAGTACTCTGATTCTACCACAAGCATTTGTTAAGACTTCTCTTCTCTACAAAGTAGATAAAATAGTTATAAAATGTGCAGCTGTGCTTTCACAGAAAACATTTGTGTACATATGTACAGGAGTGTATGGCATGGATTGTGTTATCCTGCAAAACCATATCAGACATATATATATATATCCCAGCAGGAGAGACTGTTAAGCAGCTTTTCTTCACTATGAAATATGATCAAAGTTCAGAGTAAATTTCTCCAAACAGCTGAATGAGTGAGGATAGCTGTTCTGAAAGAGGTCCACAGTTTGCTCTCCTTGTACCAATTTCAGGTTCACTGCACATTGACAGGCCCAAATCTGCATGAGAATGTGGCCTTGGTGGCTTGTCGTAATCCACCATGAACGTGCCATAGTGGCATCATCTGGGCTTTCCAAGCATGGCTTTGCTCTGGGATGGAAAATCCCTCCCTCCTGCTGAGGAGTGGCTCAACAGCAGCCCAGGAACATGCTCCATCGGACAAGCTCCCTCTATAAATGACACACTGTGCCACAGAACTCTCTGAAGATTCACAATCCTCTGGACATGCAGAGTTTACCTGTGGCAACAGATCAAGGCCTAGCAAGGCCTTGGCTTGGCAAGTCTAGTTGCTGCTGAGTGTTCCCATATACAAATTATCTACTGTCATATGCCAGTTCAGCTATGAGTCAAAATGTGAACAGAAATCTATTAAAGGTTCACATTTTTCCAGTGAAGATTAGAGACTTTTAAAAGGCTGATTATTGAACTTAGATCTGCATAACGCATCTTCTCTCTGATAATAAAATATTATCATGGAGGGAGCTGGGGAAGTAGGCTATGCAGGCAGGGGTTGTCCCATGACACCAAGAGCCCCCTTCCCCAGCTCCTTCTAAGCAACAGTCATAGTGTAACTACATCAGTGGATAAGAGAAGAGCCACTAATGTAATCTATCTGGACTTCAGTAAGGTCTTTGACATGGTGCTCCAAAATATCCCTCCAAATTGGAAAGATATGGATTTGATGGGTGGGCTGTTCAGTGGATGAAGAACAGGTTGCAGGATGGAATCCAGAGAGTGGTGGTCAATGGCTCAATATCTGGATGGAGATCAGTGATGAGTGGTGTCCCCTAGGGTTCAGAGCTGGGACCAATACTGGGACTAATAATCTATAATATCTTTATAAGTGATGTCAGTGGTGGAGTCCAGTGCACCCTCAGCAAGTTTGCTGATTATACCAAAATGTGGGGTCAAAATGTGGTCAGCATGCCCAAGGGATGGCATGTCATTTAGAGGGAACCTAGACAGGCGTAAGCAGCGGGCCCAGCAGAACCCCAAGAAGTTCAGTAAATCGAAATGCAAGATCTTGCACCTAGTCAAGACAACCTCCACTGTCAATACAGGGTGCAGGTTGAAATGGCTGTACACAGCCCTGCCAATAAGGACGTGGGAGTACTGGTGAATGGTAAGCAGGACATGAGCAAGCAATGTGTCCTTGCAACCCAGAAAGCCAACCTTATCCTGGGCTTCATCAAAGGAATTGTGGCCAGCAGGTCAAGGGAGATGATCCTGCCCTGAGCTGGTGAGGCCTCACCTGGAGTACTGTGTCCAGATGTGGAGTCCCCAGGGCAGACAAGACATGGACCTGTTGGAGTACATCCAGGGGAGGATCACAGAAATGATCCTAGAAATGGAACATTTCTCCCACAAGGACATGCTGAAAGAGCTGGGTTTCTTCAGCTTGGAGAAAAGAAAGCAGAAATATGACCTGATATTTTCCTTTCAGTATCTAAAGGGGAGCTACAGGAAAGAAGGGGACGGATTCTTTAGCAGGATTTTTGGTGACAGAACAATGGAAAATAGTTTCAAACATAAAGAGGGTAGATTTGTTTTTCATATAAGGAAAAAATCTTCTACAATGAGGGTGGTGAGGCACTGGAGCAGGTTGCCCAGAGATGTAGTGATTACCCTGTCCCTGAAGACTTTGAAGGCGATGCTGGACCATGCTCTGAGCAGTGTGATCTAGAAGTGGATGCCCTGTTCATTACAGGGAAGTTGGACTAGATGACCTTTAAATGTCCCTTTCAACTCTAAGGATTCTATGAGTCAATGTTTCATCACACATAGACTGATCTCAAGATAAAACTGCCATTTTTAATACCTTGTCACATCACAGATTTATATGAATAAAACTGGGAGAGTTATTTTGCTATTTTATTATAGCTCTTTTGCTGGTTTCACTCTAAGTGTCTGATCTACACTTCAGACAGCTCAGCCCTGCAAATGAGAGAACTTTATGATAACCATAGTTCAGTAAGTATTTCTGGGATTATTATTATTATTATTATTACCATTTTTAACTGTAGACATGGATTTGTGAAATTAAAGTAATTTATTCAAAATTAACATGCTTTTGGAAATTCTGATATTGAGTGAAGAATTAGAAAAGCAACAAGGCACAATTCTTTCGATGTGTTTTTTTATATGATCAGGTTTTGAGATTAAGAAAATGGAGAAATAGATTTTTTTTTTTTAATAAGGTTTGAGTTCTTTGAGGATTACTCTTTTAAAACATAGAGAAATCTAGAATGTATCATATACCTAGAATATGTTATAAATAGGTATAATACATAAACATATACACGTATAGGTGTATACATGCCATATGTGTATATATGTATAAAGTAATGTATACATATATGTCTATATATATATCTGTATGAGTATCTGTGTCTATGTATAGTGCAAACTCTTTATACATTCTCTTAAGGTGCACGTATATACGGATATAAAGGTACAATAATTTTCTTGATGATTTTCCTGGTGAGTTAGAGGATCGTTCTTTAGAGAAAGGACATTGAATAGAGATATCTTACTTTCTTTTAAATGTCATTTATTTAATCCTTAAAAGGATGACAAATGCACAGATATTAAATGTACTCAACTTAAACTATGTGGCAGATTTGCTATCAGTCAAGAATTGCTTGCAGAAATAATAGACTTTCATTTTTAAAAGTAATAAAATGCATTGCTTCCTTGCAACGTGAAGATTGAGTAGGAAATAAACATGATAATGACACCAAAAGCTCTTTGTTCTCACCAGCATTTCTGTAGAAGGAAATGACATGGCTTCTTTGTACTAGGTGCTTTCTTTTCCATATTTGCATTCAGAATTTGGAACAGAGAATTGATTTTATGCTAATTCTTAAGATACAGTTTAAAAAAAATGAAGCACCTAATTATTTTCATGGGAAAGATGTTTTTTAAAAATGTACATAGTTATGAATATTTGAAAAATCATAGCTTTGTAATGTCTTAGGTGTCATCCAGATATTTTTTAATGTTAATATCTTTAATTAAAATGGTCTCTATTAAATTTCAGATAAGAATTTGCCAGAACTTTTGACTTGGATGTCGTTCACAGTTGAAGCTCTGGGAGGCTGAGTTTTAATTCGATATGACAGTTTGGGAATATTTCTGTGCAGAATTTTCAACTTCTGTTTGATACTTGAGACATTCCGTGAGTCCATGTATTAAATTCGTTATAAGTCATTTTGTACATGAGACTGGTGTCCCTTCTTTTGTCCTTTTTTTCTTTTTCTTTTTTCTTTTTTTCTTTTTTTTTTTAATGTTTTCCTTGCTGCAGTTTCAAAGGAAGGTGAACAGTCGTCTGCTAAACTTTGATGATCTTTTCAGATGGAAGCCCCTTTGGACAGAATGACAACTCCTGCTCAGGACAAAGCAGTTAGTTAATTTCTAACTCCATGAAGTTTGTAACTAAGCAGTAGATTCGCTGTTGGAAAGTGCAGATCTAATGATGCTCGTTTGGGAACCTTCTGACAGGGAATTCTCTGAGGGCTGCTCAGCTTACACAGAAAAATCTATCAAGAGAAATCTTTAAGTCTCACAGAGGAGGAGATGTTTATGTGGTCTGTATGGTCAAATGTAAATGTAAATATAAATATAAATATAAATATAGAATATCATTTATCATATAATCATTATATAAATATTATATATATATATAATATATATATACTTTTTTTTTTCCTCCAGAAATATATATATATACACATTTATTTTCCTCCAGAAATATCAGTGATAAAAGGAGATACGGGTGCTCTGGACAAATTCTGTCTCGACAGCATATTTGTACCATCACAACCATAACAGATACATTATTTCAAGCTTGTAAATTGAAGATGTATTAGCCTTTTCAATACGTTATGAAGAACAATAAAACTATTGAAGGAAACTTTGAAAATATGGTATTAAAGGACTATATGGTTGGATGAATAATTAACTGCTAAGAACTAAACTGTCTTGAAATATCAAGAGAGTTACTAGTGCAATTCACTGAACACTTCAGAAAATGTGCTTCAAAATAAATTGGAAGGGTGTATTTTAATAAATACTAGATGTGTTTGTATGCGAAGGAAATTCAAATAGCTGTTCCTCAGAATGATCTGTTCTACGGTATGACTCTTTTGCTACAAACTGGTATAGCTTATCTGTTGGTGCATAATACAAGCAAAGTTATTTATACTTTATTTTTATAAATACAAATCCATGACAAGACCATTAGTGAAGTGAATCTCTTTTTTCATGCAGTCTCAGATGGAATTATGAGTTTATGTAAGATTTCTGCATTTTCTTCTTAATTCCTCTGTCTCTTGCTTTGAAACAAATCTTAAATTACTCAAACCTGTAACAAGTGCATAAATGTTTAAAAAATAGTTTCAGCTGTTTCATTTACAGGAATAAAACCACCTCACCATGACAGTTCACATTTGCTTTGTAGCAAATGCTTTGACTTGAAAGTCTATTTACTGCAGGCAACAGGTATCATCCTTTAAAGGATTTTGTTTTTTGCTGTTAGATATATGACACTGGTTGCACAAGAACCTTCTGTTCACTAAGCCTAAGGAATTCAGTGTGGTCGATAAAACTGATCCAAATTCATCATTACTTATCACTCCATTCTCCTGTCATACATGTTGGGCAACAATATAGTCTATTATTCATCAGTGCAAAATAATGTGCAATTTGATAGGTGAAGGATAACTGAAAAGTCACTTCAGGAAGTGATAATTCCACAGTTTTTCTACTTATCTTGTGGAACATAATATCTATAGTAGATGATCAAATCATCGCATCATCAAGAACTGTAGATTAAATACAGAAAAATGCACTGTATTTCTTTTTAAAAGAGTACAATGCAAAAAGGTCAGAAGAGACTGTTATCTTAGTTCCTGGAGGAACACAGCTATCATGCAGGAAGGAAAGAACACAGTGAGCCTTGGCTCCACTGCATTATGTATTAATAAATATCTTTGGGACAAACAGAATAAATGGCAGTGAACAAAGTCTGCTCAGCTCTGTAAGACTGAGTTTCTCCAGGAAATGCTTCTGTGTCTTAGCAATATCAGACAATTCTAACTGGTACAGTGCAATTTTGCTAATTTATAATTTTTCATATCAGAGCTGGCTAGAGTGTAAAATATGGCAACACAGTCTAATCTCCACTGTGGAATTCTGTTCCAATATTGATGAAATAATACATGTGAAAAACTGGAGTGAATCCTGTTCCAGAAAATACAAGAGAGGGAAAAAGAAAGAAGAGACAGAGACAACATACTTCTTTTTCCCTCAAAAAATCAGGTATATAAGATGCATTCTGCAGTTACCCTGGTTATTCTATGATCTGTAAGTTCATCCTGGATCTGCTTGTCCTGAACATTCAAACTGTGAAAGAGGAGTGAGCACTCGTAGACAAGTGCCAGCAACTGGTCTTCCACAAGGAAAAGTGTTTTAAAAGGTTCCTTTAAGGAATATTTTTTCACAAAGCCAAATCTTAACTCCAAATTGCTACAGTGTTTCAGCCTTCTGTCTCTGATACATGAGTAACATCATTATAGGCTCGATGTAGTTTCATCTAACACCAGCTCACTATTGAGAAACAGAAAAAACAGAACTTTCAGCACCAACACTAGTCCTGAAAAGACAATCCTCTCAGTAAAGCAGCCTAGTGCACTCATGGTTTCCAAACTGTGATGCAATAGGAATGGCCAAGTGTCTGTTGTACAGCTGTTTTTTCTTTCACTGTGAGTCGCATAACTCAAATTTACTTGGATGTGTAGCAGTGCTGCTTGTGGAATTTTAATAGTTTCTTTTCCAATTGTTCTTCAGTTATGACAGGGACTAACTGAATTTTTCATAAGTACAAGGTGCATTCAAAATATCTTTTATTCCTGCTTAAAAAAGGTATTAAAATTCTCCATGAACACAGAATTCAATTGTTGTATCTTATTCCCAGCTATGGAATTGGTTATGGAAGATGCCCCTGCTTACATCTTCAGTGGCACTCTTCTCTTCCGCTGTTATCTTTGTTTACCATATGATTATGTTCGCTGAAGAGCTACTCCGCATTGCTGTCATATAGTATGGCTCTTCCTTATATTATTGCTGACCCCAGCACTACACAGAAAGGACTACTGTACTATGATAGATGTGACAAAATTATATTTTGTTAATATATTTGTTTCACAAAACTTTTTTTTTAATATTAATGTATTTAAAACCATAAAACATATTAATCATGTACCTACATGACTACTTATTATTTGTAATCAGAATGTCTTGGCTACTTGTAACAATCTAAGTTACATCTTATTTTTCCTGTTCTTCATTTGGCTGTGTGTGCATGTTTGTAGAGTTACATTTTTGCACTGGCATGATTCCATAGTCACACCCCAGGAGAATTAGGCCCTTTGCATTCAGTTTCCATCACTCTTTGTACAGAGTTTAACATTTACACTCCATTAACATTTATGTTAAATCAGCGTGAGTAGAAAGATATACAAGCAGAGCCAATACATCTGTCTAAAAATTTGGTTAAGTAGTCATGGACAATTACTTGAAATAATAAGCTTGCCTATCATTTGTCGTCAGTGATCATCAGTAGTATTAATATTAAAAATGTTACTTTACTTGTAACTAGGATTTATGTAGTGAGGCCTCTTAACTTTTATTAGACTACTAATGTGTAAAGTAGTGTTTAAAATACGTACTTTTCCCTTTAAAGCTACTATTCTCTTAAATATAATGACTGTGGAGATATACTTGAGTTCAACAATGACTATTATAGCTTTCAGAGAGCTCTAGAGCTGTAACCCGTTTTCTTTCAATAGTACATTATTTTACATTTTTTTTTTAATATATATTCAGCAATATTTTCAAACACTAATTACATCATAAAAAACAACATTGCCAGGTGGATCAATCATTATCCCCACTTTTGAGATAAAAAGAGAAAAAAATCTTCAGACTAAGCTTTCATTTTGGCTGACTCAATTTCTAGCTCATTTTATAGCACCTAGATGTCTTTATGGGGTGTTGAATCATTCGTTCATCCTCATTTGAAAGCTCTTCTATGTTCTCTAGCTCTAAAGTGATGGATGTGAGTTAGTTGGAAAAGCTGATTTGGGGCACTTTCTCATGAGATCAGCAAAAGTGAACAAAACATAGACGTTTATAATTCCCGAATTGGAGTTCAGATTTATATTTACTGTTCCAGCTATATAAAGTGATTTGATCAGGTTTCATTACTTTACTGTTTTGTAGAGTGTACAACAAATTACCTAGTATGTTTACCAAAGATATTGCAAACACTGTATAGTGTTCTCAAATTAATATGAGGCATGGCAGGTTGTTAGGCTGTTTCTTCATTGCCTTGCTTCATGTAAAACATATTTTTCTTATAACTTCAATGACTATGTTCAAATATTGGTTCAGTAGTAAGTATCCTATGTGCTAACATGTATGGAAGTAGATAAAAAAGAAACAATATCACCTTCCCTGCCCCCCCCCAAAAAGAAACAAAGCAACAACAAAATCCAAATAAGTAGAAAGATTGACCAATATTTTCAAAAGTGTCTGATTGTTTCAGATGTGTAGTTCGAGAAGCCTGGTTCACATTTGGTGAGAAGTTAACTTTTTAAAAAAAATTGAATATATTTCTTTAACTGAATCCTCAGAAAAGAACCCAGCTCTCTTCCCTACTACTGCTAGTCACTTTAGAAAGCTATTGTACTGAAATACTTTTTTTTTCTACCTATACACTTCTATGGGATCTAAAGATATTGTGATTTTCACCTTAGTCTGATTGACTGCTCCAATATAGCCACATAAAGATCTCTGTTTCCTATTAATATGAGGGCCAGTAAAGACATTTTTAATAAGATGTAGCTGTGTCAGGTTTTGTACTGTTTGTACTACTTGATATATAAGATACTACTGTGGTGGCAAGACACACACTTGATAAGGTCTTGTCTTGTTTCTGCAGGGAAGGAATTCACTGCAGACCTAAGGTTAAGGAATGAAGGATCTAGCTGGATATCTTTGAGGTAACATGAGCAACTGGAAGAACTGACTACATTCAAGCTTGTCATTTTTATATCTGCAGTATTTTTGGCCAGGTGTCATTCAGATTTACATGACTTTTCTTAATAGAAATATACAAGTGTTTCAGTAAATTGTAATAAAATAAATGAGTGTCTGTTGCAAGTTTATAGCATTTGTACATTTTTCATATGGCATATACTGCTTTAGTTTTGCTAACCAAATTATTATTTTGAAAATATTCCTCATTTATTGCTTAATATCTCATTAGCACTAAATATGAATGTGAATGACTGCATCTTGGAAGCCAAAAGAATTATTTGTCTTGATACCAGATACATTAAAGGATTCTTATGCCATTAAGATAGTCAGGGTGCTTGCTTATTTGATGGCTTTGAATCCAGAATTCAACAGAAAAAGTCTAACTCACTCTGCCGATACAAGTGTATCAGTAATTTATATCTAGCTTTTGACACTTCACATCACCTGTGTACATAATTGTCAATTGAACCATGCTTGAAGATGTGCAACAGAGAAAAGGCTATACTTTTTATCTGTAATCACTCCTTCAAATGTGAAGTCTGACATTCTTTTGCTAAGACTTCCAAGTAGCCCAGTTATCTCTCAAACTCAGCGTGTAGAGGCACACTAAAATTGAGCAGGTCTTCCTGTTGGTAAAACAATATCTCTCTCCAACATACTTTAATCCCCAGCATACTTTAATTGGTATATGTAGTTTTTATCTCTTTACAGGAAAAATGTCACTCTAACTGCAAATTTCTCCAAATTGAATATGGTTTTACACATAAAGTTCTTCTATTTTATTTTGGAACTTGCATTGGGAAATTGCTCAACATTGGACGGTATCTTGTTTACAATTTTGATAAGAGATGTGTTGTCTCTTTGGTTAGCCTTTCCTTCCAAGACCAGAATTTAGTTTTTGTAGCAATAACACCTACTTATTCCAATAAATAATGTTAGCAATTTCTTTTGAGATACCTTGTGTCTTTGGAGACAACATCGTTTGTTAACTTCCATGTCAAGAGGTGCTTCCAGTGGAACTGCAACATCTAAAACAAAAATTGACACAAATTGCCATCAAGGCACTCGCTTAACCTCATCTGAAGAGGTAAATCATGAGCACTGTAACAAAGAAGATACATTCACTTTGTCTTGTGATTGCTTCTTGTTGTATGCGAGACACAACTTTTGTCTGAAGCTTATATGCGGCTGGGATTTACATAGTGTATATTTCCTTGGTAGAATCTCTGCAAGTCTGTGCTTATAATTGCTGCTTTTCCCTCTGTTGGTACATTAATCATGTCTCTCCTTGATAATTTAGGAACAGAACAGATTTGGGAGTCCCATCCTGTAGTTTTGTTTTTTGTTTGGTTGGTTAGTTTTTATCCAGACAGTTCAAGACTTTGATGTGCACAAACACATGAATATTATGTTCCAGTAAGACTTGCATCCTTAGGAGACCAGTTGACAAAGCACTTATTTCTAGGAATTTAGCACAGAAAGTATCTGCTTATTTAGACAATTAGGTACATTAAGAAACTCTCAGGGAATTTAAGTAGAGGAGAGGAAAATTTTTATCATACTGTCTGCTTGCTATCTCTTCTGCTTGTATAAGGGGCAGAACTGTGTTGTAGTTTACTTTTCCCTCTCATTTGAAATACTTTGTTTGCTATGGAAACACACTTTCTATTGTTCTACTTGTGAACGGAGGGACAGTAGTTCTCTAGAATTTCACTAAAATATATTTGCAGTTCTCTGTAACTAGGTGGAATTCTGATATTACATAATATGTATAATATATAATAATATGTATAATATGTGATTTGCTCCTTGATGCTTCTAAATGGAAGCATATTCTGAACTGCAACCAGAAATCACCTACTCAACATCCAACATATCAAGTCTTCAAATACATATTTGCACTGTTTACTGCTGCGGTATTTAATGACCCAAAAATTCGTGTCCATGATTCATCAAAACAGTTGCCAGTTATATTCTTATGCAGTATAAAATTGCTTTACAGAAGTGTAATTGATGTTCTTCAAGGATTTTTGAGTTTATGGTCTGCACATCAACATTAAAAGCCATAGAATGGCATTAATTAGAGCTAAATTGATGGCTATGCCTATCTGAGTGCACCCAAAGTAACACAGGAATAACTCATCTTGCTGTAAATGACAGTAGATTAAACAAAGAATTTCTTAATAATTGGTCTGTGTTATTTTTGCCAGTAAAAAACAGACAGAACTTTATTCTGCATTGGAAAACAAATAAAAAGTTTTCCAATTCTCAGTGTACTTATTTGGAATTTTCTTACAGTCATTTATGAATTATTTTTAAAATCCATTTAGAACTTTTAGGGAAAAAAAAAGGAAGAAATAATAGAGTCTTATTACATAGACTGTTTTTTTGTTTGTTTGTTTGTTTGTTTTTGCATCAGCTTTGCCTTCTTCATTTAAAAATTGGAAGTATACAACTGGTTTCTATTTGTTAGCAAAATAATGCAAGTATGTCATGAACGTTAAACTGGAAGTTAGACTCAGCACTCTTGCATCTTCCTGTCTTATATATACATTACAAGTTTAAAATAAAAATCACAAGATGCTTTGAGAAACTAGCTCTTGTTTTCTTTCTTAATACTTATTGATTTGATTTTGTTCCTTTTTTTTTTTAATTTAAAAATTTATTAAAAAATAACTTATCAAAAATAAAAATGAAAATACAAATTTCAGTAAATGAAATGACTGAAAACTAACCCCTTTTGTAGTCTAGTTATAAATGGATATTATTGCATTTCAGTGGCTCCCACAGGGAATGATTCATGATCTCATGCTGTAACTTTTAAATGGAGAATGTAGGAAAAAATATTGAATTACTACTGCAAAGGTACAGCCAAAACAGGCACAGGAGGAGCTGTCAATAGTTGTGATCTACATCAGTTTGTTAGCCTGGGTGAAAATATGTAACATATTACAGCTATCTGCGATCTGCGCTTCTTTAAGAACTTTACTCCGGGAAACTGTGACTAAAGAACTGATGAAACTGAAACTGAATTCTCAGAGTTGTCAAAATACAAAAATCTTAAGGGGTTAACATAGTCCTGATGCATACAGAAATGAAAGCAGGGAAAGGCACATGCAGTATGTCTTCTGATATTGATAATGACACATGTACTTCTGCAATTGTGTTCCTGTTTTATATTGAGGTAGGAAATATATAGAGAGATTTTATTGAATATTGAAAAGCTCCATGTTCTCCATCTAAGTAGGAAGTCAAAAGAGTTATTTTTTATTGCTACTTGTTCCATTAAGAGAAAAAATGTTAAACTAATTAAGTTTATGCATACCTATAAAGAAAAACAGCAGCATTACCTGACCTGGTGATCTGTAATCAAACGCTAGATGTAGTCAGTAATGAGATGTAAGACAAGCATTTTCTGCAGCAGAAGTAATTAACCATTAGAACTTGTCATTTTCTGTGACAGATTATTCCTATCACTGAAAATGTTTACATGAAGTCTGAAATTTTATTTATTTTGAATATGTTGTAGTTCAATGTAAAATAAATTAATTAAAAAATTAGTCTGTGAGGAATGAAATAGAAACTCACTTTTCAGAGTTTAAAAAAATGAGTCTTTATTGTATTCAACTCTAATAATTTTTGCTTTCTACTCTTTCATTTGCAGTGTTATTCTTTAGTTTATATTTATGTGTATGTGTATGTGCATGAACATGAATTCTGCTTCTGCAGTTGATGCTCTCCAGCAGTCTCTTTCATGTGATCATTCTCTGAAGAACTGTGTTTGTAACCCTCAGGTTCTGAAGAAAGACCCTAGAGAAGATGGAGATGGGACTAGAGAACAAGAGGCTCCATTGTATTCAACAGTTGCATAGAAAGTTTTCTGTCAACAGCCCTAACAGAGAAAGTGAGCTATCAGGTGCACAGGTCTAGAGGAGCTAAGGAATTTATGGTAAATGGATCTAGATCTCCACAGTTATGCTCTCAATAAGTATCTATACCTTAATCAGTTATAAAACCCAGTATATCTATGACTTTATCCAGTCCTGTAAGTTTAGCTGAATAGTAGAATTCACCATTTAGTTTTGTAAAACAATAAAATTATCAAAATGCATTAAATTCTTCATCAGGCCACACCAACCATACTCTTCTCAAAATAATGTTAAAACCTACTTATGGTTATCCAGTAGGTCTGTATGCAATTGCCTTGCCCATTTGGATAAATCAGCTTCTTTCTAACAGCAACTTGTTAATCTTCAGGAAATTTTATCTTCAACTATACAATTCTGCTTTAGTGATCTAGATATTTCCTCTTCTTTCCACCTAATAAAATAGAAACTCCTATTCAGAATTCCTCAAATATTTATGAATGCTTTAAATTCTTATTTCTTTAGTTTGCCTTTAGAAATGTTTATTGACGCTACTCATCAGGTTCATGATTTCATGGCACATTCCATGAATAATCTATGAGGTTACTGTTACTGTCATGTATCTGTATTATCTCAAAATACGATATTTCCATCTCAATCCTAACACTTCTCTTCTAGGTGTTTTTCTCATATTAAGGTTTGTATATAGAAAAATCATGTTGTGTAACTACTCAGAAATGGGCTCAGAAATTGAAACTTAAAGGAGTTCCCATTTTCCAAGTTCTCACTTCTATTTTTCCTATAGTTGTTTGTTTGTTTGTATTTATCAGCAGTCCAAAAACAAGTTATTCAGAACTCCTCCTATAACTGTGTGGTCAGAAATTATCTTACATCTTTTGATGGATGAGCTAAACTCAGGATATACACTCTTCTGATTTTCTTCTGCTGACAATTTATGTCGTCAGAAAATTGTTGTGTTAAAAGAACCATTTTTCTTAATATGTTGAAGTACAACATTAAAATTTTAGCAGTCATTAAAAGGGATATTTTTGGCATGTTAAAGATTATTTTTAAAGATTGCAGCTAACAAATTGCAGGCACCTTGAATAACAACATAAGAAGTTTGACCATAAGACTGTAATGAGTCCCTTTCCAAGGATTTAACCTTTTAGGACGTATCTTTATAATGTCTTTATTGCCTGCACTGTTCTGCAGGAAAACAAGCAAATAAACAAAATAAACAAAACAAACAAGCAAAAAAAACTGTGCAGGAAAAAGAAAAGGTCTAAAATGGTTTCCTAGTGTTTAATAAAATCAATGTGTAAATCCAGTGAAATCAATAAGAACTGAAGACAGAAAATGAAGTTGAGAGAAATAACTCCTGAATATTTTGTCCTTATCTCACACTTGTAGGTACCAGGAGCAAGGACTTAATGTTAGGTATCTAATATTCAAAGTAACATAATTGCAAAACATAAAACTAGGAACTTACTTGTCATTAAAACATTGTCTATACAGCTCTAAAAATGTATGGTGTGAAAGACAAGAAGAAATGTATATATATTTATATGTGTAAATACTTAAGTATAAATACATTCTTTTTCTTTCTTACTTTCCTTATGTCTGGTGTTCTGGACTTTTCTACCAGAAATCCACTTGGTGTAAGCAAGAATGTGTTGAAATGATACAAAAATAAAATTCTATGCACAGAGATACATAATTAAGCAGGCATTTGCTCTTTTCCTTACAATGCAATTTATTCAAATCAAGAAAGACACTATGGAGAATCCTGCATTAAGAATTCTGCTTAGATCTTTGTGCTGTTGGTAGGCCCTTTCCTTGGGAAGAGCAAGAGTAAAATCTACCTCTGAAATGGCCACCTGTTTGTAGTATATATGCCAGCTATTCAACTCTTCTGTCAGGGCAGGACTGCTCTTAGCAGTTTTATTACTTGGAAGTATTCTGTCACAGATGATTCTATAAAAGCACTTCCTTAGGAATATAACATGAAATTTTCTACTTGTTTTGCTTTATTCTTTTAGTCCCTTCCATGTATATTTCAAGACAAGTTAAGGATGTTTTGTTCTGTTGAGCCTTACAATCTTTGTCCATCTCATAGTAGCATAAAGTCAAGCACAAATATGTGTGTTTTCAGTACTGAAGGTTACTTGGTTATCTTAAATTCATGTATTTGAAAATTTTCCCTATCTTACTTAAATTATGTTCTGGTAGTTTGAAATCCTCCATTGATACCCTTTGATATACATTAACCAGACACCACGAAGAACTGCCAGTCATCTACTTAATAGCAGGATGTCTTTGAAGCATTTTTGAAACGCCTTTGCTTTGTATTCATCTGAGATGATTAGCCTTACTGTCCTCTGTAATCCACATATGCTGTAGCATGCCGAGAACAAGAAAATCCACATTTCAGATAATACAATAACCATAATACATCTGCTGGAAAAGTTGCTGCAGTGGCAGCTATATTAAAAGGAGTTGTTTTGGACAGTTATGTACATGGATAGGACTTAAAACACCAGATGAAGATGAACTAAATATGCTAATCCATATCCGGAATATTGTTTGTCTCTTTCTGTTGAAAACAAATTCAATGATGTTATTTCTTAAGTGCAAATGTATATCATAAATTACAGATTTACTTCAAAGTTATATCAGTGAAAATACTTCAATGGAAAAAAAAAAAAAGTTTGAGAATAGTTCATTTTCTAGTTCCTTCCTCTTTAAGCTCAAACTAAGTTACAAACATACCTGATGATTTCTGAACTTCAGAATTTGCCATTCTATCTTTATTTGCATACAGTTTGAGTAAAAAATGGCAGTGAAAAACTACCCAATCAAATCATTTTCTATCTATAGAAGTCCTATTGGAAGGAAAAATAATATAGAAAGAGTTCATATTTCATTCTGAAATAAAGGAATATTTTATTCTGCTGTAATTTTACTTCCTATTTTAAAGTGAAGATGGCTTGATTTTTACACTACAAATGTGCAAAATTGTACATTTGTTTCAGCTTTCACAAATTCTTTTTGAAGTACAAAGAAGTTAAATCCCAGCATCTGAAATTTCAGAAAAATATTCAGAAGAATCGTGCAGTTGTACCTGCCATGTCATACTGTTTTCCATTGTAAAATATAACTTTGAAGCACACAGTTTGGTCTTGTTTCATTCACACATACTTAGGCTTCTTGTTCAGCAAAGATTAATGAATGCATATGCTCTTTCTACACTCAAAGGAGGCTCATTGATGCCAGTGGAGCAGCATAGATACAAAGTTAAGACAGGCATTAGTCTTTTCAAAATCAACCACTAAGCCTATTAAATGAGGGCAGAAAATTAGGTTAGATTGCTCTCTTAGTAAGGTTAATGAAGCCCTGTTGCCTAAGCTATTGTGATACAATTGAAGAGAATAGCTGAATTTGACACAGTGAATAAAATACTTTAAGGGAAGAGTGCACGAAGAAAGCTTGGAATGTTATTATGCAGGATAATGCAGGTTAGGCAATTAAATCACCTCCTTTTTTGGTGGAAATCATTGTTCTTTTGAGTGATCTTGTGCCAAAGGCAAGCCTTAATATCTCACACATTGTATTTGAAAACGTTCTGCTTCATTTCAGCCAAGAAAGTTCTGTTTATTTTCTAACATTATCTGATACTGTAAAAATGACCTTTAAGTGGTCCCCAGTACACTCATACTCTTTGTTCTAGGAATACAAGGAATCTTAAATACTGTCAGATGGAACAGTTTTTTAAAATGCTTTATTTTTAGCAACACCTAGAGTTCGTTCTTCCTGGGGTGGAAGTATCAGGATTACAGGAAGATCAAAAGTTGAGACAGAGAAAACAACAGAAGTGAAAGAAAATATGAAATCTGGCATTGTATGTAAAGGAAACTGTCATTCAAGCTACAGTAGTTTCTACCGTGATCTGTTGAAGAGATTATCATGGAAAGAGTAATGCATTTAATTTTCTTGTGAATTAGGTTGTAGTACACATTATCTCTGTGAAATCTGAATAATCAGAGATGGAATCTGATTTAAAAAAAAATAGAAAAAAGAAGTAGAAGTCTCCTATGGAATTTAGGACAGGAAATTTCCCCTCAAACTACTGTTCAAACTAAAAATAAGCTGCCGTCTATTATGAAACTTTTTTCCTTTTGTGTACTTTAGAATCATTTCTAGTGCTTTATTGTGGATGTTTGACGATAACCTTAACTGTACTGACAAAAAAAATCTTCCACAATTTTTTAAAGTTAGTGGAAGCATATTTTAGAGGGAAGATCTTGACAGGCAAAAATTACAATAAAAACACGTGTCTTAGAATCAAGCCAAAGAGAAATCATGTTTGACCAATATTCATGATGTCATATTTGTGCACTTCAGGGTATGTTTACGCTACCATTTTAATTGGAATCCTAATGCACTTTTGAAGCAAATCACCTGGTCCTCTTCACTTCCCACACTTTAGTTTACAATGTGGGGCTGTTTAGAGAATGTAAACTAGATTTCTTATAATGAAGCTGAACTGGAGCACATATTCCAGGAGTGCTTCTGAAGTGCTATAATCATTAGTGCAGTCAGTTCATTGGACAAGACTTCAAACTCTAGCGTGTAACATACAAATCCCCTGCAATCAAAATTCCCTCATTGTAGGCATCTGGTTCTCAGTGCTGTTTTGGTTGTAAAACCTATGTGCAGCGTATCATTTAATGTAGCCTTGGTATACTTACATTGTCTTGGTAATAGATATATTTTATAACTGAATTTAAAATACTGATGCAGATACTGACAGCACTGGAAGTCAAACTTGACAGTAAACACTTGTGTAAAAAAAGGAGCA
Organism: Tetrao urogallus; assembly: GCF_951394365.1. Taxonomy (NCBI): domain Eukaryota; kingdom Metazoa; phylum Chordata; class Aves; order Galliformes; family Phasianidae; genus Tetrao; species Tetrao urogallus. The sequence goes on along the minus strand of NC_136814.1, from coordinate 52,596,791 downwards.
CAGATATAAGAGAACTCAAATGTTTAACACAGAACATAGGCAGTAATTTTCAACAGGATCTCAAGTATGGCTCAGGCCTGTGAATGTTTGCTTTGTTGAATGAGGGACAATCTCCAGGATACTTTTCCAGGAGGTACACAAAACCAATAAAATTTCTCAGACAACTGCAGCAGCCTTCTTTGGGGGCTGCAGACCATGCTGCTGATGGGCTTTTCTGGGTGCCAAACCAAAACAGATTTTGACACATCTCCAGAAGGCTGTAATTTTTTAGGGGTGACTTAACTGCTAGTTTATCTGGCACATTGGTTCTATAAAATTATTTCCAGAGGAAGAATTATAGTGAACATTTAATTAGCAGTGACTACGTGATCGGGTTCTCCCTAAAGAAATTCAGAGCGTAGATATCTGTAGACTTCAGGATAAAAAACTGTTGTCTTAAGTAGAAAAAATTGGTTGTTACTTTTTTCCAAATGTTTCTGTGTTTGTCTGAATATATCCTTGTATTTTAAATTAAATTCTATACCAACTTAAGTGAAAATAGCTCGAAATAAAAGGTGTGTGGGAATGAAATAGTGATTAAAACCCAACATCCTCCTCAGTCAAAATTAAAGTTCCAAATATAAGTTCTCAAAAGCCAAGGATACATTTTTTGGAATCAGGTCTTCTACAAATTCACATCTGACATTTTCTCCCAAACTGTCATCGTGGACTAGTGGCAAAGATATTCCAAACTTCTATGGGCTTGACTGGGTCCCTGGCTTTTGCAACTGTCTTGGGCAGATGAGTTTCTCTTGTCCAATGTTAGTTTTCCCAGAGAAAACAGGCAACAAAACCAGAGAATTTCTTTGTTAAATGTTTGAAATCAAGTGCTTCAATCTTTTATCGAGGTATTAGATGATATTGTTCAACTTATGTCATCATAACACTCCTGAGAATTGTGGTAGCATTGTTCTTATTGAGCTGGTTCACCAATTCATCTGTTTTATTTTAGACATGTACCTCAGGCTCAAACAAATCTGGGAGTGTGTTCTTCTAATTGAGTCCAAAGGGATTGAAGACAACCAACTCAGAGAGAAATGTCTACACTCTTGGTCTGTAGCTAGACCATCTAATGATAGACAGTATCTATGTTGTTTTTCAAAATAATGATTGTCTGAACAAGGAAAAAGTGCCCATCTAGAATACAAGTGGGAAAAGACAAGTAGGCGTTTACTTGTCACTTCAGAGGAAATATAAAGGAGATAAAGAACGCAGCTTTTCAGGCCTTTCTCACCACTCAGAAAACTCTTCTCCATTTGGTTACAAAATAAAACCTTACAACATTATTGCCTGTTTTCCTTTATAGAACTCTTTAGCTTGTTCATGGTTTAATGAAAGATTGAGAAATGTTTGCAGAGGAAATTCACAGACACTGGTTGTGTTGATGTCCCATGACATATGCTTTTCCTGTTGTGTTTTATATTTCGAGTCACACTGAAATTTGCAGCAAGACTTATCTTGCAACAAAAATTCCTCTGAAGAAGCTCTTAGCTATGAAGAGGAATCTTGAGACTTACCAGACATTGCCTTAAAGGTAGCAAGCAGGTAGCAAAAGTCTGATTAAATGTTCTCTAATACTATTAGGTTGTTTTAAAAAGAATAACAGTTTTACATGAACTAAATCAAACCTTTCAGCCAATATAACTCAGTATCAACTTTCTACTCATGTGTTTTGTAAGAGATTATATTATTTCATTTTATAGTGCAGAAGATATTAAGTAATATTTGCATTTCTTTATACTCATGAAAAGATGTGATTTCTGCATTTATCCTCTCTTTTACAGCCTTGCCCCAACAGTACAGTTTTAATATTTCTGTAGATTAGATTTTGTATGTGTGTGTGTGTGTGTGAGACAGATGGTAGAATAAGATGTAGAATAATATTTAATAGTCCTACTATTCTTTAATTCTGCATATATTCATCTCCTTTTAGCCAACCAAGCTTTCATGATACTAAAATATAAGTGTGATGAAAAAGACTGTAACAACAGAAATGCTGAATATGTTCTAAGTTTTAAAACGTTATTGTTAGTAGAATCTTCCTTGTGCTTTACCACTGATCTGTATGTATTTTTTGGTGTTTCACCCCTTTCAACATATTATCAAATATTCGAAGTATAATGTATTTCTTTCTGAAACGTATGCTGTTCAAGTAAAGACGCTAAAAAAATATTAGGAGGAGTTAAAATTTAATGAATGAAAAGGTACAATAAATATTTGAAGTGTGTTAGATATGCAATTTAATTTTATAGCAATTTAAGGTATTCCAGATACAAAAAATTTATGATTCTTAATCATATTCTGTGTACTAGTATACTGACTCAAGTTGATTAAATAATCAACATGGAATCTGAGAATTATAGAATCACAACGATATGGGTTGGAAGGGACACTGAAGATCACCAACCTCCCTGATATGGGCAAGGATATTTTTCACTAGATTATGTTTCCTAAGTCCGCATTCGACCTGGCTTTGAACACTCACAAGGATGGAGCACCCACAACTTCTCTGGGTGACTTGTTCTAGGGCATCAACACTCTTATAGAAAATAATTTCTTCCTTATATCTAATCTAAATCTTCCTTTTTCTATTTGAAGTCTTTACCCCTTGTCCTATCAAAGTTTGCCAAAATTATCAAGAGTGGAATTATTTCAATACATAGTTTACATATTGTGTTTACTAGGATAAAACTGCTAAACATTTTCCTGTATAAGGGAAACACTTCTGGTCAGTCTTTGGCAGAAGTCTGTGTATATGCAATCATTCTGATCTGCAATCAACCTACAACACTGTGAGTTAAACATTCTACTGTATGTATTTATCAGTAAAGTAATGGTTTTATATTACTATGACTTTTCAAACATTTATAATATTAATATTAGAATTCATATCCAGCTGCATATATACGGGATATTCATGGTTGGTAACAAGGTAATATAGCTGAGGTAGCTTATTGTTTTGGACATGGAAGTGGGAAATGGTCTTTGGTGCTCCAGGAAGCTACAGAGAAGCTTCCGCTGTTCTATTCTCTTCTATCTCCAGTGAAAAATGTAATAATAAATGAAGCAACGTTTAAGTGCTGAGACTTAAATTAATCTCATTTAAGATCACTTAGGTCTTGGAGGATTGCTATTCAGTTTCAGCCACACTTATTTAGTCTCAGCAGATTTTTCAGTCAGGTAACCATGAACTGCAGATATTATGTCATACATACATATATAATAGATTAAAGACCCCCAAGGTCAGTTTAGCTTAATGAATTGACAACATTCAACACTACAGCATTAATGAAAAAAAATATCTTTATACGTGAATTGCTTATGCGTTCTTAATCAAAATACAGCATATGCAGGAGGAAATGGATAAATGAAGATATTTGATATTGAAGCATAATGTAGAGAGTGATCGTTTCCTGATATTGCTAATTGTCAGTTGAAAGCCTATGCTACTATAGAAGAGTTTGAAATCATGTTTGGCACACTGAGAATTATGACAGTAAAAAATTTTATTCTCATTTGATTTTACATCTGTAAACAGATGAGTACCAAAAATAAGCTCTTAAGCTTATTGTATTGCTTATCATTTAACAATTTGTTGAGAGAGAGTATCTTATGGAAATAATGACATTTTTATCTATTGCTAAACACAGTTTAAAATGTGAGCATTAGAAGAGTTTCCTAACATCTGATTTGTTGTGACTCCTATCAGAGGCCATGACAAATCCAAAATAATTTCCAAAGGTCAGTATTTCATATAGTATCTGTTGAATGATTAATCTCATAGCAGTGCATTTGTTGGTTGTATTATTTTAGTATTTTAATGCTTATTGCAACAACTTGTCTAATTTTGTTTACAATTACAGAAACACATAAAGTGATCTGTCAATTAATATCTATCATGCTGTTATTGTTTTACTAATGTTAAATTAACTGTGTCAGAGAAATACGTAATTAGTGTAAAAGTGAACTGATTTATTTTTCATGTTATTTAAATTACATATAATTTCACAATAAGAAGTTTTATACCATGGCTAAATGAAAGTGTTTATCTATTTTGTAATCACAATTTATGTGTGTAAATGCTGTAACTAGAGTACAATGATCTAATGTAGTCAAAGTTCAATAGAAGTACAGCAGTTGCAAAGTAGTTTAATGCTCACTTGTCCTCATGAGTCAAAGGGAAAATCTACTATGCTCACTAAGGTTAAATCTGAGTTTCTGATAGGAATGAAAACATTTTTTTTCTGTTACACAGAGGGAAATTTGCTTTTATTTCCCCTTCAATTTATTTTCTTGTCTTTATACTTTTCCGTTCATCAAATGACTTTTACAAAACTGATAGATCATCTGTGTTGATCATCGTCTTAAGAAAAATTCTTTCCATTAAGTTGTTATGAATGCAAGTAACTCTCTTCCATTTTTTTTTGTTTGTGAGTATGTAAGGAGAGGTGGAACAAAAGTTATCCATCACTTTTAAGAAGAAGGAAAGACAGAGAAAATTGCAATTCATATTATTTAGTCCTTAAACTTTCCCTTCTGGTTTTAAAGTCAATTTCCTGTGCATAGGTTTCATTGAAATAGAAAACCTCCTTGCAGCCAGTATTCATTTCTTTCTCTACTAATTGTCATTCATTTGTAATCCCACAGGTTAAAGGACTGTGAAAATTGATTTCTGACTTTGTAATATAGTAGGCTTAATCCTATTCTAATAACAAAGATACATCGCTTTCCAGTAGTACTTGATGGAAGAAGGAAAAGGTCTGCTCTTAGAAATGATTCCATTGCATGTTTGGATTTTCCATTGCATTCCTTTTGGTTATGCAACATTTCTACTCTTCAACGAAAGTTGCATATTTTGTTTTTAATACCACAGTCATAGGTACTCAGTGAGACTGTAAATACTAACTAATGACAGCTGAATACCTTATTTCACTGATTAATAAAGACTCCAAAAAATATTCTAGGAAATATCTTTTTTTGGATTTTTCTATAGAATTTTCATTTAATGTTTCCATTTTCAAATTCTCTCAACATATATTGTAGTTTGTATATTACACTTCTAGCTTCTAAAACATCTCTCTTTCATCCTTATTAATTTCTACCAGAATATAATTTAATGAGAGCACAATATTGCAGAAGTAAACACGTACTAAGACAGATGTTCTGCATATAACTTTTAATTAAGAAAATATTTGAGATACTTTATGACCTCCTCAATGTCAAAACTGGAAAAATTTGCTGGGGGATTAATTGACATCCTAGAGCCTATGAAATGTTACAGATGCTCATTTTATACTGCTATAGTACTGCTAACAATTAGAAACATTTAATATTTAAGTTTGTTATTTTTGTAATTGGATTAAATAATGGCCCATGTGTTGTCTTTTACTCAGCTAACATTTACATTACAGTAGAAGGGACATCAAATGCACTAGTTAGGATTACATAGTGATATTCATCCTCATTGTATTGAGTTAACTCATAGTAGTCAGAAACTTCCTTTTTCAAAGAGATGGGCATTCACATAGGGGACATCCCATAGGATTTAAGAGATATGGGGTATACAAACAGACTAAGGCACACACACGTGTCTTCTCATGTATCTAGCTGCAGATAGGTGTCTATCTATCCATGTGTCTTAACTCTTGAAGTCAAGGAAAAACTGATCAGTTCCAAGCACAAAGAATGATCCAATCCATTCTGAACTAGACTAATAGCCAGGATGCCTCACCGGCATGCAAACAACTACACTGACACTGACTCAAACTTAGTCTTCTCCCTTGATCTTACTTCAGTGCCCTTGAGGATTGCGCTATATGTCCATGCATTAATGACATACTATTATGTGAAAAGCTCCAATAATATATGCTGTTCTATGCTATAATGTAATGTTATGATATATATACTAATATAGAGGGTTTTTTTATTATTCTAAAACGAGGGAACCACCTCAGTTAAAAAGCTTGAAACAACACTTTTAATGTTGAGATAAGTTAGGAGTGTTATCTTGTGCAGATATCCAGTGTATGTAAGGGAAAAATCATAATAAGCCAAGAGAGGTGCCAGGTTTTCTTATACAATTATCACTTTCATGACATTTACCAATCATAAGAAAGCTTGATCTAAAAAATCAGTCTGTGTTTGCTGACAGCACAAAAATCTGCGTTTTATTCAACTCTTAAATTAGAATCCTTTCCAGCTATGAGACAGGAGAAAGGTCAGTATTTTTTGTCATTATTTGGCCTCAATACTGCTCTTATACTGAAAAGTTCATTACATTCCTTAGTGATGTTTATTGCAGTATTGATGCTCACTAATGGAGAAGGATATAAGGTCAATTTATTTCATGCAGACCAGAAAACTGTTACTAACAGTTAACAACTTTTGATCATGTACTCCAGAATTTATAGCTAACTCTGAGCAGTCAATAACTGTGTATTCATTGTTCATAAAAGTTAACATCATCCTTAATGTATCTGGAGAGGTCAGGTGAACCATACTTAGGAATGTTTCTCATGTATATCTTCAAGAATGCTAATCACTTATCACTGATTAAAATTAGAGAAGCTGGCCAGTTTGGAAAAATAATATATCCTGAGAAGATTTAAGTATGCATGCAAAACAGATGAGTGGAGATTAACCATTGTTTACTGGAGATGAAGTAAAACTAATTTCTGCAGAATTTGAGTTCTTGGCATGGATACCTGATGCACATATCACATTAAAATATTTATAAATCATTCAGGTTGCATTACTCACACTCAAAAATTGGAAAAGATCCTTCTCCGCAGATATTCATGTTATGTTTTCATATAAATATCATTTATTACCTGATTGTTATTACTGGTTTAGGAAAAGTTGTCTTCTTACATAAGGAGGTCATTTTTTTTATTTACTGTGAAGAGATGGGAAGTCATCATTTTGGAGTTACATTTCAATGCTAGCTCCTTTATCCCTAGATCTAAGGGAAATGCTTATGCAATTATATGATTTCATCAAGGATATAAGAAATCAGGATATGATTTGTTCAATGTAGGGGAAGAAAAAATCCACCATTCTTCAAAAAGAGGATATAGCAGCCAGGAACCTTCCAAATATACAGTATGTAATGTCTCTGAGTTTAAACTTACATATTACACTGTAGCATCAGGGACTCATAATGATCTCCCAGGATCATTACTCTACTGCAAGACACATGTACATTCTAATGTTTCTTTCCACCTAAGATGAGTTCCAAAGCAGTAGAGCTACTTAATATATGGAGACAAGTCTTCAAATAGTTTAACAGTGTGTCACCAGTACTGACAAGAAATGAGAGAATTCAAGTTTATCATGATTTACAAAGCCAACCTGTGACTTGCTAAGTCAAAACTTGGCCTTAGCAATGCAAAAAGAATGCCTGTCTCATTGATGAGTCCTTTTCCTACATGCCCAATGTCTTTACACTCTGCTATTTAAATGCAGTGCACAAAGAAGTTTCATCTCACTACACTGCAGTATAAAAGTAAAGTATAAAATTTCCCTCCATCATCTATGGTCTAAATTTAAGAGCCAGCAAAACATAATTTGAAAGTGGAATTAAAGGCTTGGATTTCCTCTACTTAGAGATTAATGTTACCCTGTATTAATTTTATTTCTTTCCAAAAGTCAAGCTGAATTTCAGCTGCTGCAACTGCATTCATTCATTTGCCATCTCAGCAAGTTTGTCCTGTGTAAATATTGTGATCTTAATAAATAAATACTGAAGCACAGCTGGTGCTGGCAAGATATCACTGTTAGGTTGCTGCAGCCCTGCTATCACCAGTGGATGTTGCTAATTATTCTCAGAACTGGAAAGTAGGGGGAAAGGAATGCAGAGCAGAGTCAACAGAGGTTGTAACACACACAAAAAAGGATGTTTTGAGTTCAGAGCAAGGATATCTGAGCACCATGAAGGCAAGCATTTCATCAGACCTGTTTATGAACTGCTTCCTTACTGAAGTAAGATTTAACAGTCACGTTAAAATAAAAAAGAAGCTATATAATATTTGTTTAAAATTCTTACCATTTGTTCTAGTGGGCAAGTGATAGAAGCTGAAATATTTAAGGAAGACTACTAAAAATAGCAAATATAAAATAAAACCATAAAAGCCTGGAATTAATGAGGCCACTGGAAGATATATGTAATTTTTTGCTCCTTCTGTTTTGTTGTGAGTATATTAATAATTTCTGGACATAAAATTAGTTTTTCTTTTGTTTGCTGCATGATGAAGTGGATAGTTTTCAAACATATGCAGTGTAATACAGCAGAGAAGTAGAATATTCCCTCCAGCTAAAAAAGTAATTCTTATATTTTCATCTTTTTAGTAGATGGCAGCTGAAGAGAGTGACTGCAAAACTCAATGTAAATTGGTCTTTTATTTGGTTTTCAAACCATCATTACCTGCCAATATTGACACTGTTTTGACTTTCATGTGTACTATTGTCTAGTGTAGCTGACTGCCAAATAGCTGAGGAAGTGTACTACTCAAGTTTCCACATTTACTTTTGAAAAAAAAAAAAAAAAAAAAAAAAAAAAATCCCAAATCAATGAGTGAATTTACTGCACTGTTAAAGCAATTAAATGTATTCAGCAGGCATTACCTTAAAATGAATTCACAGGAAGGATATAATAAAACTGGGTATCTGACAACAGTCTCTGACAACAATCTCCAAAGAGTATTTGCATATCAAAGTAACTTTAGAAATTATGTTGTGGGGAAAACCACAATATACATTTTGTTTCTCTATTTCCTTTTCTTATCTGTCAAAATAGAGTTGAGAAGAACTTGGTACTGAACTTGGAATTTCAATGATCTGAATGAATTTTTTTAATCTATTCAGTCTACTAACTCACATAAGTTCAGAACAGAAATTCTAGAGACGATGCAAGGAAATACTGAATACAGAGAATATTGAATAATAAATGAAATGCTCCTGTCATGTTCCAATAAAAGAGAAACAAAATTAAGAGTGTAGAGTTACAGTTATTCTATTTCTCAAAAAGAGAAAATGAGGAGAAAATGAGGAGACTGGAAGTTTCAATCATTATATCTATAAGCAGTCTAATAGCTTAAGGGTAGGAGAAGGAGGTGCTCTGAAGACAGAAGTACCTCTGAGTTAGATTGAAGGGGAAGTAAAAAGCTGACGAAGGAAAGTGGAGGAAGCATTGCAAATATTAAGGTATATATGTTAGTCATCAAAATTTTCCTGACTTCCGTTTAATACAGATCATCTTAATTGGAGTAGTTGAGAGAGACTAAAAAGCAAGTGAACTTTGCCTATGGAGAACCTGTAGGGAGCTTGATCTAAAAAATTTACAAAACTGTTTCCTTTTATTTTTCCCCTTCACGAAAGACTAAGCTTAATGTGTATGTCATGTAGAATACTATTGTAAGACATGACATAAAAATGTGACTTCAGGTACTACTTAATTCTCTTGCTAGCAGGCATAGAGTTCCTGGCCAAGAATACTCTTGTGACTGTTATAAATAAAAAATTTTTACTAACTACATCTCCACCACTGAGACAAGAAAGATTCCCTCGGGCTCTTAATGTGTTTGGAATAGTTAATTAGTGAATACTATTCAAAAATTAATCCCAGATTAGTATTATTCCCTGTTTTTCCAGTATCCTTTTTAAAATGATGTCTGAAGTGATAGGACTGCAGTTTTAGATCTCATTTGGTAATTTAACACTTTTATTTACTGGTAGTCCGTCACCTCAAATGAGAGCACAAACTGGCAAGGGAGTTCCCTGCCAATACATTATACATAGCAGAAAAAAATAAAAATACTTTAAAATAGGCCCATTGAGGAAAGGCTTCATTATAATACCAAAGAGCTGTTAGCGAGGGGGGGCAGTTGTCATGAGACAAGGAGAAAACTGAGACATTTAATTCTTTTATTCTCAATTTTAAATGTGGATGAGAGTTTAAAAAATCTTTCACTTACAGCATATTTAGTAAGGCTTTCTGAAAGCATAAATTTAAACTATGTCCTGAAGTTTGCAGTAATTAGGGTAGGATTTCTTCCAAGTATAATTTAAAAGTTTAATGTTCTCTTTAAATATACTTCTATGTCACTGTGATATTGTGTTAATTTTTTTTACATCTGTGATGCTTTGCATTTTGCAGATACATGCCATAAAGGTAACTGGTCCAAATCCAGGGTCTCATCTGTGGATGTAGTAAGCTAAGCTTTGATAAATCATGTTTCTGAGAATAACCATCAGGCCATACCTTTCTAGAACTGCTTGCTTATTTCTTATGGTATAACAAATGAGTTAAGTCAGTAAACAGATTACAGGTAAAGCTGGAGAGACAAGAAAGAAATGTTCTTTAACTCACAAAAAGCTAGAGTCGCCTGATGATGTACCAGAAAAAAAGAAGAAAGACACTCAGAAATATGTTTAGTTCTACTACAGTGACAGAGAGAAAGTCATTTAACTTTTCACTGTAAGTTTTCTCCAGCACTGAACTTGAAAATAGCCCTTAACTCAAGAAGCAGATCTTGAACTCACAATTGTCTGAAATCATTTCTTTGGCATGCAGTAGTAATAGAAAAAAAAAAAAATTCAGCTGAACTTCATCATCATGTAAGCTACTGGGAACAGGAATGAGAGAGAGTTTGCCACTCAAAGCTTTGATGTGCTTACATCTTGATTGTGGTGAGTCATTTTGGTCTCCACATCTCAAGAAAAGCGGAGAAGAAAAAGAGGCAATTACATGAAGAAGATGATGGAAAAGCTGGCTTATGAGAAGAGAAAAAATGTCAGGGATTTATCAGCTAGGAGAGAAGGGTGACATCCTATACAAGCAGTCACTGAGATAACAGGAAAGGGGAAAACAGAATCTTGATAGTAAAACCTGTACAAATAAAACCAGGAGGCACTCCAAGACAATTATAGGAGTTTAAATTAAAACACATAGAATACTATCTGCCTGCTGGCAATTAACCTCTGGAATCTTTTGCAATAACAGATCAGAATTGCAACCAGTGGCCAAGGGATTATCCTAGTGCTACAGACACAAGGTTGTCCATTCTAATGATTATCACCAGGGTCAAAGCCTAAATGTTTCTGGTTGTGGGACTGATGTAAAAAGAATATTTAACCCATCAAACTCAGCCTTGCTGTAAAGCGATCTAGAACAAATGAGCAAGTAGGTGTTCAAGTTCAAAGGCATTCTGCATGTGAGAAAGGGGAAAATATTCAAATATTTTTTGAAGACTCACTTTTTGTTGTTTTGTTTGCTTATTTTTTTTTAAGTAATGTGTCACATGTGATGAGATAGTAATAATCACATTTGACAGAAATTTGAATCTGAGCTTAATAGAAGGGTTTTGTTTTTAGGACTCAGTTCTAATTCTAGCAGTTTTCTAACTTCTCATCTCAGTTCTGAACTTAGTACAGTGCACTCACAGTCTAAACAGAACACTTCCGAATCAAAATATTTTCATTTTCTGAATAAATTATCAGCTTCTTTAATATGTATTTGTGCAGATATCTACTGTATCTGTCTCATATATGGTTCTGTATTCTTGTTTTGGATTTTTTAAGAAATCATGATACAATGACAATTAAGATTGTCCTAATAGAATTTCCTTCCCTGAGAACACTATGTTGTTGTCTGTGCAAATTTTAGCTCTTCATTTTCCTTCTTTGCTCCTTGTTTTCTGCTTCATTTTCCAGAAAATGTAATGTCAGCTTAGAAAAAAAGTTATGGTGTGGGATAGGCTTTTAGATGCTTCTGGATGCAGAGAAATATGGGGTAGTTTTTTTTCAAGAATCTGTTTTAAGAAAGTTTTGTGGAAGAAATACGTAGTTTAAATTTATACTTTGCACATGTAATATTGTCTGAGTTTGATAATAAAACATACATATATATATGAGTTTCTGTATTACAAATATTTCCTGTTTTTGAGGGAACGTCTCAGTGACATAGATAATTGTATGGAAGCCTAAAATGTGTTTTGATTTCAATGTAATTATTGAATCTACTTCAATGCTCTTCTTTCATATACGGTAGCTATGGGGCTCAGCTGCTTCAGTCTATCTGGCAGTGAGTTTAATTAAAATCTTCACTAGCACAATGCACATCAAGTCTTTCAAAACAATGGTACACTGATTGTACAAATTCCCATAGGTGAGCTCAGGCACAGGCAGTCTCCATCCCCAGAGCTTCTAAAATATATTCAGGGAAAAGGAAAAGAGAAAAATATTCATGGTCAGGAATGGAGGATTGAAATGGTTATGAGCAGAAGAGAATCTAGTGTGTTTTCACTGTGTTGCATAGTTGTTCCCCTTTTCTTAATCTGGGTTTCCTTCTTTTAAGGTAGTAACTATATCTGCCTTGACTAAAATCTGACATTTTTGAGAGAGTATGTCAGCTTTTCAGCATTCCAAAAAGTTCTTAGAAATAAAATGAACAGAATTGATGGGTAGGATATCCAGCAGGCCTCAGATTTCTTTCTCAGTAACCCATTTAAAACATAGAAATGGTGCACTGTCTGTAAGTTTCACTTCATCAAGTCTTGCAGATGATGAAATTCTTTCATTGATATTCAGAATTCATTAACATGGTTCATTGGAGGTTCAGGTAGCAAAGTCTGAATGCCTCCACTCTCTCATCAAGAAGTCTCAAGATATCAGAGTGTACAATTTCCTCCTGTAATTCTTCTAGTTGGGTGTTGCACAATTCAGCTCATGTACAAATGTCAATGCTATAAACAGGGATGCTGGTAATAAAGACAGATGTGGATAGGGCCTGTACATTACCCAGTGGCAAACTAACAAAAAGCAACTGGATTTTGTGAGGAGAAAAAAGAGAAAGGGAGAGAGAGAGAGAGAGAACTTTGGAAATCATTAACTCCTAATGAAGTTAGATTTAAAGGGAAATCATGGAAATAAAATCGCTGAGGCAGAGTGGTTGAACAGATAAATGGAAATGAATAGTGTGGAATGCAATTTCTGAAACTATGCTGTAGGTTACAAAACATTTACTTAAGATGTAAGGTGATTTAACTTAATCTGACATTACAGTTTATAAGAAGAGTAAGTATGGAATTAGGTTAAAGTGTATGAGAACACAGTAAATCTATGTAGTTTTACAACAATTTAATTAATTTAGAACAAGATAAATGACTGTACACATTAGCTGGTTGTTTAAATATAGATGTACTTTACAGTATAACTCTATAGATAAAGGAGTAAGCTTGCTTAATATCTATGAGAACCAGGCTCATTCAAGTTCTTAGCAGTAGAGGTAAATGAACATAAGCTTACTTTTCTCTATAAATGATAGACAGAAAGAAAGAAAGGTGCAATAATGGAAGAATTGAAGCTGTAATGGATACTCACAGTTTGGAAGAAAAGCTAGAATGTCTAGCAACTAAGCTTTGATTTTACATTTTGTAGATGCGTGTATGTATTCTGATATCTATGAAATCTATTCTTTTTTTTTTTTTTTTCAGTGAAGTTAATCTAGCTGTTTTCTTTATCTAGCTGTTTGACTGACAATAGCTATAAGGAAAAAAATGGAGCTGCTGAAGAAGAGAGAATTAGAAATTCTTCAGCAAAGGCCTGTTGCAGTTTCCAGTACTGATCTTTCTTTTAAGAAATGTACACACTCAGAGGGCCACCAGAAATGGGTGGGGGTAGCCACAGTGAGATGTAGTTTTGGGAGGAAAAGACAAACTTTTTTTTTTTAATGTTCAGAAAAAAACCCAAAAAATGTGAAAGTGAAGGAAATTTTATCCTTTATATACATACATATATGGGAACCCTGAGTTCAAGGACTGTAACTGCAGTAATGATTAACTCACACCCAACCATGAATCTGTGCAGGATTTGCTTCTCCAACAGGATGCATTTAAGTCAAGAGGGCCTAATGGGATTCATCCCAGGGTACCCAAAGAGCTGTCACCATGAGACCTCATCTCAACTAGTTTTCGACTGTCTTGGGAATCTGCAAGTCCCAGCTGGAACTGCTGGGTTCAACTGGAAGCTGGCAAGATTGTCCTGATTTTCAACTAGGCCTGTCAGTCTCATGTCAGTTCTTGGCAAAATTATGGAAGAGATTATTCTGGAAGCTATTGAAAAACACCTTAAAATTATGCAGTCATTGGTCATAGCCAACACAGTTCAATGGAGGGAAAGTCCTGTTTAAGTAACTTAGTTTATTTTTGTGACAAAATTATTCACCTAGTTGGCCAGTTTCACCTACTCACCAGGAAGCCAGTTGATGTAACACAGTTACAGCTGTGATACAGGCTGGTGATATGTCACTAATTTTTATAAATAACTATAAATAACTTAGATAAAAGAAGAACATAACTGAGTTTTCAGATGGCACTAAGCTGAGAGGACTTGTTGACTCACTGGAGACCAGAGGTCTTGCTGAAAAATGGTGGCGTCCCCCAGGGGTCGGTACTGGGGCCCATCGTGTTTAATATCTTTATTGATGACCTAGATGAGGGGATTGAGTGCACCCTCATTAAGTTTGCAGATGACACCAAGCTGGGAGGCGGTGTCGATCTCCCTGAGGGTAGGGAGGCCCTTCAGAGGGATTTACACATGCTGAACTGCTGGGCTGAGGTGAATGGGATGAGGTTCAACAAGGCCAAGTGCTGGGTCCTGCACTTTGGGCACAACAACCCCATGCAGCATTATAGGCTTGGCGATGAGTGGCTGGATGAGTGTGAAGAAGAGAAGGACCTGGGGGTGTTGGTTGCTGCTTGGCTTAACATGAGCCGACAGTGGTGGCCAAGAGGGCCAACGGCATCCTGGCCTGCATTAGAAATAGTGTGGCCAGCAGGAGAAGGGAGATGATCATGCCCCTCTACTCAGCACTGGTGAGGCCGCATCTCAAGTACTGCGTTCAGTTTTGGGTCCCCCACTACAGGAAAGATGTTGAGGTCCTGGAGCGTGTCCAGAGAAGGGTAACAAAACTGGTGAGGGGTCTGGAGCACAAGTCTTATGAGGAGTGGCTGAGGGAGCTGGGATTTGTTCAGTCTGGAGAAGAGGAGGCTCAGGGGAGACCTCATGGCACTGTACAACCTCCTGAAGGGAGGTTGTGGTGAAGAGGGATTTGGCCTCTTCTCCAAGGCAACAAGCAGGACCCGGGGTAATGGCTGCAAGTTGTGTCAGAGGAGGTTTAGATTAGACATAAGAACTTTTTCTCTCAGAGTGGTCATTTCAACTCAAGATGAAGCTGTACTATGTATAATACATTGCAAAGTATTACCTTCTGCCTTAGTCCAGAGTGTCATTCACAATGTTTCCTTTGCTCCTTCCATAGTACAAGTTGGATTACAAGCAAAGGGAATTCGTTAAGAATATCAACAAAAAGACACCCATTAAAAGACAAACAGAAGAAAAGCAAACAAAAAATCAGATATTTTGCTTTTCATTTTGCCCTGTGTTTGTTGAATTGTTTTACTTAATTTTCAAGCATGCTACCAGGTAAAGTAGTATGGATTCTTCACTGTGAATTTATAGGCCTTCTACAAATGCCTATGGTGCTGGATCTCAAAAAGCATCGCTGATAACTCAGAGTAGGGACATTTCAAGTTATAAGCTGTAAATTAGTGTTTTTCTTGATAAAGTTGCTAATTAAAATCCAAGCAAGTTTGTTGTAATAAAAGATATGGCTGAAAAGAATTAATACCAGTAGTCAAGAGAATAACCTACAGAAAATATTTGTGTTCATTACTTCCCAAGTTCAAAGTTGATGTTTAATTTAATTGAAACTTATTACATTAAATACTGTTTTCTATACAGCTTCTACATAAAGAAAAATATTCCCTCCTGCAAAGAAAAGTTTCTTGTGTTATGAATTATGTCTTTGGCTTTCTGGAGGCCTCAAATGATTATCTGTGCAGTAGTCTTCTCCATTTGTACATGTCAGAAATCTATGCATGCAAAATCAATCATGATTCCTATCACATTGCCTTGAATCATATCTTTACTAGATTACTTCAGAGTTGGATGAGTCATAGTGCAAGACAATCACTGCAGGATGGAAGAGTTACACCCCATGACATTGGCCGAATGCCCTGCTTAGATCTGTTCTCACTTTTGCTTTCTCTGTTAGTTGGTATTCGCTCTTTCAGGTGTTCTCTTCTAGACGCCTTACTAAACCCGGTGAACAAATTTCAGTTCACTAAAACATTCTCTTTGGTTTTCTTTTCATGGATGGTATTACCTCATATGGAGAAAATTGCCCACAAGAATTTGTTTCTTGATTTCTCTTTTGAGTGACTTTCAGCATATCTAAGTGTCTAGTAGTTTTATACTTCCCAACAAAATAAGCTTATAGTTTAAAACTTAAAAATATGAGCTGGCGTATTTGACTTAAAATCTTTCTTGCATAAAATGAAATTACATGCATTCTATTTACATCTACTTTGTCTCTACCTTCATATCTGCTTTATTTTGTAACTCTTCTTCAGGAAGGCTTTCACAGGGCTTGAGATGCTGTCTTCAGTTAAAGCAAAATTTTCTTTAGATAAATAGGATTTATTATTCCTTTCAAAGTTAATTGCTTTGCAAAATTAAGATCAATTTCCTGCCTTGCTTGCTTGAGGGGAGTAACACTTTTGGAGACCCCTATGCATTTGATTTATAATAAGCCCTTTTCATACACTTCATGTTATACAATCAGCTTCCCCATACCAGTGTTAGTGCCTGTGTCTGTGACTGCACCTGGAGGCCTGCAGATTAGAATGCTGATGATGGGAAGCAGAAGTGCTGAGGAATGGATGTCTACAAGGAAAGTAATAATCTGGTTGTGAGTGTCCACAGCTCCTATGAAAAATGAAGCTACCTTTGATGGCCTTTCTTTCTTACTTTTTCCCTTCTGTTTTTTTTCCTTTTTATTTACTTATTTTTTTTTAATGGAAATTTTCTTTATAATACTGTACTTGAACAGCTCCATTCTTCTGCTCTCTTTTCCACTTGGTTTAGAAATGTTGTGGAACAGGAAAGTAATCCACTTTCCTCTATTAAAAAGATATATGAATTTGGGTTTTAATGATTAAGCTAGGATATTTTCTTTTTGGAAAATTTGGCTTCATGTCTGGAGTTCTAGATTGTAGTCTTTGTCTAGCTTCACATAATGACAATTTTAAATCATAAATTTAGCAGAAATAAAGGCTATGGAAAACTCTACACATTGCCTAGGGTTTTGCTATGAAAGATTTTTTTCACAAATTTTATTCATATTAAAGGAAAGTCTCCTCTTTTTCCTCAGGAGAAGCATGGATACTTACAAAGAAAAAAAAACTTTAAGGGATGAGGGCACTCAAAATGTGGTATCACTGAAAAACAATTTATTTTGCATCTTACTGCTTCTTCAAAGTCAGCTTCTTGTAAATTTAGGAGGGAGATCTTCACAGCTGGACTTCGTTAAATGGGCAGGAATGGTAGAAACAGGCTTTTCATTTTTCCACCAAAGAAATGGAGAAAAATGGAAAATTCTACCTAAAGACATGGAGAAAACAGAGAATCATATTCAAAGATCTATTCTTGAATGTACAAAAAGTTGAGGTCCTGAATACAGGACACCATTTAGACATTCAGATTTGAAATGCAACTAAATATTCATAAATGATTAAGAACAAATGTTTGCAACAATGGGTTCAGTTATATTTCCACTGGGCTTTTTGTCTCACAGACTGTGGTGTCTTAACTGAGGTAGTAAAGATTTTCCGAAAAACTTTACTTCTAGTTATTCTTTAATATCTCCTGTAATGTTCATGTCAAGTGAGGGCTTCAGAGAATCTGTGGATGGAGAGAGACAATTTGTCAATTACAGTTTTTTTTCCTTCTGTGCTATTTATATTCACTGAAAGTGTTCACAAGTTGAATTTTATATCTGGTGAACTATCTTCTATCATTTCCTTTTGGCTAAAAGAGTGCACTCTGACAGGAAGCTTTTCCTGTTGACTTGATCTATATTTAAATTACTGCATACCTCAAACCATGGGATATGCTTTCCCAAAAGGTCTGACATTTGAGTCCATGAATAGGGCAGCACATCTGTGGAAGTGGGACAACAGTTTTCTTCTCTGTAGAAGGATAAAGATTTCTAAACTCTAAATACCCATTGAAAAGTATATCAGCGTCAAAGGAACAAACATTTCTGCAGAAAGATTATACAGAAATAAATATTAAAGCTCAGTAGACCTACTAATACACCCTGAACTTGTTTTGTTCATTTATTTCCAGTGCCTGTTAATCTTTAGATAGATTTAAATATTAAGTTGATCTATAGCACTACTTTGTTTGTAACTCAAATACAGTAACTCCTCCTTATTTTCCAAAATAAAATCTGTTGAAGATTATATTAGGTCATATAGTTTTAAATCTATCACTAATCTCCAATATTTTCATCGTGTTTGTGTACGTGAGATCTGGTCTATGTGAGAACACTGCTGCTCTAGAGCAAATAAGGGTCCATCCTGATCCTGGTCTGAACCACGGATGAATCCTTGTCCAACAGACACACTGTTGCTCATTTGGATTATAACTGATTTTTCTTTGTTTTTTCCCCAACATTTATATAAAACCTAGAAAAGGTACTCACTCATGTTTTGGTTAAGAGAAATGAGTGTTTACTTTAAAATAAATTTGGCTCTTTAACAAATCGATACAAAACAGCTTCATGGATTTTTTTTTTCATGGGAACCCTTAAAAACCTTTTCCCAAGTATAACTGTGTAAGTGTGTTCATTTGATAAACCTGTACAACTTCACAGCTATTCCTGCCTGTGGCATGATTCTAAAAGTGTGTAAAGAAGCTAATGGCTATAAAGAGTTGTATTTAAGTTTGATAATGAAATAATAGTGAAAATACCATGTTTGTGGTGACAATGGGAGAAGGAACCACAGAGTTATTTACAAATTATTATTATTATTATTTATTTACAAATAAATGCTATGGGCATGACACATAAACTTGTTTTGCTTTGTTTCACTTTTGGTGCTGCATGAGTTTGTGGGCTTTTTCCATTTTTCATCCAAATTTTTTTGATTTCTGTTCATGTAGTTCAGATTTAAAACAGTACTGTCAAGAGGTAGGGGCTCTAGTTGTTATTGGACACTTATTGAGGACATTTAGCAACTACAGTTTGAGAGGAGGTTATTAACTCCTCACTCTCCAAGCTCTTGTTTTCTACTTTGGTCATTTAAATTTTTCTGTCTTGGGATAATGGATCTTACTATACTTAGCCAAGAAGTGCATGGAACTTGTGCAGGAGAAATTCTCTGACTGCAATACCTATGGTATATTCCAGCTACCTATGGCATGAAGATTTAAATCATAAGCAAGTTTCTAAGTCTGTGTTCTAATGCTCATATATTTCATTCTCCGCAGTAGAGAGAGAAATTCAAGATATAGAAATATTTTCACTTACTAATTATTTCTGTTTATCTTTGTTTGCATGGCAGGTACTTTTATTTACCATTTTTTCATTCCTTTCCTGAATTAGTGGGGAAAATCAGAAAGGCAAGAGAAAAAAAAAAATTTCCTCAAATTCTTTACTGCACTGTGGGAACTCACTGAATTTTCATTTCCTCTCGTACAGATACTGTCTGTTTCAAGTCACTATTCACATATTTACATAAAGATCTTCCAATAATTTTGATTCAAGTAGGAGATCACAGGCTGATAGAATCATAGAATGGCCTGGGTTGAAAAGAACCTCAAAGATCATCTAGTTCCAACCCCCCTGCCAGGGGCAGGGTTTATCAACCACTAGAACAGGCTGCCCAGAACCTCATCCAGCCTGGCCTTGAATGCATCCAGGGAAAATAATCCTTTTCAGTGATATATAACAGGACAGAAAACTGAGATTATAAGTGGGAGTTTTTTCTGTGGGCACTATCAGTGGGTCTGGGATTCTGTACAACAAAATTGTTCAGTGACAAGGACAGGAGAATACTTATCATTATTTTTCCAAATATGCAAGAAATATTAGCAATCTGAATAATTATGCAGCAGGATGCTACTTCAACTTAAGATTCTGAATCTTGATATTTTTGGTAAATATTTTTTTATTAAATGTTTTAAAGTAATGGGAGAGATGTTGTGAAATACTCTTTTTTTGTTGTTGTTGAGTGCTTTCAGTGCACTTACTTTTATAATATCATAAGAATGTAAATAACCATGTTTTCTTGTACATGTGCTACTACGCATGTTAATTCTCAAGTATTAGTACCACAGAATACGTTGATTTCCCATCATCTTTTCTGTCATTCAGTGTATTTAATACACGGTTTTTTCACTTCTCTGTTTAAAGTTTTTTTCAGTTGTGAGTCATGCTCACATTCTGCAATACTTTGTATTTATGGTTAAAAAATATGCCTAATATTTTTTCTCAGTAATAACATTTTATTTCCAACTAATGAGATAGGAAAATATGTATTTTTACAGATTATCTATAGAGGCAGGAACTTATTTGAAAAATAGGACAGGCCTGAAGGATTCTGTAATAACAATAGAAAATATGATTCCGAAATTCTAGTTGACAAGGCTGTATTGACAGTTTTTCAGTGCTCAAATTCTTATGTGAAGTCTCTCAGAATATTCTTATTTTTCAGTATTTCTGTTTCACAGTGTTGAAAGTGATATCCAGATTTTTTTTTATGCTAAAAACCTCAAGCTTATTTCTGGAGACTGAATGTGGGGGGAAAAACATTAATAAATGTCAGTATTAAATTTGATCTTCGCTAAGATGACAAAAAGGAAACAGAAAGGAATGAAACATCAAGTACTGTGCAAATGAACTTCAGTTATTTGCAGCTTTCAGTCACTGTGGTTGACACCAGTAGATGAGGGAAGCCATCCATTATTGTGCTAAACAAAACATTGAAAGCTATCTAGTGCTGTACCAGAGAAGCACCAACTCTAACACAGTGACTTTTCAGGATTTGAGCCCAGCAGTTCTTTGTTTACTGCTGTGCTGGTCCTCAACCAGGCAAGAAGATGTTCCTGCTCAGAGCATGGATATTGGAACTAGATGATTTTGAAGAGTCTTTCTAAAGCCAGACCTTCTATGATTACTGTATATAAGTGTATGTATATGTGTATCTCAATCTGCAGTTCCTCTGAAATTTTGGATGACATTTTTTACATGTGATTAAATTATTAATGGAATAACCTGGACATTATACTGAAGATAAAATTTGCCATTTGCTTATTACTTACATATTATTATTCTTGCTGAAAGAATACAATAGCACTGTATGCCTTTCAGGAGCCAAATTTTTTTTGCACAGTGCTGCTCGACATGTTTTTGCATGTGGAGAGGCATACCAATATCCATACCTCTTTAACACTGTTAAGTGAGTTTTGATACAATCTGCAGTGAGTTTTAAATGTTTCAAATGAAAACCCACCAGCTTGTTGAAGGCCACTTCATTTTAATCACAAAGTGAAATAACTAGTGTGTTGGTTATGGTAAAGACACTTTTTTTTTTTGTCCTGTTTCACTATTCAAAAACTGTCTATCATTAGCATTCAACTTGAAAAAGATTCCATTATTCATCTTCATGAGAAATTCTGAGATTTGTAAATGTTCCAGCTGCCAAAAGAGAACAACCAGAACTGACCCGTGGAAAAAGCAACATGAAATTTGTTGTAAATTTGAATTGTTGAGTGTGAGAAAAAAAAAGCTTTATGGAAAATGGCTGAGAAGAAAAGGAAACGCTGCTTTCTTGGAGTGGACAGAAAGAACAAGTTACAGACCTTTCTGGAAAGAACAAGTTACAGACCTTTCTGGAGGCCACAGTGTGGACAGGTCAGAAACAATCACAAAGAAATAAATACCCTACCTACCTTAACAACGTTAAATGTCAAAATTATATCTTATTTCTGGGTGATGTGGTGTGGTATGCAGTGTTCTGTTGAAGGAACAAATACAAGCAACAGACACATGCGTAGTCTTTAATAAAATCTTCTGTAGAGAGAATATTAACTGTTTTTAGTTTAATATTGATCAGCTGACAGTGTCTGTATCATGCAGCAGGAAAAAAGAAAAAAAAACCACACAAGACAACGGAAGAAAGGTATCACTGAGAAGCATAACAACTCTGTTTCTAGCAAATGATTGTAAATCCAAACATACAGCATAAAACTGATAAATGTCCTTTTCTTATTGCTCTGAACATAACTTCTATTATATTGCAATCTATTCCTGCTAGAATAAACCAGAATAGATCTTTTGTAACTCAACTCAGCAGACTGATTCAAGAAATTAGAGATGCTTAAGGTGTTATTCTGAAATACGTATTTTGTAATATCTAATTCTACCTCTGAATTTTTCCACCCATAAGTTCTTTCTCTTGAAGCAACATGCAGTGATTCGGATTTGGAATCATCCCTTCAGTAACACATATTGTAAAGGACATCTGTCATTCTCTTGATCCTAACTACTGAGAGTGGCTGTAAGCCAAATAGACATAAAAACCAGTAATTTACCATTACCTCCTTATTCTCTCTGAACGCTGAAGAAGTTCTGCTCACAGGCGTGTATTTAGGAGATGTATGCCAAATCATAAACTGAATATATCACATTGCAAAATTTTTAAAATGGCTACATTTTCTGATAATTCAGAATTTTTTTTGTTTCGTTAAGTAGGGCTGGGTCAGTAAAGATCTTATACACCTAAAATCTGCAGAGACCTGCCCTCAGGCAAGGACTGCAGAACTGTCTATCACATTATTCAACTATATGGAAAGAGTCAAGTGCCTCAGGGTAAAATGTAAGGAATTACAGTGCTGATCTGGGACCTAATGCTCTGCAATATAGGCCCACAGGTTGAAATCCCAACTGCAGCAGCAGCTTTGGTAATTCATTAGGTATTAGGGGTAATGCTGCTATCAGACAACAGTCCAGACGTTGCGGAAATATCTCAGGATGAAGAAGACCCATTTAAGAGGGCTCTTCAGCCAGAGACAGTATAAATTGTCATTTTCCATGTTATAGGGAAGATCTGCAACTCTGAAGTAATAGAAGCATTCTAAAGTTACAAAAAGAATACTATCCCTATTGAACCCAAATGTTTCTCTTCCTGTAGGGAAATGTTGATTACCGGCCATTTCATAGGGAAAATAGAGATAAGGAGGTGCTTGACTTAAAGATACCAACACTTACATACCCCCCCCCCTTCTCTCCATTTCATTTCAGCTGTGTCTTGTGATCAATCTGCTCTTAGTGGGGCCTTCTCATAGCCATGTACACATGCATGTTGCTTGTTTGAAAGCAGCAGAATTTAAATATTCTCTTTTCTCTGTGAAACTCAGTATTTTAAAATGAAGTGGCAATTACAGGTTTATATGGGCTGCCTGCCACTACCCTCCACTGGATAGTGCTTCCAGTCATCAGAACTTGCAAGTTTTGGCCACAGTACAGATGACTCTGTCTTTAGGAACACTGTCCTGTCTATTATCAATACCATCGCAGCTCTGGGGAATACTTGAAGAAGAAAGTAAAAACTTCTGAGCAGGGATTTTATTCTCAGATTGGAGGTCCTGTCAGGTTTATACATCACCTCCTCAGAAAAGATCATTCGATCCATCACATTTCCATTAGCTGTCTAAACATTTTTATTAGCTGACTTCTTTGAAGAGTACTTTCCATTGCAAACTTTTTAAAGTTATTTTTTTCCTGCACCTTATAAAAATTCTAGTTTTCCATTTTTGAATAATTTCTGTAACAATTTAGATTTTATAGCATGTGAAATCAGCAATTGTTTGCATTCTGATCAAACTAGTCTCATTGAGAAATTAGGAATGTCTTTTAAAGTTAAAGATAATGTTGATAAAATCAACACATTCCTTGACCTCTTTAATATATTAACAGTAGTATCTACAGAAATGCTCAGATTCAAGTTCATTGCAATGACATAAGCTACACTGGTGACAAACTGTAACAAAATCAATGTGTAGCTATTCTGATGAAAAATCATAGCAGATACTGAAACAAGCTGGTAAATGCTATAAATAGATAAAATTCAGTTTGCATTCAGCCCTCAGTGACTTGAGGAAGGCTGGTATAGAACTGGAGGGCAATATGATTCAGTATCTCCACATTTATTTCAATGTAACTTCCTCTGATAGCAGATAGTTATGAAAATTAATAAAGAAATGCTTCATTTTTATGCATTTAACTCTGAAAGACTGTATTTCTGTGTCTGCTTTAAGAATATAAAATTCATGAGAAAATGAACTCAGATTGCTTTTTGAAGGCTAACTCATACTGGTGATGTTTTTTTATTGGAAATAACCCAGATATATACAGGACCAGTGACTTGAATATTCAATACATGGACTATAGATTGTCAAAGTTTGAATATCGGTTTTAATTCTAATGGGAAATGATTAAATGCAATGAATGGCAATTAAATATTTGTGCTTTGTCGACTGGGGAGCAATTTCCTTCTCCCTTTTTCACACAAAGCTTTCATGAACTAATAGGCTTTAATTACAAGCAGTGTACAACAACTTTTGATTTGGCCTCACAGCTAACACAGTTGCCAGTAACTTGTGTTTGGCTTCAGTGTAAAAGCTGCTGACAGATGAAGGATAAGGGAAATGCAGGAAGAGAATTTTCATGAAAAAAAGGTTTATTCTACATAAATATTTCTTAATTGCTCTTTAGGGTAAGTTTTCCCACTGTTAAAGGAATATGCCCTATTTCTAATCTTACCTGATTTAGATGGTAATACTGCTCACTAGAAGGACAGTGCTTCTGCTGTCTTTATGGTTAAGGGATACCTTAAGTTAATAAAAAATAATAATTTTTAAATATATTTTTTCTTATCTAAGACTTAGTGGGAGGGTGAAAGTTTAAATGAAGAAGTTAAGATACAGAATCACTGATATTTTTCAGACAGTATCTAGTGTAGAAACCTCATCTTTGTTATGGCTTTGAGTTAGTAGTACTCTATTTTCTAGCTCTTTCTAGCTGTTATCTCAGAAACAGTGACCTATATTTCTACTAGATTTTGTACTCCCTTTAAAAATATATTTATATAAATATTTATAATGTGTATTTCATTGATAAACGTTTGACAATATTTTTGAAACACCTGTAGTTTTACATAACTGAAAACTGTGCTGCGAGAAAAATAAAACACAGAAGAGGCCATTGAAGATATTTCATTATCTCTAAAGTGCCCAGGGTAATGGATAAATATTTGGTATAACTGAAAACAACAAGTACATGGGTAAAAATAAAAGTACAATAGTAATTCAGTTTGAAATACTATTGAAAATTTGGTGAGAAAATTTATAATTTGATATACAGATGTACAATTACACAAGTAAACATATTGTAATGAAGACTTCTTTCTATCTTCTATTAAATAAGTTCCTATCTGGAATATTTCACTCTTCTCCTTAGTTTTGATCACATTGAAACATTCCATTTTTTTTTTAAATCTCTTCAGATTATACTCACTATGTTTGGTCTAATATAAATAATTTGTATTCTGTAAATCCTTAATTCTTTAGTTGTTTGGCTTCTTTTTCCAGAATGTCTGTTCTTTAATTTAATGTTAAATCTTTTTGTTTTATCTTTTCTTTGCAATAAATAGACAATTTGAAATGTATACCTCAGTTTTCATTTGGAAGGAGAGTTCTGTTTTCTATTGAGTGATAAATTATCAACTGAAAGAGGATAAGAAAATAAAAATAACCTCACCGCATCTTGAGATCACACTAGCATGCAGCAAGATTTTCATGAGAAGTAATTAGTACATCATCATACTGATAAAGATAATTTTACACATACCCAGTTAAATTAACTTAGTGAGACCAGTAAATCTGGACACTTCCTGAAACACTTTAGAACATGGACATTGCAGTCATAGTGATCTTGTAACAGAGGACAGTCTCATTTCATTTGAGGTTTGGAATATAATAAATAGCTTGAAAAAGAGTGTCATAAATCCACTACTTAAATGGAAATTCATATCAGCATTCAGAGAAACAAAGACTTCCATAATTCTTATCTGACATAATTCCCAAATTTCATGCTTATGATCTAAAGTGTAGACAAAAGTTTTTACTTGAATTTATGAATGTGTGTTGGCAGCACGATTCTTTTCTAATCAGATTTTCAGAAACATCTGAATCGTCTTAACAGAGACAATTAAAAACCTCTACCAGAATTAGAAATCATGCTATTTCAAAAACAGTTACCAGCAAGGCTGGATAACTGCACAAAATGAAGACGGTTTGCAGCTTTTCTCCATTCTGCTATATTCTTTTACATTGGTAACAGCCACACCATTCAACATACCATTCAAATTCATATGGGTGAGTAAAAAATGTACTTCTCCAACATGTTGCCCCTCCACATATTATGGATGATTATTCTTGTAGGTCTCCTGCTTCGAAATATCATATTAAATGTTTAGCACAGGATCTGCATTTATCATTCATCAAAATATCTAGAGACAGCTGTCATTTAATTTTGCTCATGTTTGTTCTTGTAGTGCTGGCTGATATTTTTAGGATCTGTCCATGTTTCCTCATTCATCCTCCATACTTGCTCAGGTATCATCTCATTTTTTTTCCCAAAGTGCTTCACAGTGAAGGAGAAAGAGGAAGCTGGGACAGAAAACTTATTTTCATAGGTCATAAAATCTTATAATGGCTTAGATTGGCTTAGAGACCTTGAAGATCATCTAATCCCCTGCAATGAGTAAGGTAGCCACTCATCAGATCAGGCTTCCCAAGGCTTAATTCAACCTGTTCTTGAGTGCTTCTAGCCTGTGCCAATGCCCTCACTGCTCTCTGAGTAAAGACTTTCTTTTGAAACTCTAAAAATCTCCCTATCTTGTCCTATCACCCATGTAAAAAGTTGATTTATCTCTTGTTTGTAAGCTCCCTTCAAGTACTGGAATGCCAAAGTGAGGTCTCCTTGGAGTCTTCTCCAGACTGAACAAGCCCAGCTCCCTCAGTCTTTGCTCATAGGAGAGGTGCTCCAGCCCTCTGATCATCTCTGATCATCTCCTCTGGACCTGCCCCAGCAACCCCACATCCTTCTTTTGGTGGGGACCCCAGAATTGGATGAAGTACTCCAGATGGACCTCACAAGGAGGGGCATAATCCTCCCCCCCCCCCCCCCCCCCCCCCCCCCCTCCCCCTCAAAAGAGACCCCTGGCAGACACCACTGGTGACCAGTCTCCACATGCACATAAAGCCATTGACCACAAACAGTGAAGCTTAAAAATTTTAAGACTTTTCTACAACTTTTTCTACCTCAAAAGAGGTTTCTGAAAAAGCTGGAAAAATCTAGGTACCATATGTTTTCTCCCCTTAATTTTTCAGTAAAATTTGGACCTCTTACACTCTTATTCTCTGTGAAATTAAAAATATATTCCATCTCTAGTAGTTTTTTAAAACACAAATTTGTGCTAAAGAAAAGCACTATATAGAAATGGAAAAGGATTGCTTTCAGAGTACTTCATTCTAATATGGGAAAAGCTGCTTAGTAAAGACATTGTAAATCGATTAACTATCAGAATGATCAATACAAACATCCTCTGCAGTTTGGAAATTAAATATGCTTGACCATTGATCTACTAGTAATAACTGAGATCTTAAATACTCTGCTAGGAATTGCATGATTTAATTTGTATGATTTGTTTTGTATATTCTTATTTACTTACACACTCAAGCAATTTATCACAGAAAAGCCATATGGCAACCATAAACTTGAACAGATTATGTTCACAAATTTTCAGCTCCAATCTGAAGTAAAGTAAGTTTCTATTTCATGCAGATGTATTCTCCAAGTCATTAGATCGCTTTCTAGGAAATACCACATTTTGTATTTCTCATATAATGTAGGGTTTGTCCTTCAGTTAAATATAGTGGTAAGCTAAAGAGACATTTATTTTTATGCAATTGCTGAAAAATCTTTCTTCACTACTCTCTAACCTTCTATTCATATACATCATAAATCATATCACTTCAGACCTCCTCAAAAATATACTTCTTTTTCAAGTATCTGCATAAGCAATTACTTACATTAGTGAGTTCTCTTGATCACCAGAATGCTAAGTGCTAGAACTATACCTAAGGAAGACTAAAAATATTTTTTTTGTTTTTCATTTGTATTTTTATTAATGCAGACAATGCTGATTTTAGTATGTTTATGTTATTGTCTTTGCAAAGCAACTAAGCAGACCGACTGCACAGACTCCTCCTAGACTGCCTGAAAAATCATTTGCTTTTTTCATAGAAGACTGTCCTTAAGAGGTCTGCCAAAAATTCTTGCCCCAGATCAATCTTTTACTTTTTCAGTGCCTGAGCATCATCCTTCTAGTAATCATTAAGGTTGTGTATATCCATTCTGATGATGCTTTAGGGATGGCTTTTATTCCTAAAATGTCAGACAAAGTGCAAACAGAAGGTTCTGTGCACATTTTGCTTCCAATTATTTGACAACATGGATTAAAATAATTTACTTTTTCATTCTGAGGAGATATTTATGTCCTCTGCTAGAAGTTAAGTATGCATTTAGTTAGCTCTCTGATGTTTTCTGTGAGACTTGTACTTTCTTTTCCATTTAGAAAAGCAAATTCCAAAGCAATTTCCAACTTACGAGTAATATCTAGAAGAAAAAAATCAGAAAAAAAAAAAGAAACCACATTAAATTTGTGCCAGATTCTCTCCATGAATTACGTTTGGCTTTGTCAATAGATTAAGTAAATCTTTAGAAATATAAGGGAAAAATTATTTTTTTTGTTTACATATTTTCCTGACAGTTTCCTAATAAAGGAAAGGAAGCATTTTCCTCCATAGCAATTTCAGTACTTCAGGATGAAAAATTCAAGTATAATTCCTTTATATAGACAGGAAATTGGAAATAATGCACCTTCTCCAGTGAAAAAGCCTGTAGTATTTTTCACAAATGTAAGGAATGTACTTCATAAAAGATTATAAATTCAGTATACCACATACAGAACAGCGTTAGAATTTTGTGAGGTATCTGCTTATATTCCATCTTCCCCAAATTAACCCTATTCCCATATTAATACTGCTCTAACCTATGACAAATATGTTAATGTGGCACAATGCATACACTTTGCATAATACTCATCAGGCTGAAGGCAGATCTTCATTTTGTCTAGTAATCTTTAGTTTCCCTTGCATGGAGATCTAGACAATATATTTAAGGGGTTATCATAATAATTTATCTCATCAGCATGTTTATCTAAAAAAGATTGTTCAGTCAATCATACGTGCAAACAGTCTCTATATGTCTTCATCAAACATAAATGGAACCTACAGAATGAAAAGATGTCATAGGTTAAATGAATCTCACCTATTTTCACTAATGTCATAACTTGCAGCAAGTTAAATAAGTAAATTAATAAACAAACAAAACAAAGGAAACAAAAGCAAAAATGAAGACGACATTTTGGGAAGGCTGTGGGAAACAACGAAGAAGGCAGAAAAAAAATTAATGTTAGAGAAATGCTTCATAACTAAGAAGCTGTGAAGAAGGGAGAGTAATGGAATAGGTTGATGAGAATGGCACAAGCCATCTTATTTACATTTACTAGACAAATACTTTTTGGAAAATTCTGGCCTTAGTTGGAGGTGGACCCATGATTTAACTGCTATGTACCTGAGCAGGAATGAATAGCTGTAGGCATTCAAGCATTAAATAGAAATATGCTTTGGAAGTTCAATAAAATCAACAGCCTTCAAAACTTGTTTTCTTTTTCTAAATTTCTGTATATATATGAAATAGAATAAACTGCACAAGAATCCTTGTCTTCCTTTAAAACACTGAAAAGATTGTTGACTGGAATAAAATTAGCATGGATAAACTTCATCTTATCTTACAGTCTAGATTATCTAATAAACATTGTGCTGCTGAAATGCAACTCCAAACTACTCACTGATTTTGCAAATTCATTTTAAGTTTAACTTAAAAAATACAAATTAAAATAGTCAACTGAAGTAGTCTACAATTGTCAGAGCAGAATTTTCTAATAAAATCATGCAAATTAACTTTGTGAGTATACCTCATGTAAGTTCATTATGGACATTAAGAGACTGTCTTGGAAAGGTAAGCAAATCTCTGTGTTTAATGATAAGTTATAAATTAATATTTTTTTCATTTCATAAGCTAATATCTTTTGATGTTCCTTTTGATACATGAGAAATAGAAATTACAAGCTTATTTCTGCACAAAAGGAAAAAGCAAGTGGGCTTATTTTGTTCAAGTGAACTCCAGAATGTGTTGTGATGTTTCTTCTGATCTAATTGCAAGATATACACTTTGGATGCACTTAAAGACAGAAGTTTATAGAGGATAACAATAGAAGTGTTACTGCATAGGAAATACAGATGTGGAATTTGAAGTACAAGAATACGACCTTCACAGAAACAGTTCTGCTTAAACAGGCAATATCTTTTTCAGCCAGCAGTGTGAGGGTTTGAGGCCCCATAGGTTTCAACATTAGGGAAAGAAAAAATGAGTCTAACAGATGGGATATTTTACATCTGTATAGTAATGTATGTTTAAGTCTGAATTAATTAAAAGTTGTGCTGTTGAAAGTAAAATGTTCTTTGAAAGATTTTGGCACGTGATTTAAGATGTGTTTTTTCACTGACAAAAGGAATCTTAGCTTTGTATGATCTACTGTGCTCAAAAAATATTAGGGGACAAAATAGAACATGAAATTAAATTTGCTTTTTAAAAAGCAAATGAAAATGCTAAATTTAAGTAAATGAAGATGCTAAATTATGTAAAAGTATATGTGTCTTTTTCCCTTGGTAATAAATGAATGGAATTAGCAAACAGAAAGTGTTTTGCTTTGAATACAGAAAGTCCAGTTCACAAAAGGCTTTTATGCCATTTGTACAAGTTTACTTAGTCTTCTGGCAAAGTATACTGAAAATTATAAGTGATCACAATCCTACTGCTGGTTATAAGCTGATTTCTAGGATTCTGTTCAAATGTGTAGATACAGCTTTGTTGTTTATTCCATCTCCTTCCAGATGAAATGTAAGAAGTTACCTCATATAAATGCTGGCTTCTTCTCATTTCAATGTCATATCTGCCTCCCTTGCTGAATGATAGAATTAGAATTACTCAGGTTGGAAGGGACCTCAAGGATCATCAAGTCCAACCGCAGCCTAACCATAGCAACCCTAACTCTAGAAACGGCTCTTAAACACATAGAATCATAGAATCATAGAATCACCAAGGTTGGAAAAGACCTAAGAGATCATCCAGTCCAACCGTTCACCTATTCCCAATAGCTCCCACTAAACCATGTCCCTCAACACAACATCCAGTCTTTCCTTGAACACCCCCAGGCTCGGTGACTCCACCACCTCCCTGGGCAGTCCATTCCAGTGCCTGACCACCCTTTCTGAAAAGTAATACTTCCTAATGTCCAGCCTGAATCTCCCCTGCCGTAGCTTGAAGCCATTCCCTCTGGTCCTATCACTAATGACACGAGAGAAGAGGCTGACCCCCAGCTCACTACAACCTCCCTTCAGGAAGTTATAGAGAGCAATGAGGTCTCCCCTGAGCCTCCTCTTCTCCAGGCTGAACATTCCCAGCTCCTTCAGCCTCTCCTCATATGGCCTGTGTTCCAGACCCCTCACCAGCTTTGTTGCCCTCCTTTGAACACGTTCCAGGGCCTCAATATCTTTCTTGCAGTGAGGGGCCCAAAACTGGACACAGTACTCGAGGTGCGGCCTCACTAGTGCTGAATATAGGGGAACAATCACCTCTCTGCTCCTGCTTGCAACACTGTTTTTGATGCAAGCCAGGATGCCATTGGCCTTCTTGGCCACCTGGGCACACTGTCGGCTCATGTTCAGCCGAGCATCAATCAATACCCCCAGGTCCGTTTCCTCTATGCAGTCCTCCAGCCACACCGCCCCAAGCCTGTAGCGTCGCCTGGGGTTGTTGTAGCCGAAGAGCAGGACCCGGCATTTGGCCTTGTTGAAACTCATCCCATTGGCTTCAGCCCAGCTCTCCTGCCTGTCCAGATCCCTCTGGAGGGCCTCGCTACCCCCAGGCAATCCACGCTTCCAGCCAATTTGGTGTCATCTGCGGATTTACTGAGGGTGCACTCGATGCCCTCATCGAAGTCATCAATAAAGATATTGAAGAGGACAGGCCCCAGCACCGACCCCTGGGGAACACCACTCACGACCGGTCGCCAGCTGGATTTGACTCCATTCACCACCACTCTCTGTGCCCGGCCCTCCAGCCAGCTCCTCACCCAGCCAAGAGTGTACCCATCCAAGCCTTGGGCTGCCAGCTTCTGCAGGAGAATGCTGTGGGAGACAGTGTCAAAGGCTTTGCTGAAGTCTAGGTAGACCACATCAACAGCCTTTCCCTCATCCACCAGATGGGTCACTAGATCATAGAAGTAGATCAGGTTGGTCAAGCAGGACCTGCCCTTCACGAACCCATGCTGGCTAGGCCTGATCCCCCGCTCATCCCGCACATGCCGCATGATCTCCCTCAAGACAATCTGCTCCATAACCCTCCCTGGCACCGAGGTCAGGCTGACAGGCCTGTAGTTCCCCGGATCCTCCTTACGACCTTTCTTGTAAATGGGAGTCACATTGGCAAGCCTCCAGTCTTCTGGGACCTCACCAGTCAACAAGGAGCGCTGACAGATGGTGGAAAGCGGCTCGGCTATCACCTCCGCCAGTTCCCTCAGCACTCTCGGGTGGATCTCATCTGGCCCCATCGACTTGTGACAGTCCAGTTGGAGCAGTAGGTCTCTGACACATCCAGGGACGGTGACTCAACCACCTCCCTGGGGAGCCTAGTTCAGTGTTTAACCACCCTTTCTGTAAAGAAGTGTTTCCTAATGTCCAACCGAAACTTACCTTGGCGCAACTTGAGGCCATTTCCCCTCATCTTGTCACCTGTCACCAGTGAGAAGAGAGAATGTCATGCTAAAGCCTTTGGAAAGCAGTCTTTGGGCAGTTGGATTGAGCTCCATGACTCCGCAGCTCTTCCAGAGCCTGAGGTCCAATGCTGTGTAACAGGCAATCATATAGCTTTAACTATCTGAAAATCCTTAGATCCAGATGTCAATGCTGCTAAAAAAAAAAAAAAAAAAAAAAAAAAAAAAGGGCATTAATCCTGACTTAGTAGCAGAATGAAAACACCTGATGTTTGCTTGAATGATCACAAATGTCAGAGAGTCAAATCAAATACTTAATTCTAATTTGTCTTATTTGTTGTTGTTATTTGTTCGTTTTAAATTTATTTGATCAAGTACTGAAACCAGATCTCAGTAATACATATTGTGTACTTCTATGCTTGTCAATTAAGAACAGTTAAGGAAAATTCTTGGGCCCAGGAACTTAACTAATCAGATTAATTGAAATGTTATAAATGTTGTTGACTTTTTTTTTCCTAGAACTCTGAAACAAGTAGCAGACACGGTTTGAGACTAAGCAGCAAACAATTCAGTAGGAAAGTTGAATGCTTGTCTGTTTTGAAGCCTGTGAAAGTTTAATAGGAATGATATAGAAACTTGGCAGATAATGTCCCCAGTGAAATCAATACTGTCCAGCAATTATGTAGTACAGAAATTGCAAACACTATTTAAAAGTACAGTTAATTTCTTCCATGTTACTGATTTGTATTTATTTTTTTGAGCAGTTTTAGAGTCACTGACTTTTAAAATTGATCTTACAGCATGACAAGAAGAGTGACTATAATGAAAACTTCTTTTGTTTGCTTGTCTCTGCTTACAATCGCTTTTCATACTTTCTTCACAGCCTCTTCTATTTGACTTCAAAGCAGCTGACCAAAACTAACCATAAAAGCCAAAATAGAGACACATCACTTCCCCAGATAATAATATAACAACATTTATAAAATTGATTTACATGCATTTTGTTATGTTAGAAAATATTTACTTTTATTAATCCCTATTTCTGTCAGGTTTGGGTTTTCATGTAATAGCATTCTGATTAAATATTATAGTTTTCTCCAATGCTACCTGCTTCTCCTGGTAGCATCTTTGGGCCAAAGATTTACTGTGGAATCTTTCAGAAGTCCAAATAAGTTACATTTAATAATTCTTTATCTGTTATTGTCTCTATATCTTTTAAACCATTTAATCCCAAATGAACCTCATTATTAGCTCAAAATCACCTAGAGAAATTCCATGACGCAGACAAATTGACCGCTTTAGCTATAAGACTTAAGAAACACACACACAAAAAAACCTGCCTAGGTTTGTGCCTTACAATCAATGAAATATCAGATGATAAAATTTGACATAATATAATCATTATTCATGGTCAATATCAATAAATCACATAGAAAAATGTAACTTCTAGATCTTGACGTAAATAAAAAGAACTAAAATTGGAAAGAATATTTTTTGTTTTGCTTGGTTATGTGTCCTTTAAGCAATCAGTTCTTAGACACAAATTTTAAATGTCATAACTAGAGGATAAGAAAAACTGATTTTAATATTGTAGCTACTATGTGGTACTATAAGCAGTGTTCAAAACACAATCTGATATTCTTCTGAAATAGCGTATATCATTATTAGTTACATAACAAAAAATATGGAAATGAAATATGGAAATATGGAAAATATGGAAATTTGTAAATGAATTTTTGCTTCTTATACTCCAGTAATCTTATATTCAAGCAGTTACTAGTTATGGAAATTATTATTATCATGCATCAGGATACAATAATGTATTTTTATCTCTAATTTAAACCTAGTTTGATGGGGTGGGAGAAAGGAGAAAACAGACTTTTTGATTTTTAATCAGAAATAAAGAAGTCATTCTGAACAATAAGAAGATCACAAGTTTTCTGTTACCATTATTCTCAGCACGAACTGTCTGGTTAACAAAATTAAAGTAATAAGAACAACTGCCCAGCTGAAGTGCCTCTTGTATACGAACTGTTGAATCACAGCTGAACCTCTGATTGATCACCTGAGGCAAGCAACGAGTAAGCTGCAGGAGGACTGATGAAGGCAATTCACCTGTATGACTGGAAGGGCTGGAGCCTGGTTACACCTCTTCCCATTTAAGGGCTGACTGCCACTGGGGAGGGATCTCTTTCTGGAGATTGCTCCTCTTAGGGGTTTTCCTGTGAGCCTAGGATATGGGTGATCGTATAATAATATTATTATTTCATTTTTTTTTTTAATTATCCCTTTCCAACATGATAATCTTTCTAGCTATGTGATCTGTGGATACCGACCTAACCACACCACTGTTTTTTAAGTCATATTTCACAATCTGTTGAAAGTATCCTGTAACTAGTTTACTGGTTTCAGTAGAAAAGGAAAAAATGTCAATGAATAATATTATAACATCACTTGAAGGATCTGCAAATACTGTTGCAATAGTGTTTAGTTGCTCACTGAAGTGGAATTGCCAGGTCACTGCCTGAATCTGTTGTTGAGAAGGTATGACTTCTTCCATGCTCCACCCCTCCTCACTCATGCAAGGGTTAGCAACTAAAGGAGCAGCCTCTCCCTTCAGCTGTCACTGGTCATTGGAAGGGGTAAGAAATTTTTCCTTCTGCTTTTTCCTCCTAGTTCTCTGTCAGGTTTGTATCCTCCTTGAAGACACTGGCATCACCTTCTTTTGCTATACATCCACGTTTATCAGTATTAAATGTTAGAAAACCAAAATTGATGGTATGAGAAGAGGGATCTTCAGTGCTTTGTTTGTTTGTTTGTTTTGCTTTCCACTGTATTTAACAAAAAGATAATTAGGTTCTTGTCAAGGCAATAAACATGTAAGAGAGGAAGTAGGTTTTCTTCAGAATGAGGGGAATTGTGCAGAGAGGTTAGTTCTTAAATTTGTTCATTTATATGATTGAACTACCTCTGCATATGCTAAAGTTGGATATGAATTCTCAAAAGATTGTAGTTGTCAATTTGAAGTCATTTGAGAGTAAATCTATAAAGTATTTCTCCATGCTAATTTATTTTATGCATCTTGTAAAAGAACTGAGTTAATTTATTACCATTATGTATAAATTCCAAGTTCCTTGTGATTTGTGACATCTGAAGATCTAACTTCTACAGGATGACTTTATTAAAGCAAACTACTTCTAATTACGTTTATGGATCTGAAGATGTGAGATGCAAAAGAACTCTTCCTCTCTTACTTATTTAATTTATATTTGTTTTTCTTCTGTAGGAGCATAGAAATACTTGAAAAAATAAAATCATATGCATTTATTATTGCAGAAATTTAGGCCTAAGTAGGGACAAAGACAGTAGAATGCGTTAGAACGTTATTTCTCTGTATCTACTTCCAAGTTTCTACTTTAAATATTGCTACAGAAGACAAAGCAAATATACACCTGTTTTGCATTTCAAGAGAGTATTTAACCTGCTTTGCTTGAAGAGAATGCAAATTACTGTGATATCTAGATGCTGTACAATAGTTTAGAATATTGAAAATGTGTGTTTTAATGATTAGTCTACAGTTGGACAGCTTCAAACTTGATCACTGCAGCTTGAAGGAGGACAGTAAAGCACCCTACCCAATCCTGCTTTGACAGTATGTAGTTTTGTTTACTATTGTAAATATGGAGTATTCCTACAGAATTTGTCTTCAATGGGAACTTGATGTCTTTAAAGTTGTTTGCATGAATGAAGAACTACTTGGGAGATGGGGGAAATGTCAAGTATAGATGAGAGGAAAAGCCAAAAGGATGGCTGTCTGTCTTTCCAATTCACGTAATCTTTTGCTGGGAGCCACTACCTCAGTAGCTGGCTGTTCTCAATGATAAGATCCAGCCCTCTTTGATTAAGAATCCTGATTAGCAGTTTTCATTATTGAAGTGTAGGGAACCTGCTTTGGCAGGGGGGTTGGACTCGATGATCTCTGGAGGTCCCTTCCAACCCCTACAACTCTGTGATTCTGTGAAGTCACCATCACGGATCTATTGCTTGGGAGCAGACACTTGGTGAGTATCAGGTGCCAGTTAAAAACTGCATTTTTTTTTGTCTTCATCAGTCTTAATCCAGAGATCTGGATATTAGACTTTCATCCAGCAATTTGGGTTCTCCTTTCTTGTCCATTCTTTTAGAATGCATATTGTTCTCTCTGCTTCTCTCATAAACACAAAGAAATAAAAAACTTTCAGGATTTTTGCTACAGGATTTACCGCTTCAGAAGAGCTTCTGGGTGCAACTGCCCTTCCTTCTTTATCCTTTGCCTGTTGCACAGCTGCTCCAAATCACTTTTTCCTCCCTGTGATTCTTTAAAACTTCCTATTGGAAAGGCTAACAGTTCCAGTGACAGAAGATTACTACCAACTACTCAAAGAATTATCCAGTATAATAAACATGAATAATAATAATAAACATTCAGGTGAGAAGAGGAGACAGAATATAGACCTTCTTAACTCTTTACAGGCATTTAACCTTTCAGTAGAGGTATCTTTTGCCTATGGAGATAAATCTGAAATCTTAAATTAAGAAGAAATACTGGTAATTTTCTTGACCCCAGGTGGCCAAGAAGGCCAATGGCATTCTGGCCTCCATTAGAAATAGTGTGGCCAGCAGGAGCAGGAAGGTAGTCATCTGTCTGTACTCAGCACTGGTGAGGCCGCATCTTGAGCACTGTGATCAGTTTTGGGCCCCTCACTACAGAAAAGACATGGAGGCCCTGGAACGTGTGCAGAGAAGAGTAACAAAACTGGTGAGGGGTCTGGACCACAGGTCTTATCAGGAGCTGCTGAGAGAGCTGGAATTGTTTAGTCTGGAGAAGAAGAGGCTCACAACAGACCTTTTTGCACTCTGCAACTTCTTGAAGGGAGGTTGTGATGAGGAGGGGTTTGGCATCCTCTCCCAAGCAACAAACAGGACCTGAAGAAATGGCGGCAAGTTGTACCAGAGGATGTTTAGGTTAGATGTAAGGAAGAAATTTTTCTCTCAGAGAATGGCTAGGCACTGGAATGACTGCCCGTGGAGGTGATAGAGTCACTGTCCCTGGCAGTGTTCAAGAGGCATCTGGATGAGGAGATACGAGATGTGGTTTAGAGGCTTAGAGTAGCAGTGGTAATGGGAGGGCAGTTGAACTAAATGATCTTGCAGGTCATTTCCAGCCTTGCGATTCTATGGTTTTATGAATGACTGATATTACTGTTAAAAGTAAGTTGTTAGCTGTTTCTTATCCATAAGACCTGTAAGCGAGCTACCTCCTAAATCAATATGAATCAAATGATTTTAGTATACGCTGATTATTATAAAAACAGTGTTTTAAGTCTTTTCATTTTACTTTTGCCTTACCTTTGCAAACAGTATATTATAATTCTTTTGTTAATTTACATATTCGATTGTTATTCTTTTCCTGATGAAAGGTAACAGCTATTTACTGTGTAACATCTATTTAGCAAGAGACCTAATTCAGAAGATGAGAATCTTGGTCAAATCTTTGTGTAAAGTACTCTTTAACATAGCTCAGTTCAGGTGCTCTACAAATAAAGGTGATTCTCTAACCATTATAGGTAAGACATAGAGGTTTCCTCTGACAGCTCCTGTCTTGCTTGCTGGTTGGAGGTGACAGGGCAGGGCCTGCCAACATAGCTCCATCCCCAGCACTTGGTTTTCTTTCCCAAAGTTACTTTGCATTTGTTTCTTATGGTACAGTTTTGAATACTAATAGCTGTGGAATAGATCCTACCTACCACTGCTGTGACTTGCTGTCCTCCAAGCAGCTGCCTCCATTATATCCTCAGATAAAACCAAAGTAAATTTTGTGAAGAAAACTTTACATATTCTAAGTAAGAAATATATTCACAGTCTATATGTAAACTTATTTTCTAAAGAAAACGTCTGTAGATTACACTGCATATTTGTCTGACTTTGAAATAATTTTATGAGACACGATGTGCATTTTCCAGTTAGCAGCTTTGTTTCAATGAGGTCAAAGCTGACATCTCCATTCTTTTTCCTCTTTCACTGTTTTCACCTTACGTCACAATAACAGACTTCAGCAGCAGTTTTAGACATCTAGAAAGGCAGTCACATGAAGAAAATTCTGTTTCTCATGGCAGCGATTATTTGCAAAATCTCGAGTGTTGTTTAAATGAACTACTATATTCTTTTAATCATGCTGAAGGAGATTATAATAAACTTTCTCAGATCTAATGTTTACTTCGTGTAAAAATCTTAAGATCTACGTGGAAAATAGTGTGTTGAAATAATGACAATATTAGTCCATACTTACAGCAATTAAAGCATTGCATATGTTTAGTGTTACTCAGATTAAAAATATAAATGCATAAATTGGTTTATGATGTTCAGATTACAACTTTAAGTATCATGAAATATATATTTAATTAACATTTCTGATGTTCCTAAAAATTTTGTTATTTTAGTGTTTGGGACCATCCTTCACTCTGTAAGTGAAAGTAATAAATTTTGCACTGAATTTTAAATCCCTAGTACTAATATCTGCTAAGTCTTCATTATCTGAGAAATTATCTGGCAGTTTCAAAGCATATTAAGAAAGAAACAAATGAGTCTTTTTCTCAACTCTTCAACATCTGTTCAGACTAACATTTTAGTACTGGATTATTTGTACAGGACCTCAAATCCTTCCTCTTTTAGTGTGTTCCATCAAAAATTATCCAATGTTGTACTCTGGTATGAAAAGGGCTCTCAGTGAATGCAGTCAATGTTAAATACTTATAAATGAACTGTTATTATACAAAGTCATAAGAGACAAGGGCAAGTAGAAGAAGCATCTTCACTGACTCTAAAACATAAGGCATCAGCTGTTGAGGATATTTAAATAAATCGTAGGTTTGGCGTGAAAGTCAAGTAACAGATTCTAAGTATACAACCACCTCATACTAAAATTCCTTTTGGAAAAACTAAAAAGGGAATAAGTGAAGAGTGAAATCACAGTGAAGTGAAGAGTGAAATCATAGTGAATTCTGTAGATGAAATCTGTAATTGAATATTCTTGAACACAGGCAAATTGGGGGGGGGAGGGGAGGGGAATGACAACAGTGTTTGAGCTTACAAACCATTTTGTGAAGCTTAAATATCTTCTAGTGAAACAAGAACTGCTAAATTAATAAACTATTTATAAACGATTATTTTCTGAAGATCAGATTGTGTGAATGCAGCAGGTGTTTTCCTTATGTATTGAGAGCTTTATTTTGATTTTTTCCAGCCTCTCTATAGTGATGAAGGGCTGGTATTCCATGGTTGTTTGCTTTTTTGTTGGGATTTTTTTTCCATCATAACCATTCAACATCTGACGGAGAAGCCTTCTGCATTAAGGGAATAAACAATCTCTAGCAAACAATGCTGACTCAGAAAGGTCTGATGTACATGACTGACGGTGAAAAGCAAATTTCAAGTTAAGTCCTTTGTAGATACAGAAAAAATACTCAGCTTTTGTGGTTTGTGAGACTGCAGGAGGTACCGTGAGTACCGTTTGTGCTGGTACTAACATTCTCATTTACCCTGATGACTTTGATGGTTTCTGAGTAGCCAGCTGCCTTCTGTTACATACGAGTAATTAAACTTAAAGGTACTATTTAAAACCAGTATTTTAAAGAGTCTTTCAGGAAAATATCTTTTGTTTCTTGCTATAATTTCCAGAATTCTAATCAAATTTCATGTAGCAGATAAAGATAAAAATATATAATTATTCAAGGTCTTTCTGCAACAATATTCTAAGGTAAATATATTTTTTATTTTTTAATATGAGATGAGATTTCATATGAAAAAATTTTAAAATGAATGAACAATTTAAAAAAAAAAAAAAAAAAGTAGTACCCTTGGAAAATACTGTCCTTTCTTACTTTGTATGAAGTATAATATTTGTCAAAAGAAATAACTTCCTGCAAAATAACCATCAAATAAGTAAATGTATTTTGGAAAATCATGCGTTAACATAATGGCTAAGGTGGCAGGTCAAAGGAGTTGAATCTAGCTCTCTGCTCAGGTATAGTGAGATATAAGATACTGAATTCAGTTTTGGGATTCTCATTATCAGAAAAGCATGGAGATACCAGAGTAAATCCACTGAAGAGCCACAAAGATTATTAAGAGCTAGTTGCATCTGTCCTACTAGAAGAGCCTGAGAGAGCTGAGATTGTTCAGCGTGGAGTACAAGAAGCTCAGAGGGGTCTTACATCAGTGTATATAAATACCTGATTGGAAACTTCAACCTCAGAGACTGTGGGATTCTGTGTTCTGATCATTGTTTCACACATCAGTGTTGGAACATTCTGCTAATGTAAGTAATTAAATTTTAAAAACTCGTAAGATGGAATACAAAGCTCTTCTGATAAAGTATTCAATTTTAAAAATTCCTCTTCCTTCTTTTTGTATATAGCCATACATATAGTCTTCCATAACCAAAAACAATACCAAAGGTATTTGTTTCTTTCCCTCAAAGCATACTACAACTTACAAAGGTACTCTTTGTTTAACATCAGTATTTACCAGCCAGCTGGATTTCTTTTTTTCCAAGATTCCAGGTAGAGTTTGACAAGCTCATACTCTGGAGTACTGATCTGATGAGGAACCTTATTTCTGTGCCGAGAGAAGTTCAAATTATTTTCACTTATCTGGTCCTGCTGTCTTTATTCTATTTTTCCTGTGTGATATCAGGAGTATTTTAAAGTAGGTTTTTAAATTCTTATCTTGGATCAATAACCATACTCATTTTCCTGAGAAGGCGTAAAGGTTATTAAAATCGTTAATTACTTCATTATTAACTAGTGTTGCAGTATTTCTCTCTGATCTATGTGTCATCTTAACCACTCTCCTAGAAATGAAAGGAGAACACAGAATCACATAGATTGGAAAAGATCAACCTTATAAAAACCAGGTCCCATCACTGAACTGTGTCCTCCAGTGCCACAATCACACATCATTTAAATACCCCTAGGGATGAGGATTCCACCTCTTCCCCGGGCAGCCCATTCCAATGCTTAACCAGATTCTCCATGAAGAAATTATTCTTAGTATCTAATCTAAACCTGTCTTGGCTTGACGCTGTTGCCTCATGTTCTGTCACATTGTCAGAAAAGAGGCTGATCCCCTCCTCACTGCAACTCCCTTTCAGGTAGTTGTGGAGAAAATGAGGTCTCCTCTCAGACTCTAGTTTTTGATACAAAACTCCCACTTGTGTCCAGGATTTATAAGATTTGCCACAATATATAGTTATGACATCACTGTAAGATAACAATAACTCTCTTCATCTGCAGGCCCCACTCATGTAATTCCACATAGAAGATGTAGAAGAGATCTCCCACAAATGTAACATTAGTTCTTATCTAGGACTGAATAATTGAGAGAGAGGAGCGAAATATCTCTAGACAGTAATTTCTTCCACCTGAGAATTATTATTTTGGGATAGGATAGAACACTCTTTTGGGGATTTCTGTCTCTCCACCAGCAATTGAAACTATATTTACTGATTATATCAGGTTACAAAGATACCTAATTTTATTAGATAAATTCTGTGAGGTGACATGCACTCAATCTTACACTGAAGTGTCAATAAACAGCCAAGGATGTTGAGTATTTGGTACACAGAAGCCATAAGGCTTACTGTACTTTTATAGTTAGCTTTTAATCTGTCCTGAATCTGTTTGACAACAGGGCTTCTGAATTAGCAGTTAATTCACTTTGGTAACAGTCCAGTGCAGTTGTAGTTTGAATATATTATGCAGAATTTACAGGCAATTCTTATTTTCCGAAAAAAATCATGGCCCTGTAGGATCATCTTTTCTCCCCACCTGTTACTTGTTTCTAGGTCAGGATCATTTGCACAGAGTTCTTCAGTGACTTTACATCGTCTTCATTTTTACATTACAATGCAGTGTACTCTTGAATGTGTTCGGAGGTAGAAATCTGTATTTCAAACCTCACTTCAAAATTTGGATTCAATGTCTTCTGTCATACTGACATATTACATACAATTATTTATTTTATGTTGACCACATTATTTTACTATGAAATGTCACTGGAACTTGCATTTATTAGAGTACACTGAACTGTTCAAGCACTAAGTAAATTGGTGAATTGGTGAATGACTCCTGAGATAACCCTTATTTTCTTCCTAACAACATTAAAACTGCTGAACAGGAATTCAGTTTGTAATCTCTTCTTATTCATTTACTACTAGTCAGCAAAGATGCATTATACAATTTCCACTAATTCTATGACTGTAATATTTTAAAGAGAAGATTAAAGAACAAATCCATTATATCTTCATGGTAAATAGATCGGCCTCAGAATGAGTTCATATGGCACTAGGGAAGCTTTTTGCATTATGAATGTTTTCAACAGTTCTCAGAAAGCATTCAATTGATCTTACAAATCTCCCAGTATATTGGACAAGGAGCTATTATTTGGAGAAAGAATCACAAATAGTGTTTTCTTCATTCTCTGATAAAGACAGTACTGAAGCAATTGACATTCCCTCTCAAGATTAGAAGTTATCATTGGTACTTCCCAATGTGGGAACTCTTTCTCTTAAAATGCTCAGTTTCTTGATTTGTTTGTTAAATATAAACTGAGCATAGGGACTAGGTAATTTGGACATATATCTGTGATATCTGTGTCTTCTGAAAGGTGATTTTTTCGTTCAGACTCAAGACAAAATCTACTTTCCCACTACTATCCCTGTGAAGAAGTCACATATGGCTGGACATGATCTATAAGCAAGGTGATCTTTCATACATTCACTTGCCATTAGGAATAACTCTTTCTTCATCACTATATCATAGTAGGCTATGCTAACTAAACATGGCTGGTCACATACTTGTAAATATCTTGCAACCATACAAGCCCTTTTTTTTTTTTTTTTTTTTTTTTTTTGTAACAGTACTTAAAGCTTTCTTAAGCATCCACACAGGATAACAGGAAAAAAAAAAAAGAAAAAAAAAGATTACATGGTAGCAATGATTTTTAACTAGACAAAGAATATACTGAAAACCCCAGAGATGATGAAAGACATGGGGAGAGCTGCATACTAGATTTTGTCCTTACTGTCAATACCATTGTATTAATAGAAGCTATAATTCAATGAGGAAAAAATAAGAGGCTTGCACCTGACAGTGACTTCCTGGCAGGTTTGAAAATATATACTTGAATTGTCTTTTGTTTCTCACAAAAATACTGCAGACTAAGATCACAGTGTTCCTATTGATTTTTTTTTTTTTTTTTTTTTTTTTCTGTTTGACAGAACTGCTGAGTTTCAGTGGCTTTTAGCATATATCTTCAATTAATCATCCAGGTAGATGGTGTCCAGCTGAACATAACCTTACACTGCTACATTTGTTCACTGTTTCCTATCATAGGACAACATTTATCTGATTAGCAGGAAGAACAGATATAGACCTTAGTGACAATAAAGACTGCCCTAAAGAAGATTAACTTTGTTAGCATTTCTGTCACCAGCTGGGTATAAACATGCTAATCTATCTCAACAATGTAAATTAAATTGACAAGTAAGGAACCAGTTTGAAATTACATGAAAAAAATGCAGACATACACACATAAGGAGGAAGGCCACAGAATGGCCTATGGTGGAAGCAGAAATTGTGTCCTCTTCAGTGCAAATAGTCAATCATTCAGTAGTTACAAAGCTTTAAACCTTACCCGTGTGCTTTGTCAACTTGGTGATGGCAAGAATTTGGGTCAAAAGCATAGCATTTTAAAATGTCAATGTATCCAAAAAGAACAAGCTAAGTTTTTCAATGGGTGTCTTAACCTTCTGAACCCTGAGATACTATTTTAAATTCCTTTTCAAATACCATAAGTCTTTCAGGTTTTTTTTTTGTTTTTTTTTTTACCAACTCTTGCAAAGCATATGAGGATATATAAATTATTTGTTGGTTGACATGCTTATTTACATAGCTTAATTAGCTAA
This sequence comes from Tetrao urogallus, assembly GCF_951394365.1. Lineage (NCBI taxonomy): Eukaryota > Metazoa > Chordata > Aves > Galliformes > Phasianidae > Tetrao > Tetrao urogallus. The sequence goes on along the minus strand of NC_136814.1, from coordinate 52,551,821 downwards.
CAGCTGAGATTAATGTAGTGTTAAACTAATCATTAGAAGGCAGGTGCTTGATGAGTCTTTCAGGTGAAGGAGAAGACAGCCCCCAACAAGGCTTTTGTTTTTGTTCTCTGTGATTTTTTTCTCAGCATTATATATTGTTTCACGCTGTGTATTTTCTCTTTATTCCCTGAGCTAGTATCTGGTTTTCTCTCAACAATTTCCTTCATATCTTTGTTTTTCTTATCATGCCCATCTTTCAGGTTAGGAACACTCCCACACAGCACAGCAGAAATTTTTATAGTAAAACCAAGCCAAGGTCATGTATTTGTGTTTTACAGAGTTAGGCGTTGGTCTGCAGTTAGTTGAACTCTTGAATTGTGGGATACAGCAGGCAGACGTTTCTAACTGTGGGCCTTTTGGAACTGATTGTAGAGAGATACCTTCTAGTTTCTATGCTAGTAATTCATTGAATCTTTTCAGAGCTTTAGCTTTCCACAGAAGCACTGAATGTTTCAAGAGTAAGGTAACATAAATTTACTTGTGTAATCTCCCTTCTATCAAAAGAGATCCATTCTGACACTGCAATTTTCAAAGGAGGTAAGGTTGAAATTAGAGGTCTAATTAGTTTTTCTGCACATGGCTCCTTCAGCCTGCTTTTGAAAAGGGTTTTTTAGCTGAAAATCAAAGTAAATAAAAACATTACAGTATCCCAAGAGTGCAGAAAGTTTTTGAAATATTTTTGGATAGATTTTCATTTTTCAGATGACCCATTAATTAATTCTCCGTCTCCAAAACTAATAAGTTTTTTTGTTTGGTTGGTTGATTGGTTAGTTTTGGTGCTCTCATTTCTTACTGCAAGGCTCTGTTCCAGAAACTGACTGCTCTAAGAACTAGAGCATTTCTTCTAATTTCTGCTAAATTTATTTCCAACTGTTCACCAGCACTTGTTCTTGTGACAGCACTGGTTTGTCACTTAAATGGCCCTTTTCTTTTCTGGTGTTTACCCTGCTGATGTAGACTAACATTTATTCCTCCTCAACCTTTGTTTCACTAGACTAAGCAAACAGTTTTTCTAATCTCCTCTTACGTAGGCACCCAAGTTTCCGCATCATCATCTCACTAATGCTTCCTCGCTTAAGTCTTTAGCTTCTTGATCAAAAAAATATTCAATCTAGAGGCAATTTTCCCAGAACAGAGATGTAATTCAGCTCAACCTTTTTTTCAGAAGTAGTACACTAAGAAGATAAACAGTAGTTTCAAATAGAAAGTTACTGTCAGCAGTCTATGGGCTGGTTCCGCCTGGTTCTGTAACAAGTGGGGCAGAGGGATTTTGCAAAATCTGCACCTCCGGAAAAGGGAAACAGGGGACCCCAAAATAATTAAAAACAAAGGCAATTTATCTGAGGAGAAACAAGCTAATGTACTGAATATGATATCAGAATGCAAGATAGCACACTATAATACAATATAATTAGAATTGAAGCTATTAAATCAAGTATAATGAGAGAGAGTGTCCGAAAGCTGGATAGGCCTCACCACAACACTGAGGTGAGATGTGCAGTCCAGTTGAGCAGCAGGGAGGAGAGCAGATGAAGAAGAGCACATCAGGTGACCTTGCCAGGGGTTATATCTCCTCTTTGACTACAAAGCCTCCTGGGGAATGTAGTTCTTCTTCTCTTCTGGACAGGTACCGGGAACTGAAGCATTAACAGTTAAACTCTCAGTGCACTACATGATCACAGAATCACAGAATTGTAGGGGTTGGAAGGGACCTCTAGAGATCATTGAGACCAACTCCCCGCCAAAACAGGTTCCCTACACCAGGTCGCACAGGTAGGCGTCCAGGCGAGACTTGAATATCTCCAGAGAAGGAGACTCCACGACCTCCCTGGGCAGCCTGCTCCAGTGCTCCGTCACCTCACTGTAAAGAAGTTCTTGCGCACCTTTGTGCTGAACTTCCTGTTCTGCAGCTTATGTCCGTTTCCCCTTGTCCTGACTCCATGTACCACTGAAAAGAGACTGGCCTCACTACTATGGCCCCCACACTTCAGATATTTATAAACCTGGATCAGATCCCCTCTCAGTCGTCTTTTCTCAAGGCTGAACAGACCCAGTTCACTCAGCCTTTCCTCATAGGAGAGATGCTCCAGGCCCTTCACCATCTTTGTGGCCCTCCACTGGACTCTTTCCAAGAGATCCCTGTCTTTTTTGTACTGGGGAGCCCAGAACTGGACGCAGTACTCCAGATGAGGCCTTACCAGGGCAGAGTAGAGGATCACCTAATTCGACCTGCTGGCCACGCTCTTTTTAATGCACCCCAGAATGCCATTGGCCTTTTTGGCCATGAGGGCACACTGCTGGCTCATGGCCAACCTGTCATCCACCAGGACACCCAGTACCGAAAACCAAAAATCATAAAACCATGACAGTCATATTTCAAGTGAGAGTTAAAATAAAGAAACATGGTGGTGGTACAATGTGGGGTCTAATATTAAAACTGAACCATGTTCATCAGTGTTTGTTTGTTTTTTAATGCAGAGGAAACAGAGTAGGGACAAAAGATAATTTCTAATGACAGTGCCCAAGGTGTATTTGGAATGCCAGCTTCTGCCATTTAAATTGCTGGTCAGTTTGGTGGCTACTGCTAGAAAGGGTTAACACTTCTCAGCAATTAAAAGGACTCTCTCAGCCAACATGTGGGAGAAATGTAGTTAATTTGGTGGTTATATAACCTGTGGAGGTGTTTATGGGTAGTAGTGAAAGCATGGGAAAGTAAAATGCATAGAAGATAATTGGTATTTCCAGGCCTTGTGCTGACAAATCCTATTTGTTTTTTTGAAAGAAACAATACAGAATGTTTTATATCAAGCTGGTAAGTGTTTGTGAAAGCATATTCTGTATAGTCAAAACTAATTTCTGTTGATGGAAATGCATTTTGCTAACAAGAATCCACTCCACTTTTAAGAGTATAACTTCTGAGTGTCAGTAAAAAAAAAGAAAAAAGAAAAAAGAAAAATGAATTTGGTTTTAATATTCTATTTCTGTCTAAACATTGTTCTGTGTTCAGGGGACAGAACAACCTTTATGACCTAGGAATGCCTTGCTACAAGTGTGGGAAATTACTTTGAGTTTTCTCAATGAGAGAAGTGAGCTGACTCCCAGGATTTAAGACAGAACAAAGACTCTGATTGTACTGATAGAAAGAGGTGCATGTAGCCAGAGGTTTTCACTGGGAATAATATCTTATTTTGTTTTGTGGGACTTCCCTCATATTCTCTCAGCACTGTCATATGATCACCAGACAGCTGAACGGGATAAGCATGCCATTTTGCTCTTGGATTTGACCAATTACTTGCTTTCCAAAGAAGAGTGCAGATAGACAGCTGATACATAAGTGGAGTCTCAGCCACACAATAAACAGAACGTATCCTCAGTTTGGGGAACAGAGGCACTTGTTAAATGAAGAAAGCTAGTGGTGAATGGTGAGGCTCAGAAGAAAAAATTCTAAACGAACCGCCATGTTTGCCTCTTCAGGGTTTTCTGCAGCCTCCATTGTATCCTGCTCTCTCTGTAGCCAAGTGACCTCTAAACCTTGCAAACAGAACACAGGGCTTTTTTCTTTTTCTCTGTTGACTATTATGCTTTCATCTTGAAAGGTCATTGGGTATCAGCTGAAGAAATATACCACTTAACTTTGAGTGTTCTTCCTGTTTGAAGTGATTTGTCTGTTTGTACTATAAATGGGGATCTGTCCACAAACAAACTGAAAATTAGTTAATCACTTTTTACAGTCAACGTACTGTAGGTTTTGTGCCTTAAGAAGAACAGTTAGTCCTAAAGCAGATTGAAATACTTTGTCAGCCACTATAAAGAGCTCAGTGACCTGCTGTGGTGATAAGCCAGTCACTGACTGTTCCTGCAGAACTGGGGAGAATAAGCTCTCTGGGAAAATCTGATATTTAAAGGCTAGAAATACTTGCTAAAATCGTGTGTGTATGTTTAAATTTGGTTTTTGGTTTTGCTCCTTTTTTTTTTTTTTTTTCTTTTATTTACCTGAAAGATCATGTGCAGATTGTATGCATATAATATTTCAAGTGTCATACCTGTAAATCTAGGCAAGCTTGAAAAAAGTACTACTTTTATCACTCATACAGGATGAGACATTACTGGGGAATCTAAAATATTACTTGTCATGTTTAAGTCCTGATGTGGAATCTTTTTTAAGTATTTTTTTTACAAATATATGAAAGGTGTTTTAACTTATTTATGAGCAGAGAATAAAGACAAAATGAAGCTGTACAAAAAAAAAAAAAACAAACAAAAAAAAACAAACAAAGTAAAAAAGCCCAAAGAGTTTCTCGTCAGCCTGGTTTTTTTACATCTAAGAATTCTTAAACAAAGGCCTGGATTTCATTAAATTTGCAGGGAGTAGTGCTGGTGAGGTCCTGACAACCGTTTGTAAGACAATCATATTCCCCATCTTTAATGAACTGTTTATTTAAGTGAATTCAAATAGCAGAAAAATGAGGAAGCAGAATGAAAAAGACAGAAAGCAAGAAAAGCTAGAGGGCTGGTCAAGTCTTTGCAAAATTTTAAAGACTGAAGGCTTACGTATCACTTCAGTAAGTGGCTTATGACTGCTGTTGTTGTGCATGTGTCTGAGAAAGGAAGTAAAAGGCAAAAGAAACAACTTACTCTCCTCTGGGGTGAGTCAGAATAGTCATCTTAATTCTTTTCTTGTGTTATTTACATGAACATTTTCAGGGTTGTTGGTATTTTTTCATTTGATATGGAAGAAGTGAAAACCCACAGTGAAATTACAATAGACACTTTGAAGCTATGAAATGCCAGAACTGTGAAAAGGAAGCAACTGTGAAAAAGATGTCAATATGTTGATTCTGGAAACATAGTTTTTAAGTAAACAATTTCTAGCCCATTCATTGGACTTTTTTTTTTTTTTTTTTTCCAGACTGCTGACATCATCATGGACATTAGTTATCAGAGTTTCCTGTGATCACGGATAATAAGTGCTTGTCTAATGAAACAAAAGTACCCCTGAAGTTTAGAAGTGGTAATTGACGTTTAGGGGAGAGGTGATTTGATGGATATGAGTCATGCTTGAGTTTTTCTCTCCATGGTCTCTGTGTTTTATGGCTAAGTACAGTTTTTCAGTCTCCTGAGATGTCAGGCTTGGCACCTGTCAAAGCTCTAGGATCATCATGTTTTATGAAGAATTGAAACACATACATACTTGTGTTCAAGTTTACTGTGAAGCAATTAATCCTCACTTTAATGACAAGCATTTAAGTGATTTTGAAGACATATTGATGTCTCAGCTTGCTATTCCACACATTACAGAAAGCTAAAATATGCCACTTACTGGAAAATTGGTCCATTTTTCAGTTATGTTTCAGAGATTGTGCAAGGGAAAAAAAAAAAAGCAATGGCATGGTTACTGCTCCTTACTTAATATTCCGCTTTTTAAGGCACAGAAATTAACCATATCTAAGTGTAAATATAGTGTCATTGACTATTTCATAGAAGTAAAAATCATGTAAAACTGAGAAAGGTGATCTGTGTACCTGCTTTTAGGTTACATTTCTCAAAGAGCGAGTGAATGAAGGATTTTGGATCAATTGAAGTATCACTTGTCTCAAGGCTGCTGAGCAAAATGATAAATTTCCGCACAGACAGTGTTATCCACTAGCATTTTAGACAAATTTGCAGTTTGCTGTGGAAGCGTGTTATAGCCAGGAAAGTTAATGCCATCTGCACGAAGGAAGAAAATTTCCTTATTCTAAACTTTTTTTTAAAATGAATAAGGATAGTGAAAACAGAGTTGAACTGCTGTAATTAAGTATTTTGTTGAAGCTTTACTTTAGATTTCTTCTCCTGCTTTTCAAATAGCTGTGTTTTAACTTTTTTTTCTGGTTTTCTTTCCTTGAAATAATACAATATTTGTTTAGTAACAACTAAGGCCAGCCTTCTATCTTATTATGAAGTACAAACGTACAATAAGTGGCAAGTATGACCCAAAGGAACCACCTGCCAAGGTACATAGGGAAAAACAAAATTAAGAAACTGTAACTTGTCCACTTCAACCAGGAAAGTACTGAGATATGAATAATAACATACACTGATTAGCATAGCCAAGACCATGATATGAATCATAGAATCCTTAGAGTTGGAAGAGACATTTAAAGGTCATCTGATCTAACTCCCCTGTAATGAACAGGGACATCTACTCCTACATCACACTGCCCAGAGCCTTATCCAGCCTCACTTTGAAAATCTCCAGGAATGCCAGGGCATCTCTGGCTACCTGTTCCAATACCTCACCATCTTTACTGAAAAAGATTTTTTCCTTTAATGCAAAATAAATCTACCCTCTTTAAATTTTAAGCCAATACCCATTGTAGCTCCCCTTTAAATACAGAAAGGCTGCTATCAGGTCACCTCAGAGACTTCTCCAGGCTGAACAGCCCCAGCTCTTTCAGCCTGTCCTGGTAGGAGAGATGTTCCATCCCTTGGATCATTTTTGTGATCCTCCTCTGGACATCTTCCAACAGGTCCATGTCTCTTCTCTACTGAGGACTTCACATCTGGACACAGTACTCCAGGTGAGGTCTCATGAGCAGAGGGGCAGGATCGCCTCCCTCAACCTGCTGGACACAGTTCTTTTGATACAGCCCAGGATATGGCTGGCTTTCTTGGTTGTAATATTGCTGGCTCATATCCACCTTAGCATCCACCAGTTCCCTTGGGTCTTTTTCGGCTGGGATGCACTCAAACCTTTACATCCCACAGTTTTCACTGATAGTGGAGGTTGCCTCTACCCAGGTGTAAGATCTTGCACATGGATTTATTGTGCCTCCTCAAGTTCTCCTGGGCCCACTGCTTAAGCCTGTCTAGGTCCCTCTGGATGGCATCCCATCTCTCAGGCATATTGACTGCACCCCACAGCTTAGTGTCATCAGCAAACTTGCTGAGTGTGCACTTAACACCATTATTGATGTCATTAATGAAGATATCATAGATTATTGGTTCTGTGGGACACCACTCACCACTGGTCTCCATCCTATATCCTTTCTGCCTTTCTTAAAAGTGGATGTGAATGTGCTTTTTTCCAGTCACCATGGACTTCATCTGATTTCCATGACTTTTCAAATATCATTGAGAATGACTTGACAGCTACAAGAGCTGATTCTTCAGAACTCTGGGATGTATCTTATCAGCACCCATAGTCTTATAAATGTTCAGGTGATCATGAACCTGATTTTGGCTTACAGTAGGAGGGAAAATATTACCCCAATCCAATCCTACCGAACCTAAAATTTGAGGGCTGTGTGATGAGCAGTTATCAGAGAAGACTGAGGCAAAAGTAGTTATCAAGTACGTCTGCCTACTCCTTGTCTGTTGTTACCAGCTTGCCTATGCCCCTTTCCAGAGGGGATTATGGCCTGCTGGACTTTCCTTTTCTTGTTGAGACACTTGTAGAATGACATGAATTAATATTTGAAAGAAGACATTGACAATATACATATGACATTATTTTCCAAGGACTGTTCATTACTATGACTTATCAGGGATCACAGAAATAAGGAATGATAATTACTTTCCAAATATCACAATAACATTGAGAAAGCCAATGGGTTTATAGCAGTATATAAACTCTTATATTAGGAAAGTGTTATTTTGTTGAAATTGAGTCTGTAAATGTGAAAAGGTAATTTCTGATACATGTAATTTTCACAGTGAAATCTTTTTTTTTTCCTAAGAGTTACTGAGGTAGCCATTTGTAATCTTACAAAAACATAAGATCTCATTTGTGGTTGTGTTGTTTGAATGATTTAATGATTTTGGGCTTTAGAATCAAATTAATTTACGACAAAACTTTTTAAAGATTGAAATGCAAATAAACAAAACATTTATAGGCTTTGGAATAAAACTACATTTCAGTAATAATGTTAATAACATTCAGCTTTAGGTTTTCAAGACTGCGAGTTTTCAGACTCCATTTGGACAGGAAAAAGCACAGGTTGATTTCTTTTCCAGTGTAAATTCAACATTAAAAAAATCTCAAATCTGGCACTGTTACAGGCTAATAAATTAACAAAAAATCTATTTGTCTGAATAAAATTTACAGTATCTGAGCTAACCTTTTTGTCTTTAAAAATAAATTTTGTTTTTATTTTAGAAAAAATAAGAAATGTTTTCATTAATAGAAATACAGCATGGGTTATGAGTTCTGGCAGGCATCAAAAGCGAGAAACTAAAATATGATGACAGGTTCTTTCCTCAGAGTATTTTTAGTGCACATGGAAGCAGGAAGAATTATCCTGGAAGAGGTTCTTTTCCTAAAATTTTTGACTTGGATGACAATCATTTGTCATACTACGGACCTTTGGTGTTATTTCTGAATAAAAAATAAGAGAAAAATATCAAACTAAACTCACAGAACCACAGTTAATGTTGCCAATTCTGATTTTATTTTAAAAATTTGCACTGCATATTAGGGAGGAAAAAGATGTAGCAAATGCACTCTTGAATTAAGAGGAAATGTGGATTTGACTTCATGGGAAATGTATAGTTAGAAAATCATCACTTCCTGTTAAAGAGTTCTTTTAGATATGCAGGGATTTAAAGATTTCAGTAGTCATCTACTGGATACTAAAAATGTACATGTATAAATGCAATAGAGAGATTGGCACAACGATTCTCTTGGCATCCTTAGACAACCAGGGTGTCTCTTGATTACTGTGCAAGACAGACTGAGAAGTGAAGAGCTGTAGATCTTTTGTAACCACAGATAGAGCATATATATATTTTTGTGTGTGTGTATGTGGAAAAATCTGATTTTGAGGAAAAAGCATTTTCCATCAGAGAGCCATTTTGATGACAGCTTCCTAACACAGTTCTAATTCCAAGTTACAGTAAGTGATAACTTTCTAACAATGACTGAAGACATCTGGTTTTGAGTAATTTCTAAACATTGATACTGGGAAGTTCTGAGGTTCCTCCACTGCACTGTTTACTACAGTGATTTTAACATCACACCCTGTACAATGAGCAAAATGCATGACTCTCTTGAGAACCTCTGTAAGATATATTTTCCAGACAAAATACCAAGACAGGTGCAATCAAGAAGTGGGATACTTCTGAATGAGTTTGGAAGAGATAACAAGTGCAAATGACAGAACGCTAGAGAAGATGTACAAAGTCATTACTCCACAAGAACATAGGGAATGTAGATTGTTAATGGATATGTTTAAATTAAATAATAGAGGCTTTTGGAAAACTGGGGTTTTTGATCAATATTCCTACAGGATCTTTGAAAGAAATCTATTTATATTTAGATACTGAAGACTTATGAACAGGCTTCTTTACCATAAAAGGTAATGGGCACTGTCTAGAAATTTTCCTGCCTGCTCTTCAGTGCATTTTTTCAGTGGAAACGTTAGGGCCAAAAACAAAATGTGTGGGAACATAACTGTGATTTATGTAAAAAAAAAAAAAAAAAAAAAAAAGTGTATATGTATATATATATATATATATATATATATATATATAAGAGTGATGCTCTTTGTCTAAATACACTATTTACAATACCTTTTGTGATGAAGATATTCAGGAACAATAAAATTAGAGGAAAATGAGGAAAATGGAAAAAAATGACAGACCAGTATAGTAGAAGATAGATTTACCTCTCCTACAAAGAAAGGCTGAGACAGTCGGGCTTCTGTAGGAGAGAAGACTCTTTGAAGACCTTGCTGTAGCCTTCCAATACTTGAAAGGAGCTTATGTACAGGAGGGAAAATGACTTTTTACACAGGCAAATAGCAATAGGATAAGCAGGAATAGATTTAAACTAAAACAAGAGAGACTTAGACGCTAGGAGGAAATCTCTTATTTCAAGTGTGGTGAGGCATGACTGCACAGTGTAGTTTGGGCTGCCTCATTACTGGAGATGTTCAAGATCAAGCTGGATGGGGCCCTGGGAAGCTTGACCTTGTTCCTGATTAAATGGTTGGCAATCCTGTATATGGCATGGAGGCTAAACTAGATCTTCTTTACCCAAATAGATTATCTTTAAGATCCTTTCCAACCTAAGTCACTCTGTGATTTTACGATTCTGTGATTCACTGTAGCTAAAGTGTAGACAAAGCCAATACCAGTGAACTCATAATGGCTTCCACATAATAAGGAAAACATAATATTTCTTGCTTTCAATCCAAGCGAAGCACACTGAAGTAGTATGACTGGCAAAATATCTAAGCATTTCATAACTTTGTAGAATAACTAATAAAATTCTGTAAGAGCTAAGCTTAGATATTTGAATAACAGATCCAAAGGGGGAAACAGATCTTGGATATAGTTGAAAAAACAGGGTAGAGGACAACTTGCAAGAAGTAGAATTCACCAAAGAACTAAGAAAGTAAAACGTGTCTGTTAAAATGAGAATTCTGCAAAATAAGATAAATGTCCCTAAGTCTTGATCCTAAAAATAAGGTGTTAAAAGCAAGTTAAGCCACTTCTTATCTTTCAGGGAAGTGAACAGAGAAGTGTAAAGCACTAGCAATGAGGAAAGGAAGAAAGAAGACATTTCACCCTGAATCCATCTCTTCTAAGGAATGGCCTTTGCTTACCTTGACCTTATTGATGAGCTACAGGTCTCAGTGTCTACTGAAGGTCCATTCCTCAAAGGTCCATTCCTCATGGTGATTGTGTAGTGATGGCTGCTTTAGGTTGAGCTTGTTCAGCACTAGACTTTCTATACTTTCTATATTTAGTGTTAATCAATTGATTTACGGCAATTAAGAAGCAGTTTTTTGATGTATATTTTTGTATATTTTTAACAAGTAACTATCGAGTAAATAGTTGTTTTCAAATATGAGGCTAGTCTGATTTGTCAGTCTTTTAAATACCTCTACTTTATTTCCACAGTAAACTAGTTTCCTAGCTAGTAAACTGTTATTTTTATATTCATTTGCAACACAGAAAGAGGGCTTTTCGCTTTCAACATTTGTGTTGGATTTTGTATTCAAAATTTTTACAGCTGTTACTAGTTTAATAAAGTATATTTCCAAATAAAATTGGGGAAAAAAATCAGGGCAAACGGAATTGTCAAAGTTCAAATATGCAAAAAATCTTCAGTCTCTTTTTTTTTATATCTTTCCTCAGTGTTTTCTCTTCCTGTTAATTTTTATTTATGATGTTTACTTTTAAATCTGTGATAATGAAAGATAGTTGTAGGAGTGTTATAAAATAAATATTTTCTCGAGAAATATGAAAAACACTCAGCAAACTTACTCAGAACCTTTTTTATGACCCTGATCCTCTTTACAGGTACTCAGTTAACTCAGCTAATTAGGAAGTTAGTTCAGAGAGCCACATAATCTGTAATACTGACTCAAAAAGCTTACGAATCCATTTTAATTTCAAGTAGCAAAAGATTACTATCTTAGAGAAGTGATTAACCAAAGTTAGTGTGTCAGATTGATATTTCAGGATGCATTTTGTGCTTAAATCCCATTTCTCAATAAAAATGATAAGGAAAGTACATGTACAGAACTTGTAACATGAAACAACACAGGCAGAATATTCCTGAAATATTTGGTGTGTTACATATTTATAAACAGATTATGTTAAGTAAAAAGAAAATCTAGACATTGGTCTTCAAGACATCTGCTAAAAGTGGAATGTATTAAACAGACTGGAAAGTAGAAAAATACACAACAGTATTCTCAATTCTCACTCTTTTTCTTCTCTTAGTTCTCATTTGCCAGGAAATCAATGAAGTCACAGTTGAACAAAGCTGCTTGCGTTGTAAGATTCCAACATGAAAATAGAGGCCAGCTATGTTACTACTTGTTTTTTATATTTATTTTATGATATCAATAGGCTCAGATAAAGATTAACATTTATTGTGCCAGGTTGAATACAGAAATGAAAAGTTATATTTTTTCTCCTACCAAGCTAGTTAGAAACTGGTAGCATACACAAAATAAATAAATTATAAAAAGTAGAATAAGACATCAATGAATGAAAATTCTTTTTTGTTGTTGTTGTTGTCTACATTTAGAATGGCAGTTGAGACAGGAAGCAAGGGGAAAGGAAAATAGGATATTCCCTCAGGATGAAATTTGGAGAGCTAGATAAGGGTAATTATCAACACCAGACTCTGACAAGTGTGAAACAGCATTGGTAACTGTAGGAAAGAAAAATAGCAGTGACTGAAGAAGGGACAAGAATAAAGAAATTAGAAAACTAGCTGTTCAGTGAATTTTATTTTCCTTGTCAAATGTGTACCTTTAGGATTTATGTAGTGAATGCTTATTCTGATTTTTTTTCTCTGATGCCCAAATAACAATATCAGAGCACTCAAAAAAAAAAAAAAAATTATTATTATTCTTCATAGCACTTCAGTGATGTGAAGAGATAGTGTAAATCCCTATTTTATTGGTACTAGAGAGATACAAAGAAGTCAAGCGCATTAATGGATTCTTACAGTTCCTTCAACTTTTCCAAGTTGAGGGCATGCAATCTGGTTTTCTAGCATGTACCACAATGCACTTTAAAGGTTCACAGCATTTTTATGTCAGATCCCTGAAAGCTGAACACTTCTGTAGACCAGACCCCACAGTGTCAGGTCAGGCTCAGAATATGAAGAATGCACAATTAATGACTGCATGTGAAAGATTGCTTAATTTAATGCAGGAATTCCTTATTAAGGATAGGAATTTTGCAGCATAACGTTCAGGCCCTTTTACTATGAGGCCAACTCTTTTCTTCCCTATGCTGAATCTTTTAGCTCAGTCTCATATTCTTCAAGAAATAAAACAAAACAAACTAGAAAGAAAACAAGAAAATTCAACTTTTGCAATTTGATCTGTCCTTCATGATGACAGAAAAGTCATTTACTTTTGCAAACCATAGCCTGTATTGAAACATACACAGACTTCCTCTACTACACAAAACTTGCCTGCCATGAATCCTCTTGTATTCAAGAAAGTCATAAATGTGAGATAGGTATAGCTGAAAAAGTTTTAAGTGGAAACTATATAAATTGATTAATTCACTGTCAAATATTTAAGTGTTTATATTACTTTGATTAGAATAAGATATTAAAATGTAAATCTGTGGATTATAGAAGAACTAATATAGTACATCTACTAGCACTTATGGTTGTGATTGTTCATTTTAGTAATAGCGCTACTAAAGTAAATCAGATATTTTAGCAGTTCTTTCTACTTGATGCAGTAAAACTGTTTTAGCAGGGAATCCTGCAAACTTTTTCCATGGTTCTAAATCATAATTTTTTGAGATTGTCTTCAGTAAAAAAGTATTTACTTATTGGTCCAAGTTGGAAGAAAACAAGCCTGAATCTTTATTTTTATTTTTATAAAAATAAAGCAGAGCAAGTCCGACAGTGCCTCCTTAGACTGAATGAATATAAGAATGAATATAAGTCTATGGGGCCGGATGGCGTGCATCCCAGGGTCCTGAAGGAGCTGGCTGAGGTGGTTGCCGAGCCGCTCTCCATCATATTTGAGAAGTCGTGGCTGTCAGGTGAGGTCCCGGACGACTGGAGGAAGGGTCACGTCACTCCCATATACAAGAAGGGGAGCAGGGAGGACCCGGGGAACTACAGGCTGGTGAGTCTCACCTCCGTGCCTGGGAAAATCATGGAACAGATCCTCCTGGACAACATGCTCGATCACATAAAGAATGAGCATGTGATCCGAGACAGCCAGCACGGCTTCACCAAAGGAAGGTCATGCCTAACTAATCTTGTGGCCTTCTATGATGGAGTGACGGCATTGGTGGACGAAGGGAAGGCGACCGATGTCATTTTCCTGGACCTGAGCAAGGCCTTTGACATGGTCCCCCACCACATCCTCATCTCCAAATTGGAGGGAAGTGGATTTGATGGGTGGACGACCCGATGGATAAGCAATTGGTTGAAAGGCCGCAGACAGAGGGTGATGGTCAATGGCTCTATGTCCAGGTGGAGGCCGGTAACAAGTGGTGCCCCCCAAGGGTCTGTCTTGGGACCGGTGCTCTTTAACATCTTTATCAATGACATCGATGAGGGAATTGAGTGCACCCTCAGCAAGTTTGCTGACGACACCAAGCTGAGTGGTGCGGTTGATACGGTGGAAGGAAGGGATGCCATTCAGAGGGACCTCGACAGGCTGGAAAGCTGGGCTCGGGTGAACCTAATGAGGTTCAACACGGCAAAGTGCAAGGTTTTGCATTTGGGCCGGAAGAACCCCAGGCACCCGTACAAGCTGGGAGGAGTGGTCCTTGAGAGCAGCTCGGCAGAGAAGGACCTGGGGGTCCTGATGGACGAGAGACTCAACATGAGCCAGCAGTGCGCTCTGGCAGCTCGAAAGGCAAATGGGATCCTGGGCTCCATCAGGAGAGGGGTGGTCAGCAGGGACAGGGAGGTGATTGTCCCTCTCTACTCGGCTCTTGTGAGGCCCCATCTGGAGTACTGTGTCCAGGTGTGGAGCCCTCAGTACAAGAAAGACATGGAGATTTTGGAAAGGGTACAGAGGAGGGCGACTAAGATGATCAGGGGGCTAGAGCACCTCCCCTATGAGGACAGGCTGAGGGAGTTGGGCTTGTTCAGCCTGGAGAAGAGAAGGCTGCGGGGCGACCTCATTGCAGCCTATCAATACCTGAAGGGAACCTACACCCAGGAGGGGAGTAAACTCTTCATAAGGGCTGACAATAGCAGGACTAGGGGAAATGGATCCAAGTTGAAGGAGGGAAGATTTAGGTTGGATGTTAGGGGGAAGTTCTTTACGAGGAGAGTGGTTAGGCCCTGGAACGGGCTGCCCAGGGAGGTTGTGGATGCCCCGTCCTTGGACGTGTTCAAGGCCAGGTTGGACGGGGTCCTGGGCAACCTGATCTAAATGTGTATGTTTGGTGGCCCTGCTAGGCAGGGGGGTTGGAACTACATGATCCTTGAGGTCCCTTCCAACCCGGGTGATTCTGTGATTCTGTGATTCTGTGATTTTTTAACAGAACATGAACTCCTGTTTCCTCCCAACCCAAATCACATCTGTCAAACAGGTACCCTTTTGTCAAACTGACAGTCCTCACTGTCAGTTATCATGTTTTGTACTATTTCACCTGTATCAATCTCACAGTTTATATATGTGTATCTTCTTTTTTTTTGTCTAATTACTGGTATAACAGAAATATCTTACAACTCAAGAGGTGCTTTCTAGTGTCTCTGCTATATTTTTTCCTTGCAAGCGTGTTTTGCCTCTTTGCTTTCAGATTAAAGCATTGAAACTCCTATTGTCCTCCAAACTATTTGTCAGGCCAACCATGCCATCGTTGTAGAGATGAATAATTCTGAAAAAAACTGACATAATTATAAGTAATTTATTAATTCACGTATCCTCCCTTCCTTTCATCAACTATTTGTGCTAGATGAAAGTATCTTGCATGTAGTTACTTTGAATGATACACAGACTCACAAAATCTGAATTTTTCTTTTCCTGTTTTAACAGGCCTTGGACATTAACTTACAACATCTTAAAGATCTTTGTTTTTTAAATTCTAGAAAGGAATTTGGAATCCCACTGCAACTAGGGAGAGGTCTGCAAAATGTTTAAGCATAACACAAGTTTTTCAGTGCTCAATAGATTTTAAGATGAAATATACCTTCTCACATTCAATATACAATCTGATATATACTGAATATGACTTATGCATTATTTAGTAATAGGTTGTTGCACTTTATTCATCTATCACAATACTAATATGAAATATTACTCTGTGAGATTTTCTAAAAAAAATTGTCTGAGAAGTTTTTTCTAGTAATTTAATTACTTTGTACACTTAGAAGGTGATAACTCAAAGAGCTGTGTGTAGGATCTTTCAAGCGAGTGTGACTTTCTTGAAATAATACTTCATATTCTGTCTGAAAGAAAACCTATTGAAAGTATGGCTATGAATTATTTTCATTTTTAGTGAAGTTGAGAAGTGTCCATAAACATGTTCTGAGTTCTTAAAAAATTCATTATTAGACACACTCAGCCAGCCTCCTCTCATCACCAACCAGAGTGTATTCTCTGCAGTCTGCAGTGTACTAATTGTACTTCACAGCTTATAACCTCAGCATGTTTGCAGATGACACAAAGCTGGCACGACTAGCTGATATGCCAAAGGGTCATGCTGCCATCCAGAGGAACTAGTATAGGCTAGAGAAATGGACAGAGAAGAATCTCATGAAGTTCAGCAAGAATTGCAAAGAGCTACAACTTGGGAAAAAAAAAAAAATTCCATGCACCAATAAATGCTGGGGCAACTGGGGATAATCAGGTGAAAAGAAGCCTGGTAGAAAAGAATGTGGTTGTCCTTAATTGACACCAAGCTTATCACAAATTAGCAATACGCAGCATCCTGCAGCAAAGAAAGTTAACAGTTTCAGGGTTCTGTTAGCATAAGGTCAAAGGAGGTAGTCCTTCCTCTCTGCTAAGCTCTGTTAAGATCATGCCTAGAGTGCTGGGTCCAGTGCAGGGCTCCTCAATACAAGAGAGTCATGGAATTACTGGAAAAGTCCGATATCAGGCCATGAAGATATTTAAAGGACTGGAGCATCTCTCCTATGAGGAAGGGCAAGAGATCTGGCATGTTTAACATGGAGAATATTCAGTGTCTCTTATAAACGTCTATAAATACCTAAAGGGTGGTATAAAGAAGATGGAGCCAGCCTCTTTTCAGAAGTTCCTAAATATAAGGCAAGAGGTAATGATCAAAAACTGAAATACTGGAGGTTCTGCTCAAATATGAGGAAGCACTTCTTTACTGTGTGGATGAATGAAGAACAGGCTGCAGATCTTCAAAAGATACCTGGACATGGTCCTGGGTGAACTACTTGAGCTTGAGCTGGGAGTTTGGACCAGATGATCTACAAATGTCCCTTCTCAGCTTAACTAGTCTGATTCTTGGAACCAGTGTTTTCAAACAAGAACATTAAGCATGAATAAAAGCAAAAGCTGAACGAAAAACTGCAGGGCAAAAAACCCATCTATGTGAGGAAATTTCTGGTGTAATCTTGAATAGACTGAACTCCTGAAACACTGAGTACTGTTTTAACAATTATTCTTTGCGATAGCAAACTGGTGTTCATCATGAGAAAAAAAAGCAGAGTATGTCTATGACTCTAAAAAAATACTGGAGATGAGCTGCATTTGTCAGTGCAGTTAAAAGAAAGATTGCAAAATAACTTAAACTGTACACTGCCTGATGGAAAGAGCCTTGAGGTAGATCTAAGACTAGCCAGGTCCTTTTACTGACTCTGACATTTCATCCCATTTATCTTCAATAACTTGTACTCCATTTGCTACAGAAAGAGAATGTGAAGTTCCTTGAGGTCTACTTATGGAAAATGAGATATCTTCTGAAAGTTTATTGAATCAATTCATAATTATTTTCTTATGCTTAGAGGATAAAGATAGAATGAAATCTTGTTTTTCATATTAGTTCTCAAAGGCATGACATTTGTTATGATACACTGTAGAAACTTCCCACCCCCCAAAGGTACTGGACCCATGTGTTCCTTTCAAAAGCTTTCTGCTTTCTAAAAATGCTGCATGAAATGGTGAATGATTCTAATAAAAAGCTGCATAATAATTTAAAATTATTAAAGTCAGTGGAAAAATTTAACTGAATCTTCTTTCAAAAATAACAAAGCAAAATAACAAATACAAGTATTTTGACTTTCCGTTTGCCTTCAACCACTCCAGTGAAAGATAATATTACAGCTAATAACAACTGACATGATCTCTTACAAAATAGATTCAGGCTGTTTACTCATTCTCTTTTCCTTTTTTGCCTTTGGCAAAAAGGATGAAGTGAAGATATGTAGAAAAGACAGTGTGCAAAATGTCTTTAAAATGGTTTAAATTCTCACGATTTCAACCTTCACCTATTTAACTTGCAAGCAAAAAGATTTGCTTCTGTAATTGTTATTTGTGCTTTTGCTGACTGCATTCTGAAACAAACTATGTTCTTGACTTTTCTCACATTACGATAATAGGTTGCTGCAAGAGAAATACTACCTTCAGTTACTGATGTGCAAAAATGGCAACTTTATTTGAAAACAGTGAGGTCACAAAAATTGTTATCAGACAGTATTTTTGCATTGCTGAATCTTTATCATTGTTCTAACATACATAAAAGAAACAATCAAATTCTAAGGATGACAGATGAAGACAAACTGTGCAAACTGTGGGAAATATCTCATTTTGTTGATTGAACCAGAAAGATCTTGGTAAAAATATAAAATGATGTAATCTAAACATAATTGTCCCCAGGGGGAAAAAAAAATATGAAACATCCCTCTCTCACCACTCCCTCTGAGCAGTGCAGGAAAATGAGGAATGGGAGCCTTTAGAGGTCCATAACACTATATCATCTGCAGCTCCTTCGTGGTAGCTCTCTTCTGTTCCATGAAGGGTCCCTCCCATGGGATTCAGTCCTTCCTGAACTGACCCAACATGGGCTTCTCACAGGCCACAGCTCTCCAAGCTCTGCTCCAACACGGCTTCATACCACAGCACTCATGCTTCAGGCACTGTTCTAGCATGGGTCCGCATGGGCAGCAGCACCCCAGCCCTTTTCCACCACAGGACATTCCCTCTCCATGGGGTGCATCTCCAGGCAGGGATGATCCTGAGGGGGCTCTCCATGAGCTTTGCCTCCTCCAGGCTCCATCCATTACTAATCCATGCGCTCCTCCACAGCTGCATGCAGAGATCGGCTCCATGCAGTCACGTATCCTGTGGGCTGCAAGACAGCCTGCTCCTCTATGGGCCTCTCCTGGGTTACAAGAACCTGTTGCTCTACGCATGGAGCACCTCTTCCTCTCCTTCTCTACTGATGCTGGGGGCTGCAGGTCTATTTCCTCACATTTCCTCAATCTTCCATCCCAGATACTGTTGTACAGAGTTTTTTTATTCTATCTTAAATCTGCTCTCATAGAAGTGCAAGGAGTATTGCTCAAGGCTCTGCTCTGACTTGGGACGGATCCCTTTTGGAGTTTGATGGATCTGGCTTTTATAGGTTACTGAGCATCTCTGGGGATCTGCTCACAGAGGCCATCCCTATATGCTAAGAAATATGAGCCTATTTTTTATTTTTACATTACAAGTGGCTGGAATAGTCCATTAACAGTTGACTCAGAAAGACAGATAAGTGGAAGGCTACAAAAATGAAAGTATCAGATAATTTGGAAATATGTTTAAACAAGGAGAGGATTCTATTGGTATTTTTTTATTTTTATTTTTATTTTTATTTTTCCGAGTGTGAGAGTAAGAATTAAATGGTTAGGTACTTGCAGGATTTATAAAATAAAGTGTTGTCTGCCATATGATTCATTCTAACTTCAGTTTTTCCCTGGAATCAGTTTACAACAGAAGTCATCTCCTTTACAAACATTCAAACTGTTTTGTCTTTCATTTTTGAATGCTACAGGAGGTTTGGCTTATCTATATAACTTCTAATTAAAAACTTATAAGTAAACTTTTAAATTGGAGCAGAAAAAAGGTATAGAACTGTGCCATTTGATAGACTGGCATAAGCAATGGCTTAAAATATAATGAAATAACTCACCAAGATAGAAAGTAAGGTTATCATCATCACTCTGCTTAATGCATCTGTAACTAAGGATGACAGACAATATTTTTTATCTGTTGTAGGAAAACAAGGCATATTTCTACAGTTCTACATGATTTTTTAATATTCTGGAAATTACTTTTTGGAGATAGACTGGAAAAGTCCTCTTCTATTTTTTTTAATTATTATTTATTTTTTTCTGGTAAGTGGTTGAAATAACTCTCAAATCATATGCTATTTTTTCTTGAATAACCTGTTATAGAGGTTTGTGTATTACTCAAAGTCTTGTGAAACACAAAAGCGTGACCAAATGGAATAATACTGGACCAACACTCATACATATAGATTTAATTTTTGTTCTGAAATATCTCTGTAATTCAGAACAGGTCACCGTATCTCCAAAAACCTGTTTCCACATCACAGAATGAAAATCCAGTAAGCATGTGATTCCATACAGCCAGTTAGCTGAAATTCAGTGATGTGCATGGATTTAACCATGTGGAGTAGATAATCGTTCAGCCACGAGTTTCTTTGTTGCAATTTTTGCTACAATATATGTATACCACTCCCTTCTCCAGTATGGGAGGTGTTAAGCATGTGAAGATAAGCTCCTTTTGTTATTGAGCAAAGTCTCTTCCAACCTACAATCACCACATTGAGCTTTTTTTCACATGATCAGGCTCCTTGGGTTTCTGTGAATATGACACATAAGCATGGCACAAAGATTTTCAGTAAAGTCATCGGACAATTAGTCATGAAACCACTTGTAAAATTAGGTGGTTTTTTTTTTCATTCAGTAAAAGAGTTTTTGAAAACTTGTTTTGTTGCTTCTAAGAAAGGGGAGAATCTCAGATTTCTGGAAAGCTCACATCATGTCAATTCTAGGAACTCTGAACATTAAGCTAGTGCTCTGAAAAGACCTTTAAATATGGAGCAATGAATCTTTTATTTCAGTCTTTCAATCCAAGTACAAGTTTACTCTATGTTAGTTTGCTGTCACTTGAGAATAATTATGAGCTCTCATATAACACAATATATATTATGAGGCATATAAAATATTTTAAGCAATTTGATCAGATTAGATTGTTATGAAGAAAGAAATCTTATAATCTAAATTTTAAAGATACACAAAAGATGTAGTTGGGGAACTGAGTCTCAAAAAGATAACAAGTTGGACCAAAGGTGTATGAATATCTACAAGGGAGCCAGTATCTTCTGGCTTCTATTTCAGTTTTTCATTACCCATCTCTCTAGAATAAGAATACTATGTTTAATATTTCTACAGATGCAAGGTACTGAAAGGTTCTATAATGGTCTGCTGTTTTTCTGAACAATTAAATCCTCTTAAAGCCTGTGTTCCTGGTTTTCTCTTTGTTTTATTTCTTATTTTTTTAATGAGCCTTACTCACTTAGCAAGTAAGCCAAGTTTGGATCATTCATTAAAAAATTACCACTCCCGTCAGTTTCCGGACAAAATGTTCTTATACGTTTTTCAGACAATGTACATTTTTTTCCCTTCTAGGTTGCATACTTCCTGCTTTAACTTTTTTTTTTCTTTTCTGTCTTTACTTTGCCCATGTAATTAGTTTAATATTTTATAAAAATATAACCACGTTTCATTTTGAAATACTGAGTGGCATACGGTTGGTACTGAAATAGTTAAAGTCTATTTCTTCCTCTTTATGTTGGATAAAGTTAATAAGCAACCAGTGACATGAGCTGTAGCTGCTAAAGCTAAACTTCTAAGTAATCCTAAATGGAAAGAAGAAAATTGTTCCTGACAATCTGAAATTACATTATAAAACCTTCCATATTCTGAAAAGGCATGAGTTGTCCTAGGCATGGGGCTTATTTCAGTTTTTAATAAAACCTGTTTATAAAGAAAATATCTTCCCGATATCAGTTTTCCAAAAGCACACCCCTTAACCCCTGCTTTTCTGTTTCTATTCATTGTTGGCATGGAGACAAAGAGGTACTCCACTAGACTGATCAATGTTTGGTATTATCAACATAACATTTTCAGTCAAGTTCCCAGGAGCCTTCCTCCTGAATCTGTCATTTTTATTCAGATAACTAAATCAGGCTAAGCACTGCAATGATAACGGATGACTTGCCTCATTAGCTGTCTCCTGCTGCTTTACTCTGTCAGGAAGCACCACTGTGACTGTCTGGATTCCTGGGCAAGGGCTGGCTTGCATTATTTTATATTAGTATATGTGTGCTTTTCTTATTTCTATCCATTCTTTTATCTATACTGAAGTATTTAGAGAGAAATGCAAGCAGCATTTAATAAACATTTCATTCAAAGGAAATGAAGTTGCAGAATTCTTTATTAAGATCCAAAATTTCGTAGAATCCTACCAATATAGCTAGATTATCTTGTCACTCACTGTCTTAAACTTTTTCTTTTCTTTAAATGAGATCCTTTTTGTTTTAAGGCACTTTGCTTATCTGAGCATCCAGTGATTAAGTTAACTTGATTTCATCAACATGCAATAATTAAAAAACCTAAGAACTATTCCTAGATGAGTTGTTTGAATTGTAAATATTCTGTTTAATAATTAACTGCTTTAAAATATTACCTTTAAATGATAGGAGAAACAGATTTTCAATTGTAGTTACTAAACTTACAACAGGTCTACTACAGGAAGCACAAGAGAAAGTAAAAATGAATCCAAGTATATACAAGGGCTGCTCTGAAGGTAATGCCCACTATTTTATTATGTTGGCCTGTTATGTCAGAGGCAGATGTCAGTGATATGGCAGCAGAAGTTGAAACTTTCCGCCAATATTCCATTACATTTTGTTGCTGTGTGACAGATGGAAGCAGAGGGGCAGTCTGAAAAAATAGTGTCTGTCATGGATGTGCTTACAAAGTGAAGGTGTGCCATTGAATTCCTCCATGTGGAAAAAATTTCACCCACTGACATTGACTGATGCATGCTAAATGTTGATGGAGATCAAACAGTGGATGTACTTCAGTGAGGTGGTGCGTGGTGTGTTTTAGCAGCAGTGACAGCAAGTCACTTCCACTGGAGCAGTATGAGTCCAGTATGCAGGCTCTTGTTCAAAGCTGGTGAAAATGATTGGCTAATGGTGGTGACTATACTGAAAAAATAGTGTCTTGTGTCTCAGAATATGCTGTATCAAATAGTGTTATTGTGCTCTTTGTATCTGTGGTAGTTTTCACGTAAATAAATAAGAAGAATTACTTTCAAAATGACATATATATTTAGCCAAGCTGTCAATTTACACACTGAGATAGAAGTAATTTATTTTGTAAGTTATTGGTTGTATTCATGAACAGATGATTAAATGCAGTAAAAAAACATTGAAAAAAGTTACACGTATTAGATGATTTGCTCACAAACCGTGGTTTTCTAAAATTGTACTACAGTCATCCTCAGATATTTATGCTAGATACTGACCAAAAATTTATCCAAATTGGCAAAATGACAGTGTACTAAAAACAATCTCTCTCAATACTTCCCCAAAAGTAGACAACATGCTTTGAATTCTAAAGTCAGAGATTTATTGCTTACTGAGAAGAAACCTTGCCTCTGGCATTGAAATAATACCATCCTGTGAATGTCAGCCAAAACATCTTAACCACCTTGAGCTGGTAAGATACAAAGAAAGAGAAAATTGTGGAGCTTTCCATTTAACTCCAGTCCCTAACATGGATAATTTGTTTTCAAAATTTACAGAAAACAAACAAACAAGCAAACAAACGACAACTATATATGAGCTGGGGAATTCCAGTTTCTGTTCCATGTTCAATCATGGAAGACGTATGTACTTATCACAGCACCTGGATTACATGCACCAGTTAGAGAGTTTCAGTGCACTATTTAGAGAACTCTGGTGTTGACTGCCAGAGCATTCACAAACATCTCATTTAAACAATTTAGTAAGAGTCAGAAATGGATAAGAAAATGCTAGATATTCTGCTCTACTGCAGTATAGCTTTTGAAGTCACCTGCCAGATTGACGCATTTATTCAAAATCCAGTGGGGATCATAAATTCCTTATTCTCTAACTAACTCACTTATGAAGTTAAATAAAACTTTTCAGGGAGCATACTTATACATAACATTAAGAAAAAAGCAAAAAGGAAACTCCTTGTATATATTTTTTCTTCTGTATTATGTCACTGAAGAATTTAACTCAATTATCACCTCTGAGATTTATTTGAAATGTAGAAAATAATTACACACCATTTTTCAAGTGTAGAAAGATCTCAAACTGCAGGGCATAGAATATTTCAGGATTTTTCTCTTGTGCTCTCTTGAAGCTGTTCAACTTTGGACATGTAAATATTCAGTTGGATAAATTAAATTCTGTCAGTTTCCCCCAGGGATGAGTTCTAACCACGAGTGCTCCTTGAACCAGAGTATTTCAAACACACAGTTTCCAAGAAGTTTCACCTCTGGAAATATATTTCTTCCTTGTTTTATTGCAAGTAAGAAAAAACAATAAAATGCACACACATTTCCGAATATGGTTTACAGTATGATCTCTTTCTGAATATTCAGGAACAGTCCATCATACTTCATATTTTATCTGCAGGTAAGTGTCATAAGTGGTGACTTTTCTCTCACCAATTGTAATCTATAGTAACATATGACTATGTGTACTCTTCAGCGATGCTTGGTATATCAGAACCATTACAAACCACTCCTTTCTCTCCTCTGTCTCTTAATTACAACCCCGTTTACATCAATATCCAGAACTGCATAGTTCAAACAAGACGATCAAAAGGGAAGTATAATTCTTGTCCCAAAAGAATGTATCTCTCAACTCACATAGATGAAAATCTGAAATTGAGAAGCTGTTCCCTAAGCAGTGTCTTCTACACCAAGTAACTCTTCTGCAATCTCCAAGTATACAAATTATTATTCTGACTATTTTGAAGCACATATAAAGAAAATATTCAACCTCATATCATTTTTTACAGTACAACAGTCATGGTATGCTGTTGTTAAAATTAAATATCTTTTGGTCCTTAAAGGCCTTGATTTTAATTAAGACAGAAAACATGAGCAAAAAACTACTTTTTGCACTTGTTGGGGTCAAAAGAGACTTGAAACAAATTTTCTACAATAGTTTTTTGAATAGAATTGAATGATTTTATGATAAAATATGCATGATTCATAATTTAAATTATTCAAAAATTTAAAAACTATCTCACAGAATCAATGTGATAATCTATTTATGTTTATCAATAAAAGATGTTTGATTATAAGCATTCTGGACTTCGAAGTGTTTACAAGTACTACATTCCATCAGAATTTCTGTTTGCTTCTTTTGTCTGCAATCAACTTCAGATTTGGAGCACATTTGAGAAAATACAAAATAGCCAGCAACCTGGATAAATTTGAGAAGTGGGTCCATGTGAATTTAATGGTGTTTAACAAATCCATACGTAAGGGACAGCACCTGAATCAGGGTAATTTTCAAAATGAGTACAGGCTGGAGAAGAATTTGTTGAGAACAGCACTGCAGAGAGGGTCCTCAGAGTCCTGATGGATGAAAAGCTGGACATGAGCCAACAGCATGTGCTTACAGCCCATAATGCCAACTATACCCCAGGCTGCATCAAATATGGGTGGGCTATTCCCTTCCAGCAGGGCTAGAGAAGTGATTGCCCCCCTCTGCTCTGCCCTCATGAGGCCCCATCTGGATTGTCAAGGCCTGAGGTCTCCAGCACAAGAGAGATCTGGAACTGCTGGAGGGTGTCCAGAGGAGGGACTTGAGAATGATAAGAGGTCTGAGGTCATTTCTACAAAGAGGTTGAAAATGAATGATCTTTAAGGTCCTTTCCAAGCCATTATGTGATTCTATTTCATTCTATGATTCAGTACTAGACATTGGGATGGGGGGATAGGTTTTATTTTTGATTTTATATCAATCTTTCAGATTCTCAGAAAATGTTTTTGTGTCTCCCTCAGCTTTTCTTCAGATCTCACTGCTCCCATTTTTCTATTCTCTTCATCTGGATGCAGTATACTTGTTGGGATGCAACAATTTCTACTTAAATTAAAGAATTTTTTATGTCTTGTAGGCTTTATTCTTTCTTCGTCACCGTAATAAACCACATGTACTTTTGTCAGATGAACCTGTTTATTGACTTCACTTTTGTTATCAGTTTAGTATGTATTTCACTTTGCCTTTAAACCACCTTTAGTACATTTTTCCATCTCAATGTTGTCCTTTATTTTCTGCTTGGTGTCAACGGTTTATGGGCTGGTCCGGCCCAGTTCCGTGACCAGCAGGGCGGAGGGATCTGCGGATCCGCGCCTCTGGGAAAGGGGAAGCAGGGGACCCCAAAATACTTGAAAACAACAGCACTAATCTGAGGTGGAACAAATGATTTTACTAAATATAGTATTAGTAAAATACAATGAGAGAGAGAGAGAGAATCTGTTTGAATTGTATAGACCTCACCACAATGCTGGGGTGAGAAGTGCAGTCCAGTTGAGTGACTGAAGTACAGACGGCAAAGTGCAGATGGCGAAGCGCAGGCAGCGAAGCGCAGATAGCGAAGCGCAGACAGCGAAGCGCAGGCGAAGAAGAAGGATCAGGTGACCTTGCATGGAGTTATATCCCCTTGCTGACCGCAAAGCCTCCTGGGGAAATGCAGTTCTTCTCCGTCGGACGAACATTCGGCAGATATCAAACCCCACCCCCAGTGCATTACATGATGTTATAGTGTGGAATACTGATGACCAAAAATCATAAAACCATGACATTCCACCCCTTATTCTACATCACTACATCATGCTTAACACATGGGATTACAGACTGCACTCCCCCAACATCAAATTCCCTTGTGGTACACACTGAACATCCCCGTTTTTCTGCATCACCCACCAGGTGGACCCAGGTCCCTGGGCAAAGACAGTTCCGCGAAGAGGTTTGCCCTTCCCAGAAGCAGGAAAAACCCAAACTGCTTTTCCTAACATGTTCTTTACATGTACTACAGGGACCTTATCTCCCTCTACAATATGTAGGGAGCTGGATTGGGTAGGACCATCTCGACTGATTGATCCTCTGGTGTTAACCAGCCAGGTGGCTTCTGCCAAATGCTTCTCCCAGTGTTTAAATGTTCCGCCACCCATTGCTTTCAACATGGTTTTTAACAACCCGTTGTAGCGTTCGATCTTACCAGAAGCTGGTGCATGATAGGGGATATGATAAATCCACTCGATGCCATGTTCTCTGGCCCAAGTATCCACAAGTGAATTTTTAAAATGAGTCCCATTATCTGACTCAATTCTTTCCGGGGTGCCATGTCGCCACAGGATTTGCCTCTCCAGACCTAATATGGTGTTTCGGGCGGTAGCATGGGGTACTGCATATGTTTCGAGCCACCCGGTTGTTGCCTCCACCATGGTGAGCACATAATGCTTACCATTGCGAGATCGTGGCAAAGTGATATAATCAACCTGCCATGCCTCCCCATATTTGTACTTTTGCCATCGCCCTTCCTCCCAGAGAGGTTTCATCCTCTTAGCTTGTTTAATTGTGGCGCATGTATCACAGTCATGAATGATTTGTACAATGGCATCCATAGTTAAGTCCACCCCTCGGTCTCTGGCCCATTTGTATGTTGCGTCTCTCCCTTGATGACCTGAGGTCTCATGGGCCCACCGAGCTAAAAATAACTCACCCTTGTTCGGCCAGTCCAGGTCTATTTGAGCCACCTCAATTCTGGCAGCTTGGTCTACCTGATGGTTATTTCGCTGATCTTCTGTAGCTCTACTCTTGGGCACATGAGCATCTACATGACGCACCTTTATAACCATATTTTTTGTTCGGGTAGCAATATCTTTCCATAGGTCAGCAGCCCAAATAGGCTTGCCCTTTCTTTGCCAATTATTTTGCTCCCACTGCTGTAACCACCCCCATAAGGCATTTGCTACCATCCATGAATCAGTGTAGAGATAGAGCATTGGCCACCTCTCCCGTTCAGCGACATCTAAGGCC
The DNA here is from genome assembly GCF_951394365.1 of Tetrao urogallus. Classification (NCBI taxonomy): domain Eukaryota; kingdom Metazoa; phylum Chordata; class Aves; order Galliformes; family Phasianidae; genus Tetrao; species Tetrao urogallus. Next base: position 52,524,215 of record NC_136814.1, on the reverse strand, counting down.
AGTTGGACAGCCTTTACCTCTGCAAATTGGCTTGATTCTCCTTTCCCTTCGGTGGCCTCTGCAACTTGTCGTGTGGGGCTCCACACAGCAGATTTCCATCTGCGATGCTTTCCCACAATACGACACGATCCATCTGTGAACAGGGCATATTTCTTTTCATTCTCTGGTAATTCATTGTATGGTGGGGCTTCTTTAGCACGAGATACATCTTCTGCTGGTGGTGTTCCAAACTTTTTACCTTCAGGCCAGTCCATGATGACTTCTAGGATTCCTGGACGGCTGAGGTTCCCCATCCGTGCTCGTTGTGTAATCAGTGCAACCCACTTACTCCAAGTGGCATCAGTAGCATGATGGGTGGAAGGAACCTTTCCCTTGAACATCCAGTTCAGCACTGGCAGTCGAGGTGCCAGAAGGAGCTGTGTTTCAGTACCGACTACTTCGGAAGCAGCCCGAACCCCTTCATACGCAGCTAAGATCTCCTTTTCAGTTGGAGTGTAGCCCTCCTCCGACCCCCTGTAGGCTCGACTCCAGAATCCCAAGGGTCGGCCTCGGGTCTCTCCTAAGGCTCTTTGCCACAAACTCCAAGTGGGGCCTTTCTCTCCAGCAGCAGTGTAGAGGATGTTCTTCACATCCTGTTCCATCCGTACTGGCCCCAGGGCCACAGCACGGGCTATCTCTTGTTTAATCTGCTCAAAAGCCTGCTGCTGCTCAGGACCCCACACAAAATCATTCTTCTTCCGTGTCACCTGATAAAGTGGGCTTACAATGAGGCTGTAGTTTGGAACATGCATTCTCCAAAAACCCACTACACCCAGAAACGATTGTGTCTCTTTCTTATTAGTGGGGGGAGACATGGCAGTGATTTTGTTGATCACATCTGTCGGGATGTGACGACGGCCATCTTGCCACTTTATGCCTAGGAACTGAATCTCCTGGGCAGGTCCTTTCACTTTGCTTCGCTTAATAGCAAAACCAGCACGGAGAAGGATCTGGATTATTTGCTCTCCTTTCTCAAAAACTTCCTTTGCTGTGTTGCCCCACACAATGATGTCATCAATGTACTGTAAGTGCTCAGGAGCACCTCCCTGTTCCAGTGCAGCTTGGATCAACCCATGGCAAATGGTTGGACTATGTTTCCACCCCTGGGGCAAACGGTTCCAGGTATACTGAATGCCCCTCCATGTGAAAGCAAACTGTGGCCTACATTCTTTGGCCAAAGGAATGGAGAAAAAGGCGTTAGCAATGTCAATGGTGGCATACCACTTAGCTGCTTTTGACTCCAGTTCGTATTGGAGTTCTAACATATCTGGCACAGCAGCACTCAATGAGGGTGTAACTTCATTCAGGCCACGGTAGTCCACTGTCAGCCTCCATTCTCCACTGGCTTTACGCACTGGCCATATGGGGCTGTTAAAAGGCGAGTGAGTTTTGCTGATCACTCCCTGATTCTCTAATTGATGAATTAACTTCTGAATGGGGAGCAAGGAATCCCTGTTGGTGCGATACTGCCGTCTATGCACCGTTTTTGTAGCTATCGGTACCTGTTGCTCTTCCACTTGTAGCAACCCCACAACAGATGGATCTTCTGATAGGCCAGGCAAAACAGATAACTGCTTAACACCTGTGTCTACAGCAGCTATTCCAAAGGCCCATTGATACCCTTTGGGATCCTTAAAATATCCCCTTCTGAGGTAATCAATACCAAGTATACATGGAGCCTCTGGGCCAGTCACAATAGGGTGCTTTTGCCAGTCTCTACCAGTGAGGCTGATTTCGGCCTCCAACATAGTCAGTTCTTGGGAACCTCCTGTCACCCCATGAATATAAATTGATTCTGTCCCTTGGTGACTCGAGGGCATTAGAGTGCACTGTGCACCAGTATCCACCAGGGCCCTATATTTTAGTGATTCTGATGTGCCAGGCCATCTAATCCACACAGTCCAATAAACTCTATTATCCCTTTCCCCCCCCTGGCTGGGGGCAGGGCCCCTCTATTTGTTACCTCCGTTGTCTGCAGCAACTGGAGCAATCACCTTTCTGGAGAAGTTCACCTTGGTGGTTGGTTTGTCTTGTAATTCTTTTACCCGTGCTTGAAGTGCTGGAGTAGGTTGCTTATGCCACTTCTTCATATCTTCTCCATGGTTGCGTAGGTAATGCCACAAGGCAAAACGTGACGTGGTCTTACTGTTGTCACTTGTTCGAGCAGGAGGACGTCTTCTTTTGATAGCTGAGACGTTGGATGACACTGACTGGGAGGAAATCAAGTTGATTAGCCCCTCAAGTAGGCTGTTTTGGGAATTCTGTTCCTCATTGGATGTATCTGTTACCACCATGTATTCATCGGCATCAGGCACGATTGATAGTTTACCTATTATATCTTCTTGTTTGTTCTCCATTCTGTCCAGCTTTTCAGCTACTTTTTCAATGGTTGAAACACAAGCTCGTAGAGGGCTTAAATGTAACTCAAAGTCTTGAAGTTTATTAAGCAACTCATTTATAAGGGGTCTTCTTTCCCCTCTGCCATACATAGCTGCAAATGTACTGGCGTACCTTTCTGGTGCAGTCTTTGTGAATGTACGCCACATGTTTGGTGTACACCTGGCTCTCTCGGGATCATGCTCTTGGTCTGGCTCATCAGGAATGAAATCGGGGCTATGTAGTGTTTCCACCACAGCACATTCTCTCAAATAACGGATGCCTTCTTCCATATCAGCCCATTTCTTCTTCTCAGGCATCAGATCGTCTTTGAAGGGGTATCTTTCTTTTACAGCTAACAACATCCGCTTCCAGAGGGTGAAGGCCTGGTTCTGGCATGTACTAATACCTCTGTCAATGGCTGAGTCCCTAGCAATGCCACCCAGTTGGCGAGCTTCTCTACTATCTAGCCACACACTGTTGGCCCCATTGTCCCAGCATCGAAGTAACCAAGTAGCAATAGGCTCATTTGGGTGGCGTGAGAAGTCTTTTCTCAGACTTCGAATTTCATTCATTTTCAGAGATCGATCAACAAAGGTAACAATATCTTGCTCACCTCTTGCTCTTCCAGGACTTCTTGCCCTTGTAGGTGTTGGTGACCGTGGTCTTACTGAGGGCCCCTCCCCTGGACTCAGAGGTGCTTCTCTTGGCCCTCGGAGCCACTCCTCTGGACCTCTTTCCTCCTCTTTTTTCTCTTCTAACTGAGTCGAGATTCGCTTTGTTTTCCGTCCTCTTACAGGGGCAACTGACATCGATTGTGGTGCCTCCTGTGGTTGATCAGGTTGGTCAGTTCCAATGCTCTCATCCTCCAGTTCAGCTTGGAGCTTGTTTCGTTCGATTATGACAGTATCTAGCTCAGATTGGAGGGTGTGTTGTTGAGATTGAAGATTGTCGAGCTTGGATTGCAGGGAGTCTCTCTCAATTCGGAGGGCATCTCTCTCAGATCGGAGGTTTTTCCTCTGGAGCAGGAGACTCTCTCGCTCATTTTGAACTTTTTCCCTGAGACTCTCCCTTTCAATTTCAGAAGCTCTCTCTCTCTCCAGGATAGTATTGAATAAGGCCCGATAAGCATTAGCCAGGCCCCAAATCATATGTGCCTCCTCAGAACTGCCCAAGCCGCAACATTCCTGCCTTAAATAGCTGTTTAGACTCTCGGGGTCTTTCAGGTGTTCTGGAGTAAAGTTCCATGAGACTGAAGATTTCCATCTGTCTAAAGTCTTTCCCAGACCTCTCCACACTCCCTGCCACTCAGTATTCTCTGGTTTTGGGGAGGACATGCTCAAAATATAATAAATACTAATACTGAGCGAAATGATGAGCAATACATTCAGGGAGATTAGTAATGCGACTAGGTGTTCATTCAAAAACTGCATTACAGGCTGAAAGGTGAGACTGGAAACCTTAAAAAATCCCAGTCCTGTAAAATTGACAGCTGTCTCCGGAATTGTAAGCCACATTGTACGAACGTGCCAGGTCCATATTTCCACCCATGTTTTCAATTGATTGTATATGCCGATTGCTCCATAGAGCAAGGTGGCCAGCTTAATTAATGCCCAGTATGTTTTGAGCATTAGGAAAGAAGAGGCAGCAGCGTGCAGCCCTTTAAGAGTCAGTTTCACTACAGAAAGCATTTTTTTTTTTTTTTTTTTTTTCTTTTTTTTACAGAGGCAAGATAGTAAAGCTCAGAGTTTACAAATATCCTACGATACTGGCAGTCCGCCTGGAGTTCTCAAGGTCACGTTTTCAGAGAGTAGTGGTAAAACAGATAAGCTTTCCCAACGGAACTCTCCGAGAGCAGAGAGTCTAAACAGCTAGAAAGCAACTGTTGCCCGCATCCTCCACCAAAAATGTCAACGGTTTATGGGCTGGTCCGGCCCAGTTCCGTGACCAGCAGGGCGGAGGGATCTGCGGATCCGCGCCTCTGGGAAAGGGGAAGCAGGGGACCCCAAAATACTTGAAAACAACAGCACTAATCTGAGGTGGAACAAATGATTTTACTAAATATAGTATTAGTAAAATACAATGAGAGAGAGAGAGAGAATCTGTTTGAATTGTATAGACCTCACCACAATGCTGGGGTGAGAAGTGCAGTCCAGTTGAGTGACTGAAGTACAGACGGCAAAGTGCAGATGGCGAAGCGCAGGCAGCGAAGCGCAGATAGCGAAGCGCAGACAGCGAAGCGCAGGCGAAGAAGAAGGATCAGGTGACCTTGCATGGAGTTATATCCCCTTGCTGACCGCAAAGCCTCCTGGGGAAATGCAGTTCTTCTCCGTCGGACGAACATTCGGCAGATATCAAACCCCACCCCCAGTGCATTACATGATGTTATGGTGTGGAATACTGATGACCAAAAATCATAAAACCATGACACTTGGTTTTTTTTGTCTGTATGTTCATTTGTTTTCATTTGTGTTTTTTTGTTTTGTTTTGTTTTATTTCTTTTTTTTTTTCTTTTTTCTTTTTTTTTTTTTTTTTTTTGCAAGACCATTTTGATTGCTGGCTTTGTTTTTTAGTTTGCTTTTTCGTTTTTTCTTTGAAGTCACTAATCTTTGCTAAGATAACCTGTATCTTATTTAATCCCTTTTTACAGAATTAATATTAAGAAATTTATTATTTCTTCCTGCATACAGGTTACTTATGGAATGAGCATATAGCAAAACTTAGGCTATATCTGTACTGAATGGCATTCAACATAACTTTACATACAGTTGATGAAAATAACTTCTATCTGCATAGTTCATCAGTCACATTTGTACCCTCTATTAAAATTTGGCCATAGTAAGTACAAGATGCAGAATATTGTTTCTTCTTCCCATATCAACCATTATCTTTAACAAGCAGAAGAAACTTTCACTGGGTGATGTAATGCTATTCTAAACTTCCTTAAAAAACTGAAGGTTATAAAACTGTATTTGTACTCCACTTCACCTGCACCAATAAAGAGTTTTGAGATGAGTTTCAGACTGAATGTGTCTCAAGGTAGTTCCTTCTTTTAACATTTCTTGGTACAGTAAACCTCCATTTCTACTGAAATGACTTCAGATTTATGCCATGATCTTTAATGGTCCATTTCTTTCCTTGCCTGGTATTTGAAATATGAAGTTCTTCTGCTGCTTCAAAGGAGGACTATAAAATGAGACATACAAGTCATTTGCCGTGATGTGTGGGAGAGAAGTTACAGACCTTCTACCTTTTTAGAGGAAAGGAAAGAGGAAAGGAAACAGGAAAAGAAATAAAGGGGGAAAGGGAAAGGAAGGGAAGGAGTAAGGAAAATCCCTGAGCTGTCATACTTTTTACCAGCTATTGTCCGTTTTTTTACCAGCACAGAGGATTTCTCACACAATTTTCTAAGCAATTTCTGGAACAGATATTTTGCAATTATGTTAATATTTCTACAAAGTGATTTCCTCATGCATATATACTCCCCATATTTATGCAAGATTACTACTGTATTTTAGCTAAAGAAAGATTATGATTTTCACTTTCTTTTAAGTCACTTCAGGTGTAGTTCCTCCTACAGTAAATAATACTTAGTGAATTGAATAAAATCCCATTATTCTCTGACAAGATGCTATAGTAAATTGAGTCACAGTGATTTTCCAGATTCAAAATACCTGTTATTTCATCCTTTGCAGTCTTGGAAATGCCTGTAATCTGAAAGAATTTACTCTTGAAGTAGGTGGTGTTAAAATTCTATTGTTTTCTGCCAAATATTTATCAATGCATAAGAAGAAAATATAAACACTTTATAAAGCTCATGATGTACAAGATTTATAAAACCTGTCTAACAAATATTTGTTATGATGCTTGATTCAATGGCTTGAACAGTGCTCACTTGAAGCGTTTCTCTTTAGATAAAACTTCAGTCTCTTTAGAGCAGTACAGGCCTGTTAACTTAAAAGATATCTACTGTTTCTCAAAGTGTTTATGTCATGGTTCTATGTTTTTGTTTTTGTTTTTGTTTTGTTTTTTGTTTCTGGGTTTCAGTATTCCACATCAAAACATCATGTAGTATACGGGGCATTAAAGTATCACTGCCCCAATTCCAAGTACCTATCCCTGTATGTTACAGAAGTCACGGGATCTGGCCCTTCCGGTTGGGGGGGGTGCTCTCTTGCTGCCTGGCAGTGGGTGCTGGAGGGTGCTTTCCTAGCCATTCCAAGCCTTTTCAGGTTTGACTCGGTTCCGGGAACTCTCTCTCTCTCTCTCTCATCTTGCCTGATTCATTAGTCTCAATTTCAATTAAATTGTATATATTGTGCTATCTTGTATTCCAATATTATAGTAAAATAAGTTTTCCTCCATAGATTGGTGCCGCTGCTCTTTTCCTCCCTTCCTTCCTCCCCATTTTTGTGGGACTGGGGTGGGGGGGGAGGGCAGAGGCCTGTCGCCCCTGTCACGGACATAGATTGATCTGGTCAACTCCGTGACAGGTTTTTGGCGCCCAACGTGGGGCCCGAGCTGCTTTTTAGCTGTTAGAACGGATCTTTTTTTCTCTCTGCTCTTAGAGAGCTTCGTTAGGGAGCATTATCAGTAGTTCAAGTTTCTGTGCTGGAAAACCTGACCTTGAAAGATTAGGCGTACTGCCAGTGTTCTGGGATATTTGTAAACTTTGAGCACTACTTAGTCTGGGTAGTGCCTTTTTTTTTTTTTTCCCCGCTCTTGTTAGCTTCAATACATTAACCCCTTTTTAGCAGGCACGTCTGATGAACCCACTCGTTATCGTGGGGGCGCTGTGTAAAGGATTTAAAGCAATGGTGTTACTCACAACCTACTGGCCAATAATCCATCTTGCACTTACGTGTGTTGGAATTGCGTCCGTATATAGGTACATAATGGCACTGATGGAGACACCTATGTTTTACCTACTTGCAATGTGGTATGATTTGAATTTTGACATTTACATCCCGGAAGGAATGGTTAATTTCACAAACAACTATATCCCAGAAGGAATGGCTAATTTCACAAACAGCTACATCCCAAATGGAATAGCTAATTTTACAAACAACACAATGTTCAGACCAGTCTCCGGGTTTTCTTTTCGGTTTGTAAAACGTTTTTCGAATCTTGAATTAATACTCATGTTGTTGTTCGTGTCATCAATTCTCCTGAATGTATTCCTAAGCATTCGTAATAAGGAGTCTCCTCAAAAACTAGAGAATGATGACTGGCAGGGGATATGGAGAGGTTTAGGAAAGGTCTTAGAAGCATGGGGACCCGCAGTGTCATGGGATTTTACTCTTGAACACCTGTGGGATCCTGAGAAACTAAGCCAGTATTTGAGTCAGGGACTATGCGGCTTACATAAATCTAAGGAGGTGCAACTTATTTGGGGTTTGGCTTGTGCTTACCGTGCCCTATATAATACCATTCTGGAGAGAGAGAGTTTCCGAGCTGAGGTTCAAGCCAAAGGGGAAAATCCCCAAGTCAAATCTAATCAATCACAGGAGACACCAGTAACAATACCGGTTGCTCCTGTGGAGGGCAAGAAATGGAAACGAGTGTCTTCGCGTCTTGAACGAAAAAGAGAAGAAGAGGAGGAGGAGGAGGAAGATCCAGGCGAGGGGCCCTCCTCAGAACCACCACCATCGCGAAAGGCAAAAGGGAAAACTAAGAGACATGCAGAAGAAAGTGATGAAGAGGAAGTCTCTATTACTACTCGCCGGCCTCTAAAGATGACTGAAATCCAAGGTTCAAGAAAGGAGTTTACACGGCGCCCGAATGAAACTCTTGTTTCCTGGCTGGTTCGTTGTTGGGACAGTGGGGCCCATAGCTTGTCTCTGGATGGTAATGAAGCTCGCCAACTAGGTGCCATTGCCAGAGATCCAGCTATTGACAGAGGAATTAGTCGATGTTCGGATGAGGCTGCCTCCCTCTGGGAACGAGTGTTAATAGCCGTGAAGGAAAAGTATCCCTTCAAAAATGGCTTGAAGATTGCGATGAAAAAGTGGGATACAGTGGAAAAGGGTATCCAGTATTTGAGGGAAATAGGCGTGGTGGAAATGTTGTATGACCCTAACTTTGTTCCTAACCACCCACAACAAAACCGCGACCCTGAAAAGGTGAGGACGACGCCTGAGATATGGCAGAAAATCGTGACAACAGCACCGGACAAATATGCCGCTACACTAACATCAGCATGTGACAGATACCAAGAACAACAGAGAACGCCCTTAGTTTATGAATTAATTGTTACGCTCCAAAACTACGAACAATTGCTGTCCCCAATTCATGCTGCTGTGGCTGCTATATCAAAAATGACGGAGCAAGTATCTCAACTGATTAACCGTGACAAACCTGTAGCAGTATCAGAAACGCTTGATGAAGATCAGGATAATCAAACGAGTCTAGCGAAGGATGTGAAGGAGGTGAAGGAGATGATGAAATTTATGCGAGCCCACCTAATTAAAGACGATGAACCTTCCTTCTCACGTGCACCATCAAAAATCTCGGCTGTTAGAGGCAAACGTTCTCCAGCTCAAGTAAGGGATAATACACCGCGAATTGTCTTATGGTATTACCTACGTGACCATGGAGAAGACATGAGGAAGTGGCACCGTGAACCTACTGCTGTACTGCGAGCACGGGTGAAAGAATTACAAGGCAGATCAACCACCAGTGCAGTTGCTCCAGTTACCACAGGTAATGAATAGGGGGGCCCTGCCCTCAGTCAGGGGGGGGAAAGGGATAATAGAGTATATTGGACTGTGTGGATTCGATGGCCTGGCACATCAGAACCACTGAAATATAAGGCCCTGGTGGACACTGGTGCACAGTGCACTCTGATGCCCTCGAGTCATGAAGGGACAGAATCAATCCATATTTCTGGAGTGACCGGGGGCTCTCAAGAATTGACTGTGTTGGAGGCTGAGATAAGCCTCACTGGTAAGGACTGGCAGAAACATCCTATTGTGACGGGCCCAGGGGCTCCATGTATACTAGGTATTGATTATCTCAGAAGGGGGCATTTCAAGGATCCTAAGGGGTATCGATGGGCCTTTGGAATAGCTGCTGTGGACACAGACAACATTAAGCAGCTGTCTGTTTTGCCTGGCCTGTCAGAAGATCCGTCTGTTGTGGGGCTGCTGCGAGTAAAAGAGCAACAGGTACCGATTGCCACAAAAACGGTGCACAGGCGGCAGTACCGCACCAACAGGGATTCCTTGCTCCCCATTCATAAGTTGATTCGTCAACTAGAGAGCCAGGGAGTGATCAGCAAAACTCACTCGCCTTTTAACAGCCCCATATGGCCAGTGCGTAAAGCCAGTGGAGAATGGAGGCTGACGGTGGACTACCGTGGCCTGAATGAAGTCACACCCCCACTGAGTGCTGCTGTGCCGGACATGTTAGAACTCCAGTATGAACTGGAGTCAAAAGCGGCCAAATGGTATGCCACCATTGACATTGCTAATGCCTTCTTTTCCATTCCTTTGGCCAAAGAATGTAAGCCACAGTTTGCTTTCACATGGAGGGGCATTCAGTATACCTGGAACCGTTTGCCCCAGGGGTGGAAACACAGCCCGACCATTTGCCATGGGTTGATCCAAACTGTATTGGAACAGGGCAGTGCTCCTGAGCACCTGCAGTACATTGATGATATCATTGTGTGGGGCAATACAGCAGAAGGAGTCTTCACGAAAGGAGAGCAAATAATCCAAATTCTTCTGAGTGCTGGTTTTGCTATTAAGCGAAGCAAAGTGAAAGGACCTGCCCAGGAGATTCAGTTCCTAGGTATAAAGTGGCAAGATGGTCGTCGTCACATCCCGACAGATGTGATCGACAAAATCACTGCTATGTCTCCACCCACTAGCAAAAGAGAGACACAATCTTTTCTGGGTGCAGTGGGCTTTTGGAGAATGCATGTTCCAAACTACAGCCTCATTGTAAGCCCCCTTTATTATGTGACACGAATGAGAAATGAGTTTACATGGGGCCCTGAGCAGCAGCAGGCTTTTGAACAGATTAAACAGGAGATAGCCCGTGCCGTGGCCCTAGGGCCAGTACGGACGGGACAGGGTATAAAGAACATCCTCTACACTGCTGCTGGAGAGAACGGTCCCACTTGGAGTTTGTGGCAAAGAGCCTCAGGAGAGACCCGAGGCCGACCCCTGGGATTCTGGAGTCGAGCCTACAGGGGGTCGGAAGAGGGCTACACTCCAACTGAGAAGGAGATCTTAGCCGCTTATGAGGGGGTTCGGGCTGCTTCTGAAGTAGTCGGTACTGAAACACAGCTCCTTCTGGCACCTCGACTGCCAGTGCTGAACTGGATGTTTAAAGGAAAAGTTCCCTCCACCCATCATGCTACTGATGCCACTTGGAGCAAGTGGATTGCACTGATTACACAACGAGCACGGATGGGGAACCTCAGCCGTCCAGGAATCCTAGAGGTCATCATGGACTGGCCTGAAAGTAAAAAGTTTGGAACACCACCAGGAGAAGAAATAGCTCGTGCTAAAGAGGCCCCACCATACAATGAACTACCAGAGAACGAAAAGAAATATGCCTTGTTCACAGATGGATCGTGTCGTATTGTGGGGAAGCATCGCAGGTGGAAATCTGCTGTGTGGAGCCCCACACGACAAGTTGCAGAGGCCACTGAAGGGAAAGGAGAATCAAGCCAATTTGCAGAGGTAAAGGCAGTCCAACTGGCCTTAGATGTCGCTGAACGGGAGAGGTGGCCAATGCTCTATCTCTACACTGACTCATGGATGGTAGCAAATGCCTTATGGGGGTGGTTACAGCAGTGGGAGCAAAATAACTGGCAAAGAAGGGGTAAACCTATTTGGGCTGCTGAACTGTGGAAAGACATTGCTGCCCGAACAAAGAATATGGTTGTGAAGGTGCGCCATGTAGATGCTCATGTGCCCAAGAGTCGGGCTACTGAAGAACAGCAAAATAACCATCAGGTAGACCAAGCTGCCAGAATTGAGGTGGCTCAAATAGACCTGGACTGGCAGAACAAGGGTGAATTATTTCTGGCTCGGTGGGCCCATGAGACCTCAGGTCATCAAGGGAGAGATGCAACATACAAATGGGCCAGAGACCGAGGGGTGGACTTAACTATGGATGCCATTGCACAGGTTATTCATAACTGTGAAACATGTGCCATCATCAAACAAGCCAAGAGGATGAAACCTCTCTGGGAGGAAGGGCGATGGCAAAAGTATAAATATGGGGAGGCATGGCAGGTTGATTATATCACCTTGCCACGATCTCGCAATGGTAAGCATTATGTGCTTACTATGGTGGAGGCAACCACTGGGTGGCTTGAAACATATGCAGTACCCCATGCTACCGCCCGAAACACCATACTGGGTCTCGAGAAACAAGTCCTGTGGCGACATGGCACCCCAGAAAGAATTGAGTCAGATAATGGGACTCATTTCAAAAATTCTCTTGTAAATACTTGGGCCAAAGATCATGGCATTGAGTGGATTTACCATATTCCCTATCATGCACCAGCCTCTGGTAAAATTGAACGATACAATGGATTGTTAAAAACGATGCTAAAAGCATTGGGTGGCGGAACATTTAAACACTGGGAGAAGCATTTAGCAGAAGCTACCTGGTTAGTCAATACCAGAGGATCTATCAATCGTGATGGTCCTAACCAATCCAGTTCCCTACATACCGTAGAGGGAGATAAAGTCCCTGTTGTACATGTAAAGAACATGTTAGGAAAGGCAGTTTGGGTTCTTCCAGCTTCTGGAAAGGGCAAACCTCTCCGTGGTACAGTTTTTGCCCAGGGACCAGGATCCACTTGGTGGGTGATGCAGAAGAATGGGGATGTTCAGTGTGTACCACAAGGAAACTTGATGCCAGGGGAGTGCAGTCAGTAATTCTATGTATATATATATATATATATATAGCCATGTGTGAGTAATGCATTTTAATCATTTTTTGTTTGTTTGTATATATATGTGTATAAATTTCAAGCATGATGTAATGATGTAGAATAAGGGGTGGAATGTCATGGTTCTATGTTTTTGTTTTTGTTTTTGTTTTGTTTTTTGTTTCTGGGTTTCAGTATTCCACATCAAAACATCATGTAGTATACGGGGCATTAAAGTATCACTGCCCCAATTCCAAGTACCTATCCCTGTATGTTACAGAAGTCACGGGATCTGGCCCTTCCGGTTGGGGGGGGTGCTCTCTTGCTGCCTGGCAGTGGGTGCTGGAGGGTGCTTTCCTAGCCATTCCAAGCCTTTTCAGGTTTGACTCGGTTCCGGGAACTCTCTCTCTCTCTCTCTCATCTTGCCTGATTCATTAGTCTCAATTTCAATTAAATTGTATATATTGTGCTATCTTGTATTCCAATATTATAGTAAAATAAGTTTTCCTCCATAGATTGGTGCCGCTGCTCTTTTCCTCCCTTCCTTCCTCCCCATTTTTGTGGGACTGGGGTGGGGGGGGAGGGCAGAGGCCTGTCGCCCCTGTCACGGACATAGATTGATCTGGTCAACTCCGTGACAGTTTAATATATAACCATATTTGATTATTTAGTACCCGTGACAAGCTATCAATGTAACAGTCTGTTCTTCAAAGTAATTTGCTAACTGCTCGCTTTACTCTTTGTCTTGTTTTCCCAAATAATTTACTTCAAAACAATGCTTTATAGTATATAACTTATGCTCTTGCAACCTGAATGCTATTTGACTCAAATATTTGTAGAGCTGAAATGTATGTTTATGCACTATAAACACAAAGAGTCTATATTTTATTCAAGTAAATATAAAAATTGTGATGAAAATGCTAAAGAGAGCTCAAAGCAAACATTTCCAGGTATTCCTGTTTTGAATTCATGTTCCCATTCTAAACTCAATTGTTTCTTTCTGCTATCTTGAATTTCTCTCTCTTTGTCTCTGTCCACGCATAAACTGTATCAGAAATCCTGTGAAGAAAGAGTTTCATGGTTTTTCTATCAAGAACGAAGATGCACGATCACTATTTAAATCACATTTCTAACCAATTCTTTCCTTTTATGGGTACTGATCTAGCTGATGTGAAAAAAAGAAAAAAAAAGGACATGAAAAAATAATGTCATGTAGATAATGTGTTATTGGAGTAAAATTGCTTATAAGTTTGCCTAATTTGGGAGATACGCTGTTCTGGACAAGGTCTGCTAGAGATGCTTTTACCTTCTACACAGTTTGGAAATGTCTTTGGACTAAAATTACTGAGCTGAATTGTCAAAAACATCAGCAACCATAATATAGTTCACAGAATTTGCACAGACCTTGACAAGGCTCTGTATGTATATTTCATTTATTTCATTTATGTATTTTATACATTGCACATTAAAAGAGAATAATTTTTAGACCTCAGGTAGTACCATGATAGTGATATTTATGGAGGTTAATAGATGTCATAACTTGAACAGGTCTTCATGGTTATAAGCAGGCTAAATTCCAAGTCCAAAAGGAAAAATGAGAAAAATACTGAAGTCATAAAGTATTAAAATAAATATAGCAAATGAAGTTTCCTCTTAAACACTTCTTGTAATATACTTTCTTTCAGTCTTCAGCTTCTATTGATCCTGAAATTATAGAGATACATAAAATAAACAAAAAAGAATAAAAAGCTTCAATGTTGTTATTCAAATAAACATCAAAAGAAAATATTGGCTAATTTCTTTATTCAAAGCCATTTTGCTCAACCTTGATGCTAGCTAAAGCAGCAAAATAATTGTTAGGTATTGGTAAAAAACATTATCAATGTATGCCATCTGTCTATACATTCTTTTTCTCCTCTTCTGAGTATTGTAATAAAGCAAAACACACAAAGAATACAAATGTTTTATAACTGTAGGTATTAAACATTCAGTGCAGAAAATAAATGGTGAACACACAGTCACAGGTGAAAGTGCATCCCAGTGCTCTTACTTTTAACATAAATAGGATCACGTTTGTATTGCACATAACCCATCTCAAACTTGTATAACTATATAAAGAAAATACTGAAGTTAATCTATTTGCCTTAGATTGTATCACATTAGAACTAGGCTGTGTTTCTTTCCTCTTATTCCTTTAACTTTCATCATTATTATTATTTTAAAAGAAATATAATATCTGATACTTACTGCATTGGATATCAACTTTATTTTTATCATTTGTGAATGCAAGGCAAAATAGAGCCTTGATCTAGGCTCTATCACTTCCCTGGGAGCCCATTTCAGTGCCTGATCGCCCATTCCATGAATAATTTTTTCAAAATATCCAATTTAAAGCTCACCTGGTTTAACTTGGGACATTTTCCTCATAAGTCTTAATTTTTAGTCATTTAATCATCTTTGGTGGTCTTCTCTACATACTCTCAAGCAATTCAACATCTCTCTTAAAGCGAGTCTCAAAACTGATCACGGTACTTGAGGTGCAGTATCACCACTGCTGCGTTCAAGGGGACAATCACTTCTCTATTTGCTGTCCACACTATTTCAGATGCAAGCCAACCTGCCATTGGCCTTCTTCATCACCTGGACACAGTGCTGGCTTATATTTAGCCAGATGTTGAGCAACACTCTGTGGTCCTTTTCTGTGAGGCAACTTTCTAGCCCCACTTCCCCAAGCGTGTATCACCCCATCAAGTTGCTATAACCCAAGTGCAGGACTTAACCAGAAGCCTTGTTGAATATCATGGGATTGAACTCACATGAAGCCCATTGTTCTAGCCTATACAGATCTCTTCTGCATAGCCTTCCTAGACTCAAGTAGATCAGCAGTCCAGCCTTCATCTACAAAATTACTGAAGATGCACTCTGTCCTGCATCTGTCCTGGATCCTCTTTCATAATCTTTCTGTAGACCAGGATCACAGTTATCTGGAACCTCTCTGATTAGTCAAAACTGCTCATAAATTATTGATAATATAAGAATTACAGAAATATCCTTTCAATTTACATATCACGGAACTTTTTTGTGCATGTTATGTTGAGAAAACTAAAAACACAATGTGCCTGGTTTACTTTATATTCTCTCACAACATGTGAGAGAATATAAAGTAAACATGTTGTGAGAGAATAATTTTATGTTTTTATAGAGCAATATTTTTAAAGGAGAAACACTGAAACACGAGGGAATTTACCTTCAGGTATTTGCAAGTATCAGTATTTGCTTGTAAAGCTAATCAACAAGCAGCAGACTAGCAAAGAGAAAAAACCAGTAGCATATTTCCATTTTGCTTTAAAATGTTCTCATAGTTTGTACACCCATGAAAAGCAGATCTCCTTAGTAATAAGACTTCTAATATTGGCTGGTATTATACTAATTTTATACTATTTCATCTGCAAAAGACACAATTTTCCAAAGATTTCAAAGTTTAAAAATTTGAAAATAGAAGCTTGTCTTGTCTAGGATTTCATATAGTATGGTTCAGTAGTTATTCTGA
Source organism: Tetrao urogallus (assembly GCF_951394365.1). Taxonomy (NCBI): domain Eukaryota; kingdom Metazoa; phylum Chordata; class Aves; order Galliformes; family Phasianidae; genus Tetrao; species Tetrao urogallus. The sequence continues at coordinate 52,508,358 of NC_136814.1, read as the reverse complement.
ATTGTAGCTATATAAATACATAGCAGCTGAAATTCTTCACTTGATTATTGGTCATAATCCACTAAATTCCTAATCAGATAGGATATTTTTGCACAGCAAGATACCAATGATTCCATTTGGGGGACATTATTGTCAGAAAGCCAATAGTATTTCTTTTAATAGCCCAAGTGGTTTATAATTTGGCACAGAAATTTTAGAATGGAGAAAAGATATTTTTGTTTTACAATTCTTTTTTGTTTCATCTGCAGTTCATTAGCTTTTTACTTTCTCATAATGAGAAATCTATTTGCCTGCAGATTTTGGTAGTTTCTATCCACTTGGATTCACACCATATGTAATTTACACTGTCTTATAGCCTCAGTTACAGGACAGAGTGTAATGTTTCAGTCATTCTCTCTTACAAGCTTCTTTGTTTGCCATTCTTATAGAAATACATTGAGTTTGTTCCTTTTGTGTGTGACCTTATGTATATGATTATTTTAGAAGTTGAAAGCAATGTGATTATACTGTTTTGTCTGTCAGAACATACATTTATTCCATATTTCATAAGAAATTCTGTGTGCTGCGTGATATTATCTCTAGCTATAGTGACAGTAACATCAGTTCTGTAGGACAAAGACACACAATTGCTTGTCACTTGTCTTAGTTCTGGTATCCCTTGGGAGTATTTTGGATTATATTGACATTTATTTCAGGAGCACATTCTGATAATCTTTAACAGGGTCACATATAACCCAGTTACTCAACCACCTTTCTCCTGTTTCAATTGGATTCTCTTGCAGCTTAAGTTCTCTGGTTAAATGCTTTGCCCCTTTCTTTTTTTTTTAATACTCTATCTTTGCTTTCTTGTGTCATACTGATTTTGTATATTTCTGACAAAACTGAGCTGTTTTCTATTTTCCTACATTTCTCTCTAATTGTACTTTTGTACTACACAAATTGATAATGTACAAATAATGGATGGAAAGTAGCTACATAAGCTCCTTGTGCTGAAAGATATAGTACTGCAAGGATCTTTATTATTATATAGTAATTGGATTCTATCATTCAAAATAAATGTTACACACTAAAGGGATGTTATTTAACATAGTGAATAATTATAATTTTCATTTCTTTCTGCATGGACATTGGAGAATAGATAGTATTACTCACACATTTTAGGTTTTTTTTCTCCATTGCTCTGTGGGGATTGTTGCATGAAAACAAATGGAAAAGCAAATGAATGAATTGTAAAACCACAAAGTAATGCTCAAAGCTTGTTCAACAAACATGAAAGTGAAAACAAGGAGAGCAGTTACTTTCAGTCAGTAAATATCAGAGCTTTAGATTCTACCTTTCTTGAAAATCTCTATCTTGCTATAAAAAAATTGTTAGCCTTTGCAGTATTGATGTAAAATGTCTATGAAATATATTATTCCTATTTGGCAAAGCACATAATGATCCTTTGTAAACTTAACCAAGAATTACATGGTTTGCAGCAAAACTAACCTCTCAGAATTAGTACATCAGGAAAAAAAATAAGGAAAATAATCTAAAATGCTCTGTATTCTATTGTATGTAACATTGATTGCAGATATTGGTTAAAAAATAATAACCTTCAATATAACCTGCAACAGAGCAGATGTATATTTGCAGCAAGTCTTTAGCTAAAATAATTTTTAGATTACATGTTTGTTTACCTTATCTGATCAACTGTAAGTTGCATCCTTGATTACTGAAAGAATTGTTGTAATGCATTCACCCTGAGGAAGTGCTAGTGTTTTCAAGAGCTGAAGTTACAGTTTCCTTTCTCTTAGCATTTTGTTTTATAGAACAGAAACTGTACAAAGGGCATTATATCGAGCTGTCAAATAATGCCTTGAGTGAAGGGAATGCAATGATCTGACAAATATCTTTATTGTTACTTTTCTCCTTCTCTTCCTATTGATACTTTTTACTTCAGATTTTATCAGCTTGTGAAAATAATGAAAGACTTATACCACGTAATCTTCTGATTATATAAGGCCACATAGCCCATTGAGGTATATTAAATGTATTACAGTTTACAAAGTCACTTTGAAAATCTTAATTTGTTACATAGATCATTCTGAATGTAATGCCTCCTATTTATTTCCCTGGAAACTACAACAGATAACACAATTTGATAGAGAAAATTCTCAGCTACAAAATATCACTTTTCAACATAGTCACCACCATTAGCTGATTCTCATGGATAAGCTGATTGAGATGTTCTTCATTTTGCAGTGTGACAGCTGTGTTTGGTCAATGACTCTCAGAGGCTGTGATTCTTCCCACTTGGGGGATTACACACCTTTGCTTCATAGCCACTTCCATGTCAAACGCTATTTTGTCAGACTGCCCCTCTGCTACTGTCTGTCACATGGCACCAAAATGTAACAGGATATTGGTGGGAAGTTTCAACCTCTACTGCCATACTGCCACCATCTGCCTTTGATGCTGTGGGCCAACATAATAAAGTAGGAGACACTACTGTCAGAGCAACCCTTTATATATAACCATAATTTTTAAAAGTCATTTGTGTTTAATAGACTAGAATCATTTTTAGTTGTAATCCAAATCAGTAGTAAAAATAGTGACTGAATTATGACAATGAAGGGAAAGGGTTTCGTTCAATAGTGGTAATATTTTAATATAGACGTTGCAAAGAATTGTCAACTTTTAACTTCTCTGCTATTAACATAAAAGAAGAAAACTCATTATAACATTTTTGAAATGCAGATTATTGAATCTAGAATCCTTTTTACATATTTATGCACAAGAAGAAAAAAATTGAGAAGTGACAAATGCAAACATTATGTTTTTCTCTTAGTGATTCTTTTGTGAAAGTATCCACTCTATTTTTTTTTTTCCCAAGTACTAAACAATACCACTAGTTTAATGAAACACGTTTGTCTTAGAGGTAGCTGGTCTTGGAAGAATTTCAAGAGACAATGAGAAGCATTCTTGACAAAAAAAAAAGACACTATGACCAATTCATAGATGTCTCACTGTCTCACAATCTATGGTAAGTTTTGGTGAAATATTGCCTGAAGTAGTCATGAAATGTTGAAATAATTTAAAAGAATTCAACTTCGTGTTTTAGTATAGTTCATGTTTTAAGGATTCATATAAAATAAATAAACCAACAATTTAAAAAAAAGTAAAATGAAACAAAATAAAATTTAATCTTATTTAAATTCTTAAATTATGCTAAGCAATATTTTTTTCTCCAGAAGGAGACCTGTTTATTTGCATTTTGAAAATTGTAACTTCTTCTGCATATGTAACTAGGGAAACTTTCTTGAAAGTATTTTTTATCAGTATTATCCCAAAATAAGTCATAACAATTGACAAGGTTTTGAATTTGTGCATAGGTTTAATCTAGAAAACCCTTAGATTACGAAAGCTAAAAACTTTCTTTTGTAATTACTTTGGCCAATTAAAAAGCAATTGTTTTCCCAGACTTGCCAGTTGCATCCCAAACATAGACTTTCTTTTATATAAACAATAGCTTTTTTTGTTCCTTTGGTTCAATAAATGTTCAGTGAATATTTTTAGTGAAAAAGTATCAGTGTGTGCTGATTTTATGGCTGCTTTGGAAGTCTCCTTCTTACTCTATTTCAACTGTTGCTGAAATCTTAATCTGTTGCCCCAGTCTGTTTATAGTCTGATTTAGGAGTGAAAAATTAATTTTGCATATATTCTTCAACTGAAAATTATATCATAGATAGAGACAAGTGTTTGTTAATATTTACTTATTTCTTTTTAAATAGAACACTAAAGAGATGCTGTTGACTGAAAAATAACGCTACAGTACTGAATTATGAAGATATTGGAAATGAGAATTTTCAGGTGGGAAAAAAAAGGAAGTATATTCAAGTATACCTTGACACACTAAGTTAATTTTTAAGATATTTACAGGCTTGAATGGAAATACTTACCTCCCTGGAACAATGACAGAAGTCATATGCAGATGAGTATGGGTCTGTCCTCACAAGGAGTCATATGTAGAAGTAAAGGAGCAACAGGTACATGTTGCAACAGAACAAGCTTTGTCTTCTTGATATAATTTCTTTTTTTTTTTTTTTCTTTTTTTTTTTTTCTCAGTGTCATCATTTAATCAATAGAACAACTTCCTAGGGATTCGATACGATCCCCATCACCACAGGCTTTCAAGATGAGTTTGGACAGGATTCCCTTTTTAAACAATAAATTGGATTTAATGACCTTCTGATGTTCCTTCTAATCTGGGCTATTCTATGATCATATGATTTTATTAATCCATTATTCTAAGTTATTTGTATTACTCAGTTATGGTACAAAATTTACCTGGTTAGTTGTTGGGTTTATTTTCCCAACAGACAACCTCCATGAATTTGTAGTGTTGCATGTCTGCTAAAGCATGCTCTTCAGTGTTATTTTATATATGCTGCTGCCACCATCAGAGAGCTTTGCCATTTAAATCACGAAGTCCAATACCTGCTTTCTCAGGGAATTACAGGATTTATGATTACAGCAGATAACCTGTTAGATTATGGGTTGAAATCTGAGAAGCATATGCATTTCATTATACACAGAACAGTTGAGAAATAGTCACTATCAGTGAGAGCAAACACAATAATTCCTTGAAGCTAAGTTAAAAAGATAGCAGTGCTGTTAATAATTAATTCTATCTGTTTTGTCTGGCATCCTGCCTATGATAGCAAAAAAACCAATAGATAGCAATATTGCTATATCCCCAGCTTGTACAAATCCACCAGGGGTGCACTGTGGCTGATATACTGTTAGACTGCTGTTGCCCAACAGTACAGAATTAAATCAAGAAGTGCTGTCAGAAACACCCTCCCTCGTCTCATACAAAGCAATTGAATGGAGGAGATGGGAGAGTGTTGAAAGCCCCAGACTAAAGTTGGAAAAATTACAGAAAGTCTGCAAGCAGATGTTAAATCATTCCAGAGAGCAACACAGTTATGCTTCCCCTTGAACTTTTATCCTTTTTTTTTTTTCAGTTTTGTTTGTTTGTTTTTAATTTAAATTAAATTTAGCCCAAGACACTTTCAAATGGAATGTCAGTATATAAGGCAGTTCTGCAAAG